>NW_017257255.1:371378-464256 GCF_001594055.1 Mycetomoellerius zeteki | reverse complement strand
AACATTTTAATGAATGTAATTGTCAAGTTTTAAACTTAAATATTGATTATTAACAAAGTTATTGTGTAAAATGTAACTAGAGTGCCATAATATACCACCTTCTCCTCTATAAAATATTTTCAAAATATAATTGATTAAAATAGAAAAGCGTAGAAAACATATAATTTTAAAAATCATATAAATGTAACTGTCTAACTTTATTTTTGAAAATAAGTTTCCAAAGAAATACACAAATTTTATCGAAGTTTGTTATATTATGATTTAATCCAGACGATTTGTTGTATATTTTAGCGTGTTATAAAATATTTAATTATAGTTTAATACATTTATTAAAAGATATTAAAAAATTAATAACTAATAGTTCCAAAGTAAACTACTTCTATTGCCGCATTATGTGCAACTAGAAAGACTCTTTAATAAGAGTTTGAACACGAGCCGCAGTTTTGTATAGATTTTAACAAAAATTTGCGAAAGAGAAGGGTATACACTTACAATTTCTTTCTCTTTCTTATTCTATTCTATTTTTTTCTTACCTATTTCCTATTTCTTTTTCTTTTTCTCTCACAAAAATTATTAAAACATAGCGGACCAATCAAAAGTAGCTTTCTTATGTCCAGACTTTTATTAGAAAGTCTCTACGTGTGACGCATGTTTAGTAATTTTCCTGTGAAAAGCAAGCAACATCCAGATATTAAAACTGAGACAGAATACGTTTGTTACGTTATAACAAAAAACTGTCATTTGAATACTTTGAATATCAAGTACTTGCACGCAGTACATGTTGTTATCATTCTAATGTTTCACGCTGCGCGATTGTTCATTATGCAAATGAAAATAATGACATGATGAAAAAGTTACCAGGGACAATTCAAGAAATCTAAGCTAAAGCACTTAACGTCGACACCTCGAGGGAGATATGATAAGAGTAGCTAGATAAGCTTTAGATAAGCTCCTCAATTTCAGAGACATAATAATAGACGCTGTATATATACTCGTTATCAAACGTCAATTAGGAACATTCTATCTCTTTGAGACACTTCAAAATAATTTTGTTGTTTTTTATAGTCAAATTATATAGTAAAATTATTTATATAATAAAATTACTTATGATTATTAGGTAAGAATAATAATAATCATTAAACATTAAAATTGTCATTAAATTTCTTATTTTTCCTAGATGTTCTCAACCTCTCACCTTTATATCTTTATCTGTATCACAAAATTTTGGAAAACTATTAATGATAAATAAAAATACTTATACATTGGAAAAAAATTTGTTACGTTAATTAGAATTCTGATAGATTCAATCCAATATAAATCAAACATTTATAGTTAAATCTATCAAACATTCTAGTTGCGAGAGAAAACTTAGGATAATTAAAATTTTGATTTATATGATCAGAATTCATTTTGTTTGTATTTTTTGTTCATACAACCAGAACATTTTTCTCAGTAAAATTTTTTGAAGTCTCGTATTACTTGGCTGCATTATAATTAAATTAAAACTTCCAAAGCGGATTTATTGTGGGCTACAGCATTATTGACTATTTTAAATGTTCATCTAATTTTTTTCTAATGTCTCAGAATAAATTTTCATACAGCTATCTTTACGCTAGATAACTAAAGATAAGAATAGATGGAGAAAAGCAATATTCAACAATTCGTCATTACATGCAAATTTAAACGAATTTTTTTCTTCAAGATATATCTTTTTTGCAAATGCATGTAAAATTACCTAGATAATAAATAAATTTTTAAACACATACGTAACATAAAATATTCAAATGCTGAAACATCCAAGTATTCACGAATCTAATCTTCAAAAAATATTTGAACTTTTTCTGGAGTTACTAACAGTATGGTGCGGCAGTTGGCTGCTATCATTGCGACCCACGTTGCTTCTGAAAAAGAATCTATATTTAGAGCATGCGCTGGCACAGTGCCCCATGCTTTAAATATTTTCTGTTCGATCAACGAAATGATGAAAATTTTCGTATCTGTGTGGTTGCATAAGTGACCGAGGTAATCAGGTCATGACGCCAAACTACGAGTTTAGATTAGATCTGTCTATAGGAAAAAAAATGTGTGAGAAAGAGAATGGACTCATACATTAGCTACTCTCACATGGTTTTTGGGCACACGCTTGTATTCGCGCGCGAATATCTGAATCACGCAACAGCGCTCAAATCGTCAATGACGAAAGTGTAACTAATTTTTATTCCTCTCTCTTTTTTTTTCAAAAAATTATGAAAATGTATCAAAATTAACAATTCTTGAATGAAAAAATTTCATGTTTTTTGCATATCGTATCAATTTTTTCAAACACGTCAAAAGATTGCTAAACTTTAAAAATCTACCATTTTGAAAGATATTTTTGTTAATCCGTTGTTCGTTTGTTTAGTTCATTATACATTTTTACGTAATAGAACGTAGCATATGACCAGAAATATTCTTCTTAACGTACAGAATATAAGGAAAACTTATAGAAGAGACGATAGATTAATATTCTTCTCTCACGGTTTTGTGTTCCTTCAGGCGTAACTCTTATCTTCTACGCTTGCTTCTTCGCTGGACTCGCGATACTCTTCAGCATTTGCATGAAAGGTATGCTGGCCACTTTGAGCTATGAGAAACCTAAATGGACCTTAAGTAGCAGCATTATAGGTACTAATCCAGGTAATTATTCACTCCGACATGTTTAAAAAGTTATATTATAAATCAATCTGATTATCTTTTATTTTTAATATTACTTTTTGATAATAAATTTGAAAAAATCATATTATTTGATAGAGAGAAATAATAATTTACAATACAGACTTGAATTAACTGGTTTTAATTTTTTGTTTATCAATGCAATCATCAGGCTTAGGATTCCGACCAATTTCGGATAATCCCGATGAGAGATCACTTATTTGGTATAGCGCATCAAATGCGACTGATATACAAAAATGGACGCAACGCTTGGATCAATTTTTGGAAAGTGAGTAATATGGAATCTATTGACTTATTTTCAATAATGGCATTGCTGTTAATTCATTAGTGTCATTAATATATATATGCATGAAATACTGATTGTTAGTAATACATTAAAAAAATTATTAAAAAGATATTTACATATTTTCAAAAGATCTAATTCCATTGCACAGTAGAAATATGATTAATATTTTTCCAATTTTGTTAAATTTAAATTTAAATTAAATTTTCGAATTTCTCTTTAATTTTCGCAAAATATTGTTATATAATTTAAAATACATAAATATCAAATATAAATGATATTTATAAAAATATATAAATATCATTTTAATACATTTCTTCAATTCATATATTAAAAAAAAATATTCTTTTCACTTTTCTGCTATCATTAAAACAATTTTTCATTCTTTCATATTATAAATTAATCATAATCCAACTGTGTTTCTGTTACTTACTTAAATAGACTACATCAGTCCATCGCTTTTGCCAAATGGCGGTAGGAATCAACAAATCTGCAGTTATAACAAGCCAGCAAAGCCTGGTAACGTATGTGCAGTTGATGTAAACAATTGGGGACCATGTTCTCCGAATCAACAATACGGTTTCAATAATTCGGCACCTTGCGTTTTCATTAAACTTAATAGGGTAAGGCAGCAATATACGCACAAAATCTTTTGCTAAATCAGATCATATAAGATTAGAATAGAACGTATCTTAATTTATCTATTTTTTATAATATATTTTCTTAATTATCGTAAATATATATACCAAATATTCAAGAATATTAATAATTCGTTATCTTGAAACATTTATAAATATTGTGTAATTACTTTTAATTTATCTATAAATTTATTCATAAAAAATAAAATTTTATAAGAATTCATATCCCATACACTAAAAATGTTCAAATTATCACAGAAACAGCCTAAAAATATCTGCAGGATATTCGATGATATATTCAGGATATTTCTGTGTGTGATTAAAATAAAGCAATCTAACAATAGCCGTATCATCTAAGAAAAATTATGTAGAAAAAGATTTTTCAAAATATATATTAATTAAAATCACTTTTTTAATGTGAAAATTTTATCGTACCTACTTATACACAATGAAATATCGTATACCTTGTACCTACACTTTGATTGTTGCAACATTACATAAACAAATTTGTTTAATAGAGATAATAGCTTGTAACACTTTACGTAGGCCACCCTGTATAAGATTTCTTTTAAAACTTTTCAAAACGTTATTTTTCAGATATACGGATGGATTCCTGAGTATTATAACGATACTCAGAACTTGTCGCCCGATATGCCAGAGAGCTTAGTCAAATATATAAAATCAGTCGACGCTTCATGGGTTAGTTAGTCGGTCAGTCAATTATATTAGTCGATAAACTAAATCTGGATCGAACAAAGATTGGAAAGAAAATTCATCATTTAGATTCGCAATCTGTATTGGTGCATTAGTCTATGAATTCTTTTAGCGTTTCTCAACGCTAATTCAATTTTATATTTAAAGCTTAAAAATGAAGAAACAAAAGATTAAAATAAGAAAAGTATAACAAGAACATTCAATAAAATAGGATACAACTCATTTTTATCTTTGTTATTTATATTTAGTCTTCGTATTATCTGTTTATTCAACAGCCAAACGAGAATAAAGGTTGTGAATCTTTATTAATTGTATATATTTTGTCTGTATGTGTATATTTGTGAGATACGTTCGATCTACGAATACATATATAACTAGAAATTATAAAATCATTATTTTTTGTTCAATTTCCTCGTTCTTTACTATAATGTTGCGATAACACAACTCTTGTTATACAAAATGTTATATATATATATATATGTATTTAATAGATATACTATCGGTATTTGTATAAAATATTTTATAAACATCACATAACAGCAGATGTTTATGCGTATATGGTATAAAAATAATAGAGAATACCTTCCTTTGAAATGCAAAGTGTAATTAGATTAATTTAAAATAAAATTCAGATTTAATCAAAGAAGTTTTAGTATATAATACAAATATATAGCATATGTTTAGTAATAATTTTTTTCAAAGAATATTATCTAAAAATATTGTTTCTTAATATGCTATTTAAAGTTTAAAGGATTTCCAAAAAACTTGGAAATTTGAACGAAAAATTCAATTAATTATTATTTACCTTTTTGAAAATTTTTTTCATAGAACTTTAAATAAAATTGTGACATCAAAACCTCACATAATATACAATTCATATATTTCTCACATTGCAGCTAAATACCGTATGGGTATCTTGTAAAGGAGAGAATCCTCATGACCGAGAAAATATCGGCGAAATTAATTATTATCCTGACGGACATGGTTTTCCAGGATTCTATTATCCATATGAAAATATTCCCGGATACTTAAGTCCAGTCGTCGCCGTTCATTTTGTTCGACCAACAAGTAAGTTAATACTAATTCAAATATCAAATATCTAATATCAAATATCTCCTAATATGACAAGAATGAAAAACGGGATTGTTTATTTCAAAAGAAGATTATAGAATGCAAAAAATTTCAAATTACGGTAACTCAAAATTTTCATATAAATAATATTGTATTATATTTTATATAAATAATATATCATAAAACAAATTCGTTAATACTTCTGGCTTTTAACAAATCGTTTTTGTAGCATTCAAATATTTCCGAATGTATCAAGCATAGTTAAATTTATCCCAATCTTTCACAATATAATTTTTTTCTGATTTCCAACATGATGCAACTTAAACACATATTGTGTACGGATAAATAATTTTTTTTATTGAAACTACCAACACCGACTGATTCACGTGACTTGTAAGCAAATGACGCACTCCAGATGAAACCGGTAAAAGCCGGTGTGTTGCAGCACGTATCGGTCGTCGAAAGGTGTCATCGGCCTGCATGCTCACTTAAAGCTACATCATGGTTTAATTTCGTCCTGTTTTAATAATCTTTCATAAATCGTATATTTTTTTAAATATCTAAAATAACACATATGTAAAAATTGTGACAATATTTTAGATAATATTAAGATTTCATATATTATTTTATACATTATGCCGTAGTGTATTTCTATCTCTGATTGACTTAATTATGATCTTTATTATTATTAAGCAAAATAATAAAATATTATACATTGTTATAACTTAATGAATTACTAAATTTATGTACTTGTTTAATGGAATGTTTAAAGTATGTTAAAAATAAATCATTTTATGCATTTTGCGGAAATAAAAAATGCTTAAAATGGATTTTATTATAATGACAAATATTATCTATAGTATGTTATATTCGTAGATATAAATGACTTTAAAAATATGGTAAAATGTAAAACAATTATAAGATCTTATTGAATATCAGTATTTGAAAATCATTAGGTCGTGTCTTAATCGACAAGATGAGAAGAATAGACTGCTCAATGCTGCACTATTGTGTATTCAAAGTCATGATTTCATTACAACTTATATAATAAAAAATTTAATTTAATAAAATGTTTTGATACAAATGGGAAATATCCCATTTGTATTAAATCCCATTTGTATTAAATTTGAGCCTTATTACCATTATATAAAATGTTTTGAATCTGTTTATATAAAAATGTAAAATACATCCCGAGTAGCATATTGGTGAGATGTTCGTTGAACATTGGCATGCATTAGGGATATATTGGGCCAATATTACGCCAATAAATTATGCTACTACGGATGCAAGAGTACTTCACGAAAAGTTTCATTCTAAATCGAATTTTTTTTGTAGGGAACCAGATCATCAACATAGAATGCCGGGCATGGGCGAAGAATATCGAATACAGTTCAATTAGATCCGAAAAGAAGGGTGCAGTACACTTTGAACTGATGGTTGACGAATGATTGTACGTTACAATCGTCGAGATCGTCCTCGACGCATCCCTCATAGTTTTATCATATTTTTCGAACAAGAAACCGTGCACAAAACAAAAGATTCGAATGTACGTTACTTCGTATATGGATCTTCGATCACGATGACGGACAATTACTCGTGCCTAGAAAAAAATAGTAGATTAATAAATTTGTTATCTTTTAGAGATATTGCTCACCTATGTAATTAACCAATAGGAATTCTTGCTTATCGAGCTACTAATTCGAATTTTTAATCTTAGAAAGCTTTTTGTTGCTTTAACAAGAAAAATGCCTTTTGTTGACAGGTACGTACAAACAACTCAGTGAGAAATGACAATAGAATCGACGTCGAAATTATCGAATCGACGTCAAATCGATGTCGATTCCATTATCATTTTTCACTGGGAAGATACTAATCATGAGAGATATATAGAATATGATTGACTTTTATTCAACGGAGACGTTTTAAATTCATAGCGTGTCATTCATATTAATCATTGTATATAGTTTTTAGTATTAAAAACTTATCACTAATTAAAAATTAAACAAATTACATAATTTGAAAATCTAAAATAATTTTACTATAAATTAATTTTTTAAATATTTATTATCTTTATATTTTGGCTCCCTAAAAAATGTAAAAGTTCAAGAAATTCAAGCTAGAATAAAGCTAAGTTAAAATTTAAATGTTTCAGGAAAAGGAGATTTAGAAACGTAAAAAAAATATTCTATGAACGAATTATATGACGTAAGAAATTAAGGAATCAGTTCTTCTCTTAAAATGAAAATTTTTTTAAAACTGTAACTTTGTCAAAAATAATTGCATTGATATTCGTAAAAAATATTGTTATAAAGTTTAAGTTACATTATTGATAGACAGATATAAATTTATTGTTTCCCTAAGAATCATAAACGCCATTTAAAATTTTTTATTATCTCACATAACAAAACTTAATTTAAACGTAAACAATAAGAATCTTAATTTAAACTTAACTTAATCTAGCTTAATCTAATTTAACCTACTCTAACATACTCTAAAGAGCGTACACAAACACATTGATCTCTATTTTCTTTCCAATTACCTCGACTTTAAAACCACGTTCAGATTTCTTTATAATACATATATTATACATAAAATAACGATCTTTATAGCAATAAATGTTCTTTGTTAATTTATTATGCTGTAAATTTAATATTCATATTTTATTAGACATTTTATAATAAAAATATAAATGTAAAATATATTTTTATTCATTCAATTTGAAAATAAAAACTGATAAATCGATAATACTATAACATACTGTTATTTTTTGACAATGATGATAATTTCTAATACACAATTTTTATTGAAAGAATTATATTTTATATTTTATAACAATGTATGAACTATTAACCATACAGTAATCGTCGAGAATTCATTAATTCTTATACTACCTCATTATTATACTGATTTCAATGCGATTATTTCGACAGAGTTACAGCGAAATTTAAAAGTTCTTTTTTTAAAAAGGGATGATTATTTATTCTTTCACATAATATAAATAAAAGTTTTCATAATCCTGATGAAAAAAATTCTTATGATATCTCATAATTTTTTTAAGAATTACTCACACATATTTTAAATTTATAAAGATTTCTAGAAATACCTTAAATTTCTTCAAATTTTATAAGCTTTTTTCAGAAATGATGAATTTAAAATTTTATAATATTTCAGAATTCATACATGCATATAAAGAATTTTATAAAAGATATAGACTTTTTTAGTTCTTTTGAAAAGTGTTATAACTTGTATAAAGATCTGAGAATTGTCTAAAGAATTATAAAATTACAGAAATTCTTAAAAATTCTGAAATTTATGTAGAAATACTGAAAAACTACATGAAGAATTATAAGAAAATTTTTCACCAGAGTTTTAATAATTTTGTTTAGTATTTGAAGATCTATACACACACAGTATCAAAAGATATTAAACACACATTTAAAAAAAAGTTGACAACAGATCATCCAAAAATAACTAATTTTCGCATTAAAATATTGTTTTGAAAGTGAAACATGCAAGTTATATAATTATTTTTGGAGTATCCTATATACCTCTTATTATCCTATTATCTTGAATTATTTGTACGTATCAACTTAGAATTAAATAAGATATAGATATGCTCGAATTGTCCATATGAATAATTTGCTTGCAAAGCATCCTGGTACTTATTGAGGTGTAGGTATAATAATATAAATTGTACAGAATGAAATAATATCGCGTTCTATAATAATTATTTTTTAAATAAACTTCAATGGTGGAAAAATAACTCGACGTACAAGTATAAACGTCTTTTTAAATAAGTGCAAGCATTGTGTAATCGTTAATTTATTCGTTGCGATTATGTGTTGATGTTAATTTATTATCCCACTCCTTGGCGCCTCTGTAAACCTATTCTGTATGTTATAAATCATATAAGTAAATTATACAAGAGTAATGTTCTTACATATATTACGGACATTTGCAATATTCAATAAATAAATTTATCTAAATTTTAAAAGCAATAATCTATTAAAAACATTAGGTACACATATATTGTCCCACGTGAGCGATGCTTATGTATTCTTACATGTGAATGAAGATTTTGGGATTACGCACAGCAATGTGATATCTGTTTGACAATATGACAAATCATTGCTTTTAACATTTTTTTTTCTTCTGTTTTGTCACAAAATTTTTTAGCGTTAATATCAAATTTTCATATGTATTATACAATAGTATAGAAACGCGTAAATAAATGTAGTGTATTTCTATTTTATCTATCAAGAATAATGGAAAAAAAAGTATTTTTATGTACCACAGCTAAACCGGTTAAAAATAAAATATGACAAACGATGAGAAAGTTTGAGTAATTAATATATTGCGATATATTTCGCATTTTATTATATAAGGTGTATTTATGTTAGCATAGGATAAAAAATTCGATTCTATAGTTTGCTGTTATTCTATGCTATGTAATAAATACGACTTTTATAATTTTGAGAACATTATTTTTCGATTAATTTTCGCAACATCATGTATATTAGTCGCAGTTCGATTCATACTTTCCATACTCGTGAGCATCATTTGTCCTTGTTTAATCTTAATGAGAATATGAAAAATAATTCCAAGCGTTGTGAGTGTGAATCGGACCGCGGCCATTATTTTCACTTATACAATTTAATGATAATTAAACAGTGTATTTAATAAAGGAATGAATAAAAAAATAGAATTTTTTAATTTTCCTTTGTTATTAACTAAAAATTGGGCTCAAATAATTACAATTTCCGACTTGATGTAATACATGAATTGTCCGCTGTATTATATGGATTCTGAGAGAAAGCTAAAATTTATTAGCTGCCATTTCTTAAAAATATTTTCACGTGTAGATTTAATCGCAAATAAATCGCAATTACATAATAAAAAACAAATTGACATCTATAAATATCTTAGTATCAATTAAACTAACATATACCTTTTGTCATTAATCCTACCATTAAGCATGAGTCATTTAGTCATTACGCTGGCTTAACATTTTCTCTTTGAGTCAAGCCATTATATTTATTTCTATATATTTCAAATCTATGAACACTATTTCTGTCCTTTTCCTTAAAGAAAAGAAAATTATCTTATTTCTAAAATAATTTTTAAATATTTAAATATTTTAAAATTGAAATTTAATTGAAATTAATTAAAGAAATAAGAATAAAAAATGGGGTATATCAAAATTTTTGCTTGTTTTAAGTCATACTTTTTATGTTATATTTTATTATTGAAAATCTGTTTCTTTATTATATGTAATATAGGCGTATGATATAGCATCAATTTATTAAATTACATAAAAATTTTTTAAGTCTGCATAGCATTTTATCAGATTTTTCAATATTTACACAGATACTACGATGATATTAAATATCTTAAATATATTATCGTGTTTGATATACTTGCCAAATTTGTTTTAAATTCTTTATTTGTAAGAAATATTTATACGGTTACTATCTATTTCGCGATCCTTAATTTCTACTTGACAAAATTACTGACAGACACGTTCCAATAAGGTAAAAAATATAATATTACCTGAGACCATATTAATTTCTATAGTGTCATTTGAATATTAAAAAAGGCTTCAAAATTGTTCGCCTGATTATAAAAAATCTATCCAGCTATTATTATATATATGTATATATGTATATGAGTATATTAAATAATTCCAAATGAGATTCTTTTATATGCTATTATGTTGGTCGGTTTTTATATGTATAAATTGCGCTTATGAGCAAAGGAAGGCACGCGTAAATAATTATACTTCTTTAAGATTTCATTCTACTCTTTCATTCGTTCTCAATTGCACAAAGGCGAAATAAATTCGCGCTTATGAGCAAATGAAGGCACAAATCTCTGGCGATTTTTTAGAATTCTTTATATAATTTTTCAGAATTTCCATATCAGAATTCCGTATCAAAATTTGTTAAAATTCCCGTACGATTTCAGAATATTTTAGATAGTTTGTCAGATACTTTATACAAATTAAAACACTTGAGAAATATTGAGGAAATCTACATTTTTTTTCTACAATTTTTTATATATGTGAATTCTGAAATATTCTAAGATTTTTCATTTTATAATTTCGTTCTATAGTTAAAATTTCTGAAGAAAACTTATAAAATCTAAAAAAATTTAAGGCATTTTTCAGAAATTTTTATAAATTTAAAGTATATTCTTAAACATATATTATGAGATATTGTGAAAAATTTTTTTCACCAGAGATAGAGGATTATAATTCTTTGAGAGTCTATTGTTCCATTTTTTCATTTTTTTTCAATTTGCACAGAGGTAAATTCATAAAAAAATTTCTTTAATCTGCAAATATGCAGCTAATCTCAACGAGAATAACGGCATTAGATATAAAATATACATTACAGACACAATTGTAGTCAAAATTGGGAATACTAACATTTCTTTTTCACACAAGAAAGATAATTTTATGAATGTTACGGATAATAAAACTATTACATTCTTAGAATTCTTAGGAGATAATTAATTACTAATTTAACGAGCTTAAAATGACATACGACATGATCGTTTAGTTATAAGAAAAAAATTTAGTTATAATAAAAATTCTTTTACGTGTATTAAAGACACTCTTTAAACATTTTTTTTTTAGATAAATTTATGATTACTTTATTATTGAAATTATTGAAACAATAAATTTAAAACGGCAAATTTAATGTGAAAGAGAAAGATTTACTAAAAAGTGATATTAATAAAGACTTTTCAATGATAGCTCTACCTAATTCTAAAATTAACGTCTACCTTCTTAGTCGTTATCCTCGCTGATATATCTTCATTCAGCATATACATATGCAATCTCTTAAAATTTGTGATTTTTATGTATAATCCACTATTTAAAGTTTCAAGAGTATCTATTGTAAGAACTCCTTTGTTTTGTACTCAATTAATGTCATTCAGACAATCGGAGCGGCATGTCGTCGACTTCGAAGAAATATTTGCTCATATTATTATTATTTGGAAGATGAAGGTGCCTAATGGCTACCTCTAATGTCTCGAAGATACTCGTTTTACTTTAAGAGACTTGCATAGGGTGTCGAAGGTTTTCAGATTTCGTTAATCTATCATCAACTCAAAATGGACCGCACCAATTTTGTCGTTACGACTGTGTTTAATATTTTTTGCCCACGCTTTGCATTCGACATTTATCAAAATTCCAGCTGAAAATAAAAGATCAATATAATTTAGTTTATGCGTTTTTATTTTTTCATTACTCTATATGTATACTATTTTTAATATAATAATAATTGCTAAAACTAGTATATTAATAACTGCTGAAATAAAATAACAGTGATCTTATAACGAATAAATAGAATAAAATGAATTAAATATTCTACAGGAGCAACTCGTTAGCTTTAGTAGCACATATACCATAAAAATGTATGACTTTTCTTTTGATCATTTTGAAATCAATAAATCTTTAAAGAAGATTTGAAAACGGATTTATATAAAGTGAATAATAGAGACGTAGCCATATATATTTTCTTGCATTGTATGCTAGTAAAAATAATAGTTTTGTTCCTAATTAATACACAGTATAGTACTCAATTCATTTTGTTATTAATTTATTTCATTTTTAGACTACAATTGTGGTATGTCTAGTACATACATATCATATTTAGTGATTCAAGATTGAATTATTTAAGCATTTTAAGATCTAGCTTCGACCGTATAGAGCTCTAATTTATCGGTTGTGTCTCTCACATATACGGTTTAAAAATGATATTATTATTTCATTTTGTTCATTATAAAATAATAGTTATTTAATTTTAGCACTTTTCAATCGTTTCAGCACTCATCCTTATATTTACAATGCGCACATATTATACTTACTTCGTGGTCTGACAAAGTGTACTGCAACTAGTGGGCTCAAGTAACCTTCAGAATTTTCATAAGGATAAAAATAACCAGGAAAACCGCGCCGTGGCAAATAATTAATTGGTCCAATATTCTCCTGATCAGCAGGATTTTCACCTTCGCAGGATACCCAGATTGTGTTGAGCTGTAAGGAATTGTTTCCTTTCAGACTAGCGATGTGTTCTTTGAGATCAAGTGGCATCTTTGCTGGTAAATGTTCAGTATCGTTGTAAAAGTCTGGTCTCCAGCCATAAATCTTTTGATAAACAAAGATACAAAAAAATATTATATATTGATTTTTATCAAATGTGTATAATCTTGATTTTAGTTAATATTATTTATTGAAAAAGTGTTTAAAAGTTAGTTATTAACAATAATATTTGCCAATAAACATTTTGTTATACAAATTATCAGATTACTCTATATTATGATGCACGTACTTTGTTCAGCTTAAGGAAAATGCAAGGAGCGGATTTATGATAGTTATATCTGTTCTCCTTGATACAAGGATACCAATTTTTCACATCAACGTCACAAACTTTTCCAGGTGGCGGCGGCTGATTATAATCGCATTTGTTAATGTTAGCGCCAAGACCAAGAACAGTCCCAGGAGTTATATAATCTGAAATATTATATGAAAAATTATAATCGATATTAACGACAATTATATTTGACAATTTAAAAATTAATTATAGAAATTAATTAGAAATAACGGAAATGTGCAGGTGTAAGATAATGGGCAGTTATAATTCATTTAGGATAGAATTCGATATCCTATCCCCTGAATGATAGATAGATTTCTTATTTGTTATGCATTACCTTTTAAGAAATTTTGTAGTGAATCAACCCAGTGTTTGAAGTTTTCGCTGTCGGTGCCTTTGTACCAAATCAAAGTACTCTCCACATTCTCCGTCGGCGGCATCGGTCTAAATCCTAATCCTGTATATATAAAGCATAATTTCGTTTCCTTTAAGAATCGCAACATATTCTCATATTTTAATTTTTAATATACTAAAAAATACAGACTACATAAATAATGTTCTATAAATAATAACGACAACTATTCAATATTTTAAAAAATAGAGAAATCTCTTAGCCATTTATACATACCGATCTACTATTAATAAAAGATAATACGAGTACTAGTTTATAGTAAAAAAATTATTTTGAACCAGATAATATTTCTTATAAATTTTTAGATGCTATAAATGATATTACAAATCAAATTTCACTAGTATTTCAGGTTTCCAAAATAATTAAGTCTTCCAAAATAATTAATTCTAATCAGAATTTCAAGATAACGATAACCTTTTTCATAAAAAAATTTCAAATATCGTAAAAAATCATTTTTTGCGCATTAAATCTCAATTATTTTGGCAATTTGACACTACGTACTGGTGCAATTTGGCTTGTGGCATTGCGCATGTTTTCAGCATTAAAAAATTTATAAGAAATACTTCATCTGGTTTAAAGTAATTTAAAAAAATATTTTTTATAAACTAGTGTAATTTACCTGGATTTGTTCCAATAATAGACCTTTCGAGTTGCCACCTCGGTATTCTTGGATCGAGTGTTTGAAAGAATCCCCAAAAACAAATGGCAACGAGCGCAGCCAGAACACCATAGAATATCAGGTAAAAAAGTCCAATTTTACCTATGTAGGATAAATGTAAATAATTAACAAGTATGCAATTAAATTAAAATAATTAAATAATTAAATTATAAGGTAGGATAACTAAAATTGCATTTCGAACAGCATCGACCCTTTATTTGTTTGCAAAAAATGTCGAAAACTTTCATTGTAAGGCGATTTCGATCAACCTTCGATTAACTTAATCAGCAGTTAATGCAATCGACAAAATCACTTAAAACAAAATTCCTGAAATATAATTTGTCGGCCCTGATCTAATTGTTTTTGCATGTTAAACAACCAAAAAATAATAATTCTATGCGTATTAACAAAATAGGTATTACTTGATGAGTCAATCACTGATTAAATTAATCAAAGTTTAATGAAAGTCATTCTTACAAAACTTCGATATATATAAATATATGTGAATTAAGTATTATTGTATTACGTTATATTTTAGTATGTACTTTCTCAAGTAAGTACTTTTTTAAGTACAAGTATTAAACAACAAGTATTAAATACATTTTTTTGAAGGGATCACAAATTTTTAAGCACATATAGATAAACAATTAATCTCAAATATATAATACAATAGCTTTAGTCATAACATGCTGTGCGAAGTATTTGCAGTCGCATGTACAGAAAAACTGATTCTCGTACGCAAGTACTTCCTATAATGTAGGTTAATTGTATTAACCGCGGATTCAATTCGTAGAGGAAGATCAAAGCGTCTGGTCAAACGGTGCAATTCAATTACGCGCTGACGCGTTTTACGACGTTGTTTTGTGGACATCTATCAAGTAGGGATGCCCATGACAAAGCTGTATACATACATAAAGGAATATTATTGCATTCGATATTAAACGTAATACACTATTTTTTTAAGAATCTAAATATATGTATATTTGTGCAATATATCTTAACATATACATAAAATAAAAATCATTAATTATTAATCGTGCATAACAACTGATATATAAACTTGATATTTAAGCTTGGTATTTATAAATAACTAAATATTTAAACTTGTAATAAACTTTTAAATAAAATAATTTATGCATTCCCGGAAAAACATGTTTTATATAAAATTATATAAAATTATATATAAAAATATGTCCATTTATATAACACTTTTCCCGGGTTTAAATTAAGTTTTTATTATGTTTATACATAAATGAACATTAAAAATTTTAATTACATGTTTTTATAAACTAATGCACACTTATGTATAAACAAAAAACTTTTATCATTTACAATTTTTGATAAAATTGTAACTCTTTAATACCGATTGATCAAAAAAACTATAACCTCTGTATTTCTAAAGATATGAAAAAAGAAATAAAAAGTTAATTAAATGTATTTTTTAAGAAAAAAGTATTTTGTACATAAGAATTAAAAAAACAATTTTATAAGAGAACGCTTCAAAAGTTTAATACTGTGTAATTTTATATCCTTTACACTTATTCATCTTTTTTTTCTTTATCTATTTCAAATCAAGACTACAAATAAAGGGTATAGATCGAGTAAAACTTTAAGATAATTTTTTTCAATTGTTTCTTAATTAGCCACTTCCTAGTAAACGCTAACTAACAGTAACATAACATTGATATTATGTTACTGTTAGTTGATGTTTATTTGTTCTGATCATATGAGAGAACCGAGAGAAAACTATATATTTTTAAACATTTTATTTTTAATATTTCTTTTTAATATCTAAATATTAAAATATCATTTTATGTAGCTCAAAATATAGTAAAAAATCTATTTTTTTAAGGAAAAGAATTTATATTTTGGTTATTTTCAAATATGTATCCTTGAAATAAAGTTGTTCCCGGAAAATAAGCTGCAGAGTATCGGTCTGTTTTTAGTTATAGAAACTCGACTATTGAAAAGACTATTGAAAAGATGTCTTCGAGCTCTCTTCTAACGATAATAATGAAACGTAGGAGCTCAATGGTAGTAATGGTTTAATACTTCTTGGCCTCGATTATAAAGTAAAACATATTGCATTTACCCAAATGAAAGCACATCTCTACATCTTTAGAAATCAAACATTTATAATTGTATATTTTTGTCTATTCGTAACAAAGAACTCAATACTAAGATTTATATTCAAAAGATTTAAAACAAATAAGATAAATAAAATATTACGAAATTATGTTTCATCTTTATTTAACTTTTACTCAGAAGTATTAAATATTTTTTTACATGATTATTAATTATAATTTTATTTAATATTTTTGAGATTAAATAGAACAATACAATCTCCTATAATTCAATTATGTTCTGCGAAATAAAACGTTTTCCGAAATCTTTTTCAACGAAATAAAATCTTTTACAATTTAATCATGTTAAAATGAAATAAAACTTATTTAAGTAACTGACTTACTTTTTGAGAAGTTCACATTCCTTATCTTTAAAAAGAAACGATTATGAAACAATTAGTCATGATCTGTACAATGATCATTATGATAGAATAGCATAATCGTATAACGATGATCCTCTTTTTTCTTGTTACGACTGATTCGTTCTCAGAAACTTGATAAGTAAAATCTTATTCAGTAATTTAGCTTACATTACCATAATGCAATACGAGCCTCATAGAAATGTTGGACAAATCACGTTGCTTAAATCGCGATCAGTGAACGGAAAAAATCTCAGAAATATAAGTTTTAATTGTGTTGCTATGATCTGGAAAAGAAAAGTAATTCTTATATATTTTTTGACGCGTTGAATTCGAATTTGCGAAAATATTTTAGCACGTCACGCTTTCGAAAAAAAATGTTTTTTACCATTTTTGATAAAAATTCTTATCTCGTAAACCTGATGATAGAAAGTTTGAAAAGACCTTAAACTAAAGTTTAAACATGTATTTAGAAATATGAACCTTTCATCGCTTTCTTATCATCAAATCTTTAGCGCGTTTTATTTTAAAGGTAAACACATATGTGTACAAGATGATATGATTACAATTATTTCTTTTTCATACATTAAAAATCATTAGTTAACATTTTTATTATATATAACAGTTTGCTTTAAGCTTAAATACAATTCTGTCACTCTATTCACTTTCGCTTATTCCTAAAATAAAGTGCTAAAAGTTCATAATTATTATATATAATGCCTACTATGATAAATTCAATATTTTTATTTTAAGATACAATTAATGTTTAAGCTTTATTTTGAGCAAGTTTCCCAAGTCTTAAAATATATCGAGTTTTCTAGCTACGAATGTTTAAAAATGATAAAAAGTATATTTTTGCGAAACTTTAATAGAATTTTCTTTCAAAAACCTGACTTGATAAAACATTTTCGCTTGTAGATTCAGATTTAACGCGTCAAAAATGATAAAAGAACCACTTTTATTTTCCAAACCATAAATTTTTGTATCTTTATATTAGCACTTATTTTTTCGAACTATTAAAAGAATTGTTCCTTTTATACAAAGAAAAATAAGAAGCAATTATCTAAAGCTTTTTGCATTTGTATGAAAAAAAGAACGAATTATTTGTTACAGAAAAGAAGATAAGAAGTTTCCAGTTTCCTAAGTCAAGGAACAATAGTCGCTAAAGTCACTAGTTGTGCAATCGCATAAAATAAAAGAAATACATGTCAACTTATTTTTAACGAAAGATTGCAAGACCTGATTCAACTTCAGCGATTCGTTTCCTATAGTTTTGGTAACAACTTCCACAATTCGGGTAGTCTCAGGTGATCGTAACTGGACGAAAGACAGCGGCATAGTCGCGTGGGTATACCCTTCGGAATGGCCCTAAGTTACGTAATGCTGTAATGCCGCCGTTTAAAGCCAATTGACCTCGTTATACACGTTTGCGCTAAAGGAAGTTTAACAATTGCCATTCAACCGGGCAAACCGTTGTATGCACCGCGAATCAAACACGCTCCATGCTTCCGTCTTTTTCTAGCATCGCTTCCATTTACCTTCCTCACTTATCGCGCTTTATAATGCTCCGGACATTAATATGGAGCTGCGTGAAAGATTCGAGTGGAAGATGATGTTGTATATTTTGTACAGGATCCTATCTCGTAACAAGTGTAAAATATTTTACACTTAACAAATCTATAGAAACCAAAAAAAAAGTTCCTTTATCTCTTTTAGAAACAAAAATAGCACTTTAACGATTTTTTTTCCCAATGTCTTAAGACAAGAAATTCTAAATAGCAGACTCGAGAGGGTTAGCAGAAGTATATAGGAAAAGTTTTCTCGCTGTATGTCAAGGTTAATTGTATTTCAAAGATATATCTTGATATATGTATTATTTGAAGCTTAGTGTTGCCAGTGTGAAACTTTAACCGTATACAGAGGCTTCTGAGCCAATTAAACCAAAACAATCTTGTGAATTAATACACAGTGTTGGCGTGTGCATTTGAAAGTTTTCTCTTTATTGTAACGAGGAAATTGAACTGACCAACCAGTTGCTGATATTAGAAGAAGATAGATGTAACATAACTATCAAACTATTTATTATAGTTGAATATAATTAAAATTATTATATAACAAGTTTTGGTAATAATATAATAATTATATGATAAATGTGTAATAATATAATTACTATATAATAACAAGTTATGATTATTGGATACTACTTTAAGCGTCTTCGGCGATATTTCGAACTTGACATATATTAGAGCATTTTTTTATTTTTGTGCACGTTTAATTCGTATTGAATTTATGTTTCTGCGTTTTCCGTCTCTAAATGCTCATTTTCATATCAAGATAGATACTCTAGCAGATAAGTTTATTTGAATTATTTAAAAATTACCATCTGAGGATATCACGTTAAACTGTAAGAAGGACTCGCATGTGTACTTTTATATAGTGCGAGTGCGTAATAACCGTTAGGTCGCCATAGCGACAGCCGTAAACACACCCTGGGATATATAAAGACAGGGCAGTAACCACGTTCGGCGTGATCGACACGGCGCCGGTAGACTAATTAATTGAAGCTCGCAAACAGTCTCCTTCATACACGCGACGTCATGAATGCCTTTATCTTCCCTAGACGTTCTAGCTATTTCGAAAAGAGCTCGTCATGTTTCAGGCATTTAATAACTGTGACCATTTTTGCGATTCGAGATAACATCAACGTTGACCCTGATGATAGTATTTATTATCTATTATTGATAGTCAATTTGTATGACGTATCAATAAATTTATTAGCATTGGAAATATATTATATATATATATGCATTTTTCAAATAAATTTAAAAATAAATTTATTAATAATAATTCTATATTAATATTTAAGAAATAAAAAATCTAAATTATTACAATTCTATGAATCTAAAAGTACATTTGTACAACTATAACTAGGTATTAATGATTACGTGATAGTAAAGACACCATCATATATCTTTGCACTGAGAAAAAAAATTTGTTCAACTAACTGAACACATTTAGTTGTTTGCAGATTTGGTTAATTCAACAAATTTTATTTAATCGAATTTAACCGTAGTCTGTTTAACATTGAACAGCTTATTAAGCAGACTAAATTTAATTAAATAAAATTTGTTGAATTAACCAAATCTGCAAACAACTAAATGTGTTCAGTTAGTTGAAGAAATTTTTTTTCTCAGTGTGGTCATTGACACTATCACGTGCTAAAAAATAAACATGCAGTAATTGCCGGTAAAAGATACTGACATTAATCGTTAACATGCCATTGTGACACATCATGCAACAACGAACGGTGCACGTTAATACTTAATAGGCAGTGTACAATTAGTAGACATGCTTTCTAGTTTTTTATTCTTTCAATATTTTATAAACTCAGACAATAAGAGAAAAAAATAATTACAGCTATTATGATATTTATCTATATTGCATTTCTACATCATTTGTGTCGTAGTTTATAAACTTCAACAAATAGTTTCATTGAAGAAATAATTTATATAGATACACACACACATACACACACAAAATCCGTTGCAAAAATTGCACATCTCTGTGTATTTCCTTTTATTCATCATTAATGTTGTAACATGCCTGAAATGCATAGATAACATCGCCAATTTTAACATTGTTAAAATAACTAGAAATTGTTGTATATAGAAAATAACACAAACTCGTACAAAAAATTCATAAAGATAAATCTATCATTAGTTTACAAATCAAAGTATAATCTCTATTGTATCATTATTATCTACTCAGGATATATTTCTAAATTATAAACATGAAAAGTTTTGAGAAGTTTATTAATCCAAGGTCTTAAATCTGTGATTAGAATAAAGTAAGTTTTTTTATATTTTTTATATTTTATTATTGTAATTTTATATTTCTTTTATATGTACTTTATGTAAATCACTTTACGTTATTATAAGTCAATATAAGTTATCCGATACAATTAATTTTACATCATCATGTCATTATAGGATATTCTTGGAACATGAGATCTTGAGTAATTTTCCATAGTAGTTCTTTATGTATAAGCAAGAATTTTACATACATATTATCACGCGCTCTTTTTCAGAATAATTGAAACGTTTGTTTTTAATAATTTATACATACGTAAAGTAAAATACTTTGTAGTTTATTTTAATTGCTATTTTTATACATATATTCTAAAATATTTCCTACATTTGTACTAATTCTTAATTTATGTATATTTTTTCACCGGATTTTTTAATTACATAATTATCATTAAGATACAAAACTAATGACATTATTGATCTAAAATCAATTCTGGAATTAAAAAATTCTATCTATTTTGTAATTTTATTATAAAGATTTAAAATAACTTAATATTTAATTCTTTTAGTCATAATAAAAAAAATGTTTATTTAAAAATGATAAATACATAATTATTTTACTCTAATTTTTTAAAATAAAAACAATCTTGTTTAATGTAACACTTAATTTTAATGTGACATATTAGCGCGCGGCGCTAATGATATGTCACTTATGATAGGCACATATCCTCATTTATTCAATTATCATCATAAGCTGACTCAACAAAGAAATGTGCAACATACTCACAAGGATAACCTAACAGTATGTTCTATTTCTAAAAAAAAAAACCAAAGCTAATAATTTATTTATACGGTGTCGTAATGAATTCAGCTAAATTTATATTTACATAATGCAAAATAAAATAATAAAATTTTAAATTATTTCAAAATTTTTTTTAAAAATATTGAAAACATTGCAATATTTTAAATATTATAATATTTCAAATATTGTAAAGAAAGGAATTTGTATAAATAAACATAAATCTATTAGTGGACCAGAATCAGCTGACTAAAGAAAATCTCAATTATTGTATTAAACTTTACGTCAATTTTTATTTAAATATAAATATTTAAAACATTGTTTACACCATTATAATTATATAGCATTTGTCTATTTAAAGTCTATAATTTGCTTAATTATTGCACTAAAGAATATTTTGCATTCTTTATAATTCTCAAAACTTTTTTCTGTGCTCATCAGTTCTTACGTTAAATTCAAAGTATTAACAAAATTATTTTTTAAATTAATTTCCTCCTTTTTTTACATAGAGACAGAAAGAAAAAAGATAGTGTATAATTAATTTTTTTATTAAAAATACTCAACTCTAGACAACTCCAAGTTCGCTAGAGTAATTTTGTTAATTTATGTATTAATATTTAAGAAATCTATAAAGAAAACGCGATTGACACGCCCTACACATGTGTACTTCCTTTGAATAGTATTTAGAAATGTTTGCGATAATCAGATATATAGTATAAAAAATATAACTTATTTATTTTTCGTTATTTACCTAACAATACGAATGTCTCAAAAATATTCATTGGAAAGGATAGAAAGCATCACAACGATTAGTAACGATACTTTTCCAGACAATAGAATAATGGAGTCGATTAAATAATTGGTGCGTAATTATTCGAGTAACGATGGCGAATAAACCGATTTCTGTGTAAGAAAAAAATTGCAAACTTCGAAATTTTTTAAACGTATCGTCGACAGGCGAAAGTATGAAAATATTCGAAACGCTTTAAAATTAAGTCACACCGCGTTTCCGCAGAAACGATGTATAGGTGTGTCTATTGGAAGGAAAAAAAATCAAATAATATTAACAGTTGTAGGTATCCGAGTTAGCGGTAGTATCGATACTCTGCTAAACCGCTAACCATAAACTCCTAGCTATCACATAATTTCTTCCATATCGCATGAAAGAAATCCTAAAGCTGGCAACACCGCGCTCTTACCCCAACTACTGGCAGTCCTGCCCATAAACGCGCCGGTCTCGCGATTGTATAGAAAGGTCTTCATAGACTGGCTAACCGACATGCTCGGTGGTTTTTCATACGGATTCATCAGCTCCATCGCGGTAACCATCTTCGGGTCTTTGGCCACCATCGCGTCCCACCTGTTACAAGAATGATTCACAAAACGCGCGCACCCGCCCGCGCGATACCTCGAACACACACCGGAGTTTCTCAAATTCGAAACACTCTGCACTCGAAAGTAACTTGCCGATCGAGCGTTCGCGCGTCGGGATTCGCTTCCCTCTTTCCTTCGCTAATTCGAAACGCTCGATAATTCCAACTCGCAGGTTATTCCGACTCTCAGGCGTCGCCAACAATTCTTTCTTCGGCGCCACCAGGTTGACTAAACGCGCCCAAGCCGCGCGACGACCTTCCTCCTTCTCTTTCGCTTCTTTCTCCCCTCTTATCCTTTTCAGACTGCCCCTCCTTGACCGCAGGTTCGGACCCAGTTCTCTGCGGGGCCTAGGTGCTGCTAGAGACGTGTATTGAAAGAGGAACATTTTAAAAAAATTCAATATTAATTGTAATTAAATTTTAATAGATGAACTTTCTTGTAATTGTTAATGAAACGCATGAAAAATATTATATTATTATAGTTATAAATCACACTTTATGTAACATCACGTGAGATAACAAAAATTATAATAAGTTATGAGGTCATTTAAGAGACATTTTATTTTTGTACTTTTCTACCTAATGTATTTCATATGAATATTATTATTTGGTTTTTAAATAAAAAGTTTTTCATGTTAGAGGAGAGAGTTGAAAATTATATTTCATACTCGTTATTTTTATTTATTATTTCACACTTAAAACAGAGGCAATTTATAATCATATCCTTAATTTGAGGCAAAATTTGAGAGGTATTATAAAATAGGACGAAGTATTAAAATTTGGGAGAGTCTTTTCTAATTTGGGCCGATTGGTTACTTTAGTGCACATAGATCGTTTTACAAGAACTTAACAGAATCTTTAAATAAACACTTGCATTATTTAAAATTATTCTATTTTTAAAGATATAGTAGTTTAACGAACAACAGAGAGCAAGTGGCAAATAGAAACTGACGAGAAATACTAAAAATCTAGAGATTATAACACATTGCGGCATAAAAGTAATATCTAAAATAAAATATTAATTACAGCTTCTTCAATATAATTAAAATTATAATACATGCAATTACTGTCGCAATTCCCATATGTCGCATTTGATACTATATCATGTTTTTAAAAAATAAACGAACATTTTAAAATAAATTTAAAGTTATATTCTTAAATTCATCATATTATGATTTAATTTTTAATAATTACATATCTTGAAATTTCAAAAATAATGATCTTGAACAAACTTTTTACAATAGCTATTATTTATTACTATTAATTATCTCTTCAAGACGTACAGCATCTCGAACAATATTTTTGTACAAAAACGAACTTAAAGATTCTCAAAATTAAAAATTAATCAAAAATTATGACAAATGAGAGTATGACGCAGAAATTGCTCAAATTTTATTTAAATTTTTTATAAATAAAGACTATATTTAACTTGCTTCACATATCGAACGTTTTGGCCATATTGGGCTAACGATTCTGACTTTTACATTGCTAACAACTTTATAATGTCTTGAATTTATTTTATTTTAATGTATCTGACGTTGGAAATTTTTTCATTTTTTAATTATCTTACACTCTTGTTCACTGTATCTTTTTTTTTAATCATCACTGGCTTGGAGTACCATGTTGAAAGATTTTGAATTATGCAACTGAGCGGGAACTCGCATCGCCTGTTATGCGGAAAGAATCTCTTTGTGGTTGTATTTCATTGAGGATGGCCCTAAATGTGGCCGAAACATTCGATGTATGAGACAAGTCCAATATAATTTTTGTTTATAAAAAATCTATATAAAATTTGCATACCAATTACTGTGCCGTATTCTCATTTGCCCTGATTTCTGATTAATTTTCAATATTCTTTTTAAAATAGTAACAAAGACATATAGGTGCTTGCTAATCATCTATGCAATTATAGAAGAAATTTGATATTGTATTAATTTATACATAACTTTAAAAAGTAAATGTACGTATAATTATATAGGGACAATAATGCTACGTATGAGAGAGAGAGAGAGAGAGAGAGAGAGAGAGAGAGAATGGCACATTCCTTTTTCAAAACAATGAACTTCAGACAATGATCTTTATCACTTTTAAATTATTTACGCTTTATATTAATCAATGCTCGGGCTATCCGATGTCCTAACCGCGTTTAAAAGCGACAATTGTTCGTTTTCCCACAGATTTCAAGCACACCCTGTGCGGATGCACCATAACGTAACATGTTGTTCCTTTTATGACGTGGCAGATCGCAGCTGCAGGTGTGTACATGTTTTGTCAATGATGGTACGTTGACATTGTGTATAGTAATACACACGTATTGTAATCAGTGATGTATTTCTTTTCCACAGGACCCTTGGTTTCTGTGCGCACGAAAATGCACACTCAATGATATTTCTATGCGCACGCATTACGTATTTGTTACAGATTTGATAGTTTTAAAAAACAATGGTTAGATATATACATATTTATATTATTATTAAGGTAAATTATTACTACAATAAAAATACTTTATCCTTATATTATGAAATTAAATAAATATCAATTAACATTAGTTCTCACAAGATATTATGAAAAAATGTTTTATGATACCTGACTTTCTTTGATAAATCAAAATTCTTTACAGTACTTTTAAAATTATGCGTAAGTAATATTTATTCCATGAGTACCTGATGAAAGTTTTAACGTAACGTCAATGTTATAATTTCACACTCAACAATGTAAATATAATATCCTATATAAAAGACAGCATAAATTACTCCAACAACATTGCAAAATTTGTCAATAATATTGCACGTTTGTACATAATAATTATATTGTTGAATATGAAATTATAACATTGATGTTATGTTAGTTGATATGTACTGGATTGTAATAAAGGATTACAGAGATAATCAGGAAACTAAAATAACTAAACAACTATTATTTTATAATGGGAAGACAGAATAAAATATAATTAAACAAATTATAGATTAATATAAATATATTAAACATGCGTTGAAGAAACAATCTACAATCATAGATTAATTATTTATTATTTTTATTAGGATGTAGTGCAAAAATATATATATACATATACCTGTAAAATAAATATTAATTAAAATATAAAAATAAAAAATAATTATTCACTTATTACATAAAATAATAACTATTTAATTTCAACAATTTCCCGATTACTACTCATATTTGTAGTAATCGGGAAGTAGTTATATCTTATTAGAACATAACATAGGTACTTTGTGAAATAAATCTAAAGCTAATAAAAGAGAGACATGTGATAAAATTTGTTTTTTCATTCTATATGTGTTTAATTTTAATATACAGGATGTCCCGAAATTTGCAAATTAAAATATTATAACAAGAAAAAGTAAGTAAAAATGTTATTTATGAATTTTTATTTTAAGCGTAGTTTTTGAGGTATAAGGGGATTACGGGCAATTACAGATTATGTTTAGACAGCTATTTATTCATGAGTCGCGCGTGCGGTAGTATTAGTGAACGCTGGTGAGCGTGCTTACTAATAATACTCACAGATGCATGATTGCCTAAACGTAGTCCTTATTATCTCAAAAATTATTGCTTAAAATAAAAATTTGCAAATAACTTTTTTATTTAATTTCTTGAGAACTTTTTTACTATAGTATTTTCGTGAATCTCGGGACACTTTGCATATAATTAATTTTTATATACACGTAATATATGGTTGATCTTTTTGTTTTCTCTAACATGTCTCGAAATATGATATATTTTTATAAAAGATAATAATTTGTCAAAAATAATTGTACGTGTACTACAGAATAAAATATTTATTATGTAGCATATTTAATAAAGTTTTATTAAAGCTAATTGAATTTAACCGATCTTAATCCATTATCTCAACGCGATAAATATTATATAATTCGATCGTTAAATATAAAATTTTTTTTTATTTTGACGACTGCAAGGCATCATAATACACTTCAAAAGAAAACGCATTTAATCTGAAATGCGTGGGGACATTCATATTAAAACTATTAACTTATAAGGTTTTTTTTATACTGTAAGTCAGTATAAGTGTTTATAGTTTGGCTAATCGTGAAATATGGTTGCAGTAGTTGATTGGAGTAGTCATCTAGTTGGGAATAGTGGATATCATTATTTCTTATGTTAAGAAATCTCTCTGTTTAATTCTTTATTTTTAACTTTCATCTTTAGTATCAATTTCAAATATGTATAAACACTTTCCTTATATACATAAACATTATCTTTATTATAATATCATGCCAATCTCATCTTTAATTAAGAGGATAAATCATTTGGGTAATATGTTTGATACTTTCTTTATCTATTTTAATTCTATTTTCCGTAATAAAATAAATATATGACATTAATTTACGAACGATTTAATATAGCTGCCCTTAATATAGCGAATGTGTCCGAAGTTGTCCAAAATGTAGTCAAAATGTGTCCGAATTCGTCCTATAAATGTTTTCGAAAATTGTCGAAATGCACAAATTCGGACAAATTCGGACAGTTACAGATAAAGTGAGATACTTTCCGTCAAATTTCGGTAATACTGTCTAAATTTGTTAGAATTTGTCATTTTTTATATTTTTTGGACAAACTCATCTAATAAATTTTTTCCACAAGGGTGTAATACGCATCGTTAATATCTGCCCTCCATTTGATTTCCCATAATTCACCTATTCGACGCGATTTAAAAAATCACGATTTCCTTAACTGAATCGTCGAACAAATTGGGGGCTAAGGTCAGCTCACGTGTATGTGACCTTAGTAGCCGCCATGGCAGGCGTGTGCGCGGCTCGCAGCGACTGTTCGATTAGTGGTCCACTCCACTCCCTTGATCGCACCGGGACGAGCTAGGCGCGTGTAATGTGAGTCACACACGGAGACCGATCTGAATTGACCACATCCTGCCCATTTTGTCATGTGACATTAATGTCATTGCCGTCCTGACGGAGAATTTCGAGCGAAATAGACGGAAGAATCAGCATCACGCTTCTCGGCACTTAAGTATCCCGACCACGTACGAAAACGACTTACTTCTGTGAAATGTGAGATTACACATTTATTAATTCAGACTATTACAAGATTGCTAGACCGATTTATTATTATATATGCAAGCGGTTCTTTTTCTAGATAGCAAAATCCTTATTACAATTGTAGAAGATTTTGTATAAAGTAATATTAAAAAAAAAAAATAAATTAAATCTTATCTTCTGAAATGAGATATACTTTCCTTTTATTTCTGCTGTTATGTAATAAAATAAATTTAAACAATTTTGTAGATCCGATTTATTTTCCATAACACATTTCAAGTATAATGATGTCATTATACAATCATGCCTATCGTATGTCTTATTAGCCAATTGTGTTTAAATCTTCCGCCGTCTACAATAACGCATCTGCATCTTGAAAAGAACATCACACAGAACAGGAATCAAAATCATCATCCAGATAATTTGAAGTATAAAATAAAACAGACAGAACTTTTAAGCGTTGTAAATAAATTCTCACAAAAATGTTTATGAAAATTGTAAATTTGGGATTTTGTAACAAAATTATAGGATATCTTTATATAACATCAAAAAGCCTAGGAGAAGGATTCATGCTGTTGCGGATTTTCGCGGTCCCCTCTAAATTTCATTCAGAAACGTTCTATTATTATAAGAAAACTATTGAAATCAAGTAATGTCAGCCTAAATGTATTTTAATATTTTTAATGTCTATTTATCTTGTATATTGCAAATTTCATAACTATTTTGAAAAAGAATGTATCTTTTTTACATCAATTTATTCATTTCGTTATTCTGAACATAAAAATATTAAGATATGATTATTAAGAAATTAATGGTTTACGAGATATATTTTAATAGTTTATATTAAAATATGTCAAAATAAAGAATACAATATCTTTAAAATTATTGATTTTTTTATAATTTTACTTTTATATACAGAATAACTAAAAGAATCATATTCTGTAAAAGTATCATACAATTTTATTTTTAAAAATGTTTCAAACAAAAGTCATATTGTCTAAGGGAGACGAACAATGATGAAATTAACTTTCAATGTGAGCGATTAAAGTTGTAAAAAAAGAAACTAACTTTTTACGATATGTAAAGTTCAGAAAAAGCTTTTTTAGAAAAAGATATTAATCAAAATTTAACCAATCATATGAGAAAAAGAATAAAAAAAGTAGTTCGAATATGTTGACTCCGTGATGTAAACATAAAGATGGTAAGAATACAAAAAACATAATAGACAACATGCCTGTTCAAAAACGAGACACAAAACGTCTCAAAAATATTTTAAAGAACATTTTAAAAACGTCTAAAAGATATTTTTAAGACGTCTATGTCTTGATTTTGGATCAAGATCTTTTTGTTATCAGGGAAAGATATGTTTATTCGTTAAAGATAGTTTTGCAATTGCATTCTATCTTAAATTATTGCTTATGCAGAGGATTGGTATTTGTGATAGGATACATTTGATCAAACTGATAAAAGAACTAATGATACCTATATGACACAAGTAGCATTAATCACATAACGCCCAATAACAACTTGTTAACAATTATCAATCATCAAGGATAACAGTAATTATAGTAAATCTAGATATATCTAGATTATATAGTTACTTCAATTAACAACAACAAGGTTATATCGCATATGTCTAAATAACGCTAGAATCTGCTTTAAAGTGCAGTCGTATGTAGAAGATCAGTGTCTATATTACGAAAAAATAAACTTCTAATATTTAATATTAGCTGTATATATAATGTGTAAGGACTATGATGTCCTTGACAAACTAGCAGATGAATGCTTATTCTTAATAACATGCACGTATGCTTCAGTATTTCTTTCTCAGTGTTGCGCTTAGATGACTAAAAATTATCTAAATAAAGATAAGATAAATTACACGTAAACATATCTTAGATAACGATGATTTGCTAATATTTTTAAGATAATAAAAATTGAGATAATACATATTCTAATAATCTAATAATTTAAATAAAAAGTAGATAAAGAATTTTTTTATTTTGATAATTTTACCTAGATAACAACAAACACTGCTCTTCCTAGACGTTTGTCTCTTAAGATGTTTTTTTTTTTATTTTAATGTGTTCGAATATTTTTCTCGTACATGGACAGTTTTCGAAATGTGAAAGCAAATAGAATATGTTAGGTGGAGTGTAGAATATAAAATCGGATATAGATGATTAAAATAACACCTTAGAATTGTCTATAAAATTATCCTAAACAAACCTTAACTAATTATCCAGATGGCGCAGGACATTTCATAGATGTCCATTTTATGTCCATTTTATGTCCGCACATCCATGGATATGAAATGGACGTCGATCGTATGTTCGATTTCGAACATCCATAGGATGTACATAGGATGGCTCATGTTCAATGTAGTTCGAAGTTATGACAAACGAACGTCAAGTAGACGTTCGGCCGATCAAAATTGAACGTATACTGAACGTTCGTAGGAACGTCTATATGTTATATTTGTATTGTATATATGTATATCTAGGTATATATTTTATATTTGTGACATATATGCGCAATTATTTTATAAACAAAGTTAAATCTTTTACTTTATTGTTAATAATGAACTTCAAAGATTACTATATAAATCTTTCACATCCAATATTTGATAACTAAATTATTAATTCTTAAGTATTATTATTAAATTATGACATTACATATAATACAACTATATCCAATTCAATGAGCATTTAACTGCGTGTGTATATAAGATGATGCATTGATTTGACATTTACAGTCAAATATTAACATAAAATTATTATTACTCATCTTATTGAAATTTATTAATACTGATGTGAAATTTATTTTTATTATTCTATTATATCGATATCGATAATTATTCCATATGCAGTGAGTAAAAATAATATTTGCAAATTCCATATTATTTGGAATAATTTTATAAGAAGCAAAAAAATATTATTGCCGAGTGTCTATTAGAATACACCGTTTATTTGTACTAATACATTAAACAAAGCACATTGTAGCAATATATTTCTTCTTTTTATAAAATTATCCTAAAAAGAATGGGTTATATAAATATTTTTTACCCATGTATATAATAGGGAATAAAATTATCCTTAATTTACCATCTCATAATTATTGTTTCTAGAAAAAAATAGCTCAAACATAGTCGCATTATTTCAAACAAATTGTTTTTATTTGAAAAAAAAGTTTGGATCTCAGAATGGTCTCTTTGTTGAGAAAAAATTCTTTCGATCCAACTTGTGTCTCATGAAACTGTCTTCCTTTTGTTTGATTTATTTTTGTCTGGAGATTATAATATTGATGTAAATTAAGATGATAATTTTAGCGCACTATGCTGTATATATGAAATATTCAGAATGAGAATGAATTAAGTTCATAACTTGTAGAATACAAAATTGTATTCTAATGAAATAAACTTTACATTTTCGCTCTAAATGCTTCATGTATTTTCACTAAGAAGTAGCGAAATGTGAAATTATAATAACATTATACATCTTTACATACATCTATCATGTTCGTAAATAAGCTTTACTCAATGTACATATATAACGTAATAAGACACTGCTTAAATGCTCTCTTTATCCTACACAGCTTATCAATAATTCAACAACAAACAGTATCTAACAAGAATACATACGCATATAATATCAATCTTTTTAAACATATTTGCTAATGGTAATCTGATTAAATGTTTTTTATTAATTAAGTAATGCGTTCTTCTGCTGTATATAAAGCGCTCGGATATTAAAATTCGGCTTAGCTTCAATTACAACATGGATGTACATAAGTATATGTATGTATATGATATATGTAAATACGTGGATATATTTAGCGTATTGGTATACGTAATGAATCGTATTACAAGGTCCTTTTTTGTGTTTATCTCGCTTTTATGATGTTTTTAAAACATTTTCTCAACATTTACACTTGAATGATAAATGTTAACTTGTTAATCACGTTTCTATATAATAAATGGTATACAGAATAACCGAGATTTCTAAATTTTGAATCGCAAAGAAAGAAGTCTTTTGATCTCAGTTTCAGTAAAAAAGCTCATCTCAAAAAGCAGGTCATCGAGAGATCCAAATAGTTGACTAAGTTTAAACACAATCAGCTTGAATTCGATGTGTACATATATCGTTAAAGATTTATCTTGTTATTTATCTTTCCTTCTTTTTTTATGTATACATATATCAAATTTCACATATTCCGTTTTCCCTCTTTTTTTCTTCCCTTTCTTATCTGCACATAATTCATCTGAATTTTATACTTTAATAATTAAAAACAAATCGATTGCAATAATAATATGTATAAGCCATCCTCGTGTAGCATATTAGCATATTTTTTCGGTCCTACACATATTTAGATATATAGTTCGACATTTGATCATTTTCTTCTCTTTCTTTTATCTTTTTTTCTGTTTTCCTTTACGTTTTTTACTGCGTAACATTTTTCAAATTTTAGAATGCCCATGGAAGATTATTCAAAAATCTGTGCATTTAGCTATCTAGTATTCAAGAATCTTCGAATGCAAGGATCTTTCAAGAATCTATTTGTGTTAACTATTTGATTTATAAATTTTATAAGTTCAAAGACTTAAGATTCGTAAATCCAAAAATGTATAACATCAGTAGTCTTACAAAGACTGCAATAGCTTTTTACATACATCTTATTTAAGATTATTTTGAAATCATTTCTGCGCATGGGCGGACATTAATCTCGGATATCTAATGCGCATGCGCGAGGTTATAACTTCAGGTTAAAGATGCATGCTGCATTGGGCGCGTCGCTTAAAATAGGAGAGAAAAGGGAACGAAATATAATATTAAGAAAATAGGCGTCTCCATTTCATTTATTATTCCCTATTACTGCCAACCGATATAGATTATAATTAGACCACGGATGTGTTTCAGATGTTAATGGCAGCCGCTACTCGACGACCACCCAGACGTTATTATAATATTCGTAAAAGAAAAAATTGAGAGCGTGAAGGAGAGGAAAAAAATGTTATCTGGCACAGCGGCTTTCGTTGAAAGTCGAGTTTGCTACGTCGAGTGAACCCGCGATCTAATTACAATTTCTTCTAAAGCTTTAGTTTCACCAAACTTTAGGCACGCGATACGCAGAGGAATTAATAGATCGTGTTTACAATAATTACTATAATTACTGTAGTAACATCTCTCTTGCATAGTCTGGAAAATGTCATATAATAGACAACTTTAAGATCTTATAAACGAGAAGTACTTTTCAGAAAGTCGTAAGATATTTACTCGACATGTTTAAAACGTCTTTTTTGGTAAAATCTTAAAGATGTCTACAAAAGGACGTTTTACAGACATCTTTATAGATGCTTGTATTATTCGAATAAATGTTAGGAAATTTATATCTCAAGATACATGATTGATTTAATTCTGATTTTTAACAAACAGGCGCTTAATAGACTTAAGACTATCATAAAGATATTAATCAAAAACTTACGAATAATAATAGGTTTAAGGAATTATGAAGAAATAATTATAAATCTGCGAATATATAGATGGACCTGTGCACGTGTGGATCGATGGATCTGTGAATCTGTAGATCCATGGATCTATTTTCTTTTATCAAGCTGTGATACTATACACATTCGTATAGAAGCAAAGGTCTATGATGCTAAATGTGTGATTAGTGAATCTATGGATTAACAGATTTACGGATTTTAAGATCTATATTTTTATATAACCGATACTTATCTACTGTAATACATATTATTCGCACAGTAATAATTAACCTAATAAAACTACATAAATTACTTGTACATAAAATTTGATACATCATTTTCTTCAGGTTTAAGTTCCATCAGGAGATGCTTGTGTCAATAATCTAACATTCATTTCTCAACATCTCGAGCATTTAGATCTTCGGAATGTGTTTTCTTCTGTCCAATATAATATCGTGTTAATGCAGAAAAAAGAACGGTTCTACCGATTTTTTCTCTTAGCCGCAGAACTTAACAACTTATAGAATACAACAAGATTATATGAACTAATATTAAATATTATATGATACAATATAAATATAAATACAAATAATCATAATATTCATTTCATATCGCGCCGCATAGTTTCAAACCAATATAAATTTTTGTGTGCAATATATATATATATATATAACGCTTTACGTTGATCACGACTAAACGCCCATTTGTGATATATCGACAGTTTGGTTTAAGATCAAATGATGCCTTCGACTTAAGTACATTCAGAAATTAATCGTTTAGATTAGAATTAAGTACTTATGGAGAGCTACCACGATCAGTATTACTATTAATGCTTCAACAATTTTAATGCTTTAGCTATCGATATATTATATATCATTAATATAACATATTTATATTATTAGTATACGATCAATGTACATTTTTCGTACTATCACTATAAATGTAGTAATTACTGATCGCGAGTGCTCTTTGAAAATTGTTTTTCAAATATAGACTTTAAAATTTCCTTCCAGTAATTTTATAGCGGTTTTCGCGGTATTCGCTTATTCAGTAAGTACTAAACGCACATGTGAGAGTTCCTTTTATTATTACAATGTATCTTGTCCATACTGTCCTGATAGTGTTGCAATACTTGTTCTACATACTTATACAACTAAAATATTTCTCAAATCGCAAATTAAATATTAATTAGCAAAATCAATAGATCCTTGGACTTACAGATTATCGTATTTGGAAATTTTTTGTATTCGTAAAGTTTTTAATTCGAATTCTTAGGTCCACGCACAGATCTTTAGATCTGTAGATTCTTGTTGATTCTTGCTGTTGATTTATAGATTCCTGAGTATATAGATTTTTGCCCTCATATATCCTCAGATAAGAATATTCTTGGGCCCATATAGAGTCTTAGATGTACAGATCGTTGATATCACACAAATCTTTGAATTCATAAATTCTTTAAGTTTATATATCATGATCTGCATTTCTATATTTCATGCATCTTAACGCATCTTTGTTTTTATATATTTTTGCATATTCGCGCACACACAAACTCGGATCTACAAAATCTTGGACTTTTCATACCTTTTCATGCCAATATTCGTTCCAGATGAACTCATTTCTAATCAATCCTATTACTTTGTAAATTTTAGATTTATGCATTATTACTAAACATCAATTTTTTTTAATTTTAACACTAAAATTAAAAAATACATCTCTAAATTTAAATTCTCGTAAATTTTCTAATTAAGTTGTATTCAATAAATTCAAATAAATGTAAGATTGACATTTTCTTTTACTTCAAAATCTCATATCCATAGATTTTTGAGTTCGTAATTGTTTAAAAAACTCTTTCAACTTTCAGATCGTTGAATTTGAATAAATTTCTGTGAATGTAAAATTTATTAATTAAAATTATTGTGTCATTAATTCTCTTTATTTTCTTCATATACCATTCGTAAATTGAAATACATTCTTTTGATAATCCAAGATATTAAAAAAAATTGCGAGTCCAAATCCGTAAATCCGAGCATTTATGAGCTCAAAAATTAGTAGATTCAACAATCTGTGAATCCGAGTGTCTCTGCATGCAAGAACCCATAGATTCCAAGAATTTCTATCGCATGAAAAATGCATTATATAGAATCATAGATCATCATACACATTCAACATATTGTGTGGCAATAACTATTGATCGCCTCTTTAATATCCGTATCTTTGCTTATACTCTTTCATCATACTCCGTAGCAGATTTCAATATAATAACACTTAATTTTAACTCTCAATTGAAAATATTCGGAACAAAGGAATACAAGTAACAATTGTCAACATACAAGATAACTTACGTATTAATACGAGTATAGCCATATAAATAGAATTTCCACTTGTATCGTAATATAATCTGTATCTCATTGTAAACGTAACGTATGTTGAGAGACTTTAAAGGATTTTAGTAAAGTAATTTACTAAAGTAAGAAAAGCCTAATGACTGTTATACTTCAGTTGTAAATCTCGGTGAGATTTTTAGCAAATTTTTTCCATTTTTATAAAGATTTTATCTTTGTTTCTTCAGTACCAATATTAGGAAAAATTTCGAACATAGCAACTTCATACATAATTTATAACTTTATTCAACAATTCGATGGACAATTTCGCGTCGCTTGTGATTTATTTTCCCTTGACACATTATTAACGTCACTCAAAGTTTTAAACAACGTTATAAGTAATGTTTTATCATTGTTACTTAATAGCGATTAGTCCAACTGAACCTAACACGTACTTGTACCCCTTTGTACCCGCTGTCTTTTATTAAAATTCGCCAAGTACCACCTCTCTTACCAATGCCCAAAAATTTCAACATACTGACATGCCAAGATGTATCATAACGCGATGGGCAAAACACACTAATGTAATACATCTACATGGCTGAACTAAGATCATCGATCATCCGCAGTGCCATGACAATCGGCTGAGCTTGTCCTTGTGAAAAGAAATGTGTGTGACGCAAAGCTCAAGATATCTAACTGGAACGGTCGGTGGGCTTTTAACTAAGGGAAAACTTTCTCTCTCTTTCTCTCTCTCTCTCTCTCTCTCTCTCTTTCTTTCTCTCTCGCGCGCGAATTAAGTTTTGCGAACGATCGACTAGCCGTCGATGGTCGAGATCACTCCCCGTGACACAACCCTGGCAGAAATAAGAGAAGATACCGCCCGGCTTTTGTGCGGGATTGTTCATTTCACCTTTCTTCCCTCCCGTTTGGTTTTGTGCATCTCGATTGTAGTTGATCGCTCCATTGAGTTCATTTTGTCGTTTATGTTGCTATTCCCTTTTGTTCATTTTCTCTTTTTCCTTTCTCTTTATCTCTTTCTCTCGTCTTCCCTTTTTCTTTTTTTTCCCTTTTGTATCCTTCTCTTGGCAATTGACATGATAGATGGATAACGCTGTTACAATCGTTGTAAGTACGACGAAGACGATGAGCTGATGAAATGATGATAGTGAGAAGAAGTAAGGCTAATCCGGAGCGGTATCGTCGGGCAGAGAGAAAACCGGATGGTACAGGGTGTGATCGCGGTCGGCCAACGAGGCAGGTTAAAAAAGAAATGTCTTCTTTCTGTTCTATTCTCTTGCGGCTTCCTACTTGGACGCGGTTAATAGCGATGATGATCTGGCGATTGACAGAGCTTAGTCCACCATCAATTCGAAGTGCACCGAGCCACGTCTCTCAAATCTGTCGTGGATGATGTTGTGCGCCCATGCCTTACATTCGATATTGATGAGTACGCCATCTGTAACAAAATCAATAATGTTAATTACTTCATTCCTATATATATATATATATATATAGTTATCTCCGCTGAACGCAGCCATTAAGACCAACATATATATGTTGGTCTTAATGGCTGCGTTCAGCGGAGATAACTGATTAATGAGCACTTAGTGATTCTTTAATATTGGTTCCTATACTTAGATCCAGCAAAGAACTAAAGACAAATTGTATTAAAGAATCACTGAGCGCTCATTATAATGGGTTTTCCCTTTTCTGCTGAATGCAGTCATTGACTTCTAACTTATGAACTTTAATAAGATTCAACTGGTTTTTAGACATTTAAATTGAGCTTCAAATATTGAAAGATAAAAGAGCTATCATATTAATATATAAGAAATTACTTTCTATTTCGAACATATTATGTTAATATTGAAAATAAAATTAAACATATACGTACACTTGGGCTTTTCGAAGAACACAGCTACAAGAGGGCTCAAATATCCTGGGGTGTTTTTAAATGGGAAGTAATAGCCAGGAAAACCTCGACGTGGTATGTATTGAATTGCACCCATATTCTCCACATCGGCAGGATTTTCACCAGCACAAGACACCCAAACAGTATCCAGTCTATTAGCTTTTTCTTCTTGTCTGATATGCTCCTTAAGATCCGCTGGCATCAAAGCCGGCAAATCTTTGGTATTGTTATAAAATTTCGGTTCCCATCCAAAAATCTAAAATAAATTTAAGATATGATTTTGTTAAATCGACATCTTTGTATGATTAATGTATCCAGTCATTTTAATTGTTTTCGAAATTAGAAATAGTAAATGTATCTTTGAAAAAAAATAGCAAAGCTAATATTTTATATTCTTAAAAATTGATTTTTTTAGTCAAAAAGCCTGGAAAATGCTAAAACGTAATATATAAACTAATAAGAAAATTTTAAATTCAATAAATCAATGAAATTGTAAAATATTCTTAATTATTTTTTCTTGCTGATATATTATAGAAGAGAAAAAATTTAAAAAAAATTAAAATCTATCAATTTAATATTCGATTTTTCTTCTTAATCTTGTATAAACGAAGTTTCAATTTAAAGAGTAGGCCAAAGTTCTATGGCCGGTATTCATAGTCGGTTTTTATTTCGAGACTGTCTTAAGTAATGTCTTAAGACGCTAATGCGGCTCTCTGATTGGTTCGTAACTTCTTAAAACTGTACTTAAGACGATCTTAAATATAAGAATCGACTATGAATACCGGTCTATGAAAATTTAGTGAGCTACATAAAAAGAATACACAAACCTTATTCAGTTTCAAAAAAATGCAAGGTGCAGATCTGCTATAACCATATTTGTTGCTCTTCTGGCATTGTCCCCAATTCGACATGTCTACATCGCAGACTTTGCCTGGTGGTGCTGGCCTACCGTAATCACAATTTACTCTCTCGTAGTTCGCACCCGGTGACTTTTGATATTCTGTATTGTATAGAAATTACATCTTGAAAACCGTATATTAATTCCGTATTGGTTGGTTAATAAATATTTGATTCAATAACTGATTGAGTAACATATTAATTGAACAACATTTCTTCAAAATAATAAATGCTCTTCTGAAGTAATTAACTTGATCTCATTTTTTGCTTTTATAGTGATTCATGAAATTGATCAAAGTATGTGTGTGTACTATTATTATATGAATTTCTTTGGAAAATTTGTGTAGTACGATCACAAATATTTGTTTGTTCACACATACTATGTTGATATTGAAAGATCGTTTTCGTCGATTGCTTTCTTCATATTAGTTAGTCGTAAATAATTGTTGTGTACATACACATATGATCAGTTTCGTGATACTATATGTTAAGACTGTACACGCATACTTCGTTCAAGTGTGTCTTTCTTACCTTCCAAGAATTTGTCCAATTCTCTAGTCCAGTGAAGATAATTACCCTCATCGCTAGCCTTGTACCAAATTAAAGTACTTTCGACGTTGCTTTCAGGAGGCATAGGCCTAAAACCGAGACCCGGATTGCTGCCAATCAGCGAATTATCTAGCTGCCACTTCGGCGCGTTCGGATCCAACGTCTGATAGAACACAGCGAGCATCGCACCGAAGAAGCCGGACAGGACGGCATAGAAAATTACGTAGAACAGCAAAATTTTAGCTGAAAATATATTTGCTTATATAAATCTCAATGCCATTAAATTTATAGATTTATAATGCTAGAAATCACATTTTCTTTAAAGTGCGATAGGGATAAAACAAATATTTTCTTTCAACTTAAAAGTAATTTAAATGTCTTTTTCTAGATTCAATTTTTTACCTGTTTATCAATTACATATTTATTAACACATTTAATCTTAACATATTAATATTCATTAATCTAAACCAAACTTTATCTATAACTAAAAAGATATTAAAACACATAGTCACTTTGACATATATATTAAGGTATATTTTTACTGATTATAAAAGCTATTTTTTATTTATGATATAAAGTCATATAAGTACATAATTAAAATGACAATTTAATTTTTTATGATCAAAACAACAGAAAAGAATTGTTTATTAATTTATTCAACAATAAATTATGAAAAAAATTAACTTTAACAAATGTAATTTATTCTAAACATGGTAAGTATATCACAATATGTATTAAATGCTACGTATTTTTTATTTAATAGGTAAAGGACATAAGGTGCAGAAACCGTATACAAAAACCATATCAGCATATTCACTATTAGAATACGTACGCGGCATATTGCAAAAGACAAAATTCATCTACTGTTAAAGGCTTTCAAAGAGCGACTGACAAATTCATAACAGAAAGTGGAAAATGTAATCAAATATGTCGGTGCTAGATATGGCAAGAAATGTAAACATTTTTTTTCGATTTCTCTGAAACGGAGCAAAAACGAGCATATGTCTATAGGACTTTTTTTCTTAGTTTTTTACTCCTCTACACGCTCCCGAAGTTTTGCGATTTAATTTGGAAACACCCTGTATATCATGTACTTTCTATCAAAAACTAAAATAACAATTTTGCATAAGATACATTCTTCGCTAGAAACATTTTTATTTTTATTTACATATTACAAACATTTGTGTAAATAACTTTTACACTTTGAATTCAATCAAAAATTTAAATGTTGCATCCATTAAGTAAATGGATGCTTCTTTTAACGAGGCTTTTATTTCTTATTGTGCAACATATAAAAAAATATATCAAGGCTAATTCTATAAAATCGATCGAAACTACTTGAAATACGAAAGCTGCTTTATTACGTAACCGTAAATCAAACTTAGTTCTTTTGAAACACGCGATCTTATAAGATGATATTCAATAAAATTTTTGTATTAACGTGTCAATTATTGTTATTTGTAAAACAATTTTAAAACAATAAAACAATTTTATTTTATACCAATACCTCTTCAAAACGATGCAAATAAAATTTCAAATTTTATAAGGTAATGAAAATACTGATCGGTATATGTGGTGTATGACATCTTTTTGATTCAAAACAATGCAAATAAAATTTTGAATTTTATAAGATAATGAAAATACCGGTCGGTATATATATTATATAATATCTTTTGGAACAACGTTTTTGCTTTAAATTTTAAAATATTCATTAAAAATGCGATTATAATGTTAGCTTAAGAACTGACAATTCAGCTAATATTTGATTAATATAATTAATGAAAAACTAAAATATGTAGAATATATTATCTAATTTAGAACTAAAATATTGAAGCCAATATATAAAATATATTATTTTATGAGCATAACTTCTATTGTTGCTATCGTTTGTTAGTTGAAGGCTGGAGCTCCGAGACAATTATGATCTGGCGTCTAATTGACCTGAATTGGTATTAGGTAAGCGATGCTATGCGTTTGTTACACAAATCATTGACGAACATATTCTTACGCACGCAAAGCGATATATCTTCCAAGAGATGGATGCATTCTCTAAATTGAAGATATCAATTGCAACTTTATAATTATTATTAATTTTTTTTCAGAGATAAAAGATTAAATTTTTTTAAATTACATTTTTAATATATTTATTTATAATGTATACATTTTTAAAACTTTTTTTATAAAAAATGCTTTTAGATGTGATGTTTAATTTCGTAACTACACTCTACTATAATTCTCTAATTCGTTAAATAAAAGATATTGCCAAATCTTCCCTCTCGTCAGATTTTAATAAATAAAATTATTTCTAAAGTGCAATCAATTATGTTTTATTTTATCATGAAAGAATATAAATTATAGTATAAATTACAGAGAGATTAGAGAAAAAGATTTCATTTTTAAATGGAAATTTTTCGTTTGCTTCTATGATTATTAATTATTTGTTTCTTAACGATAATATGATGCACGTATATAGTTCGCTTAATCGTATAAAGCTCGCGTCGGATCATAATTGCATTAAACCCTAATGTGTTCACACTGCAATTAAATGGGTAATTACAAAAGTTACAAACACATGCTCACGGACATTCATGATATTCTATTTTTTTCGTTTATATCTAAAAGTGATTATATTAATAAACGAATATTTTGAGAGGGGAAAATATAATAACTGGCGAGATTCTAAAAATAAAATACACTTTACGTCTCCTAAAGAAGTTTTATGAGTTATTCCTCCTAACATAATTATTTTTGAAATATACATAAATATAAAGTAATAATATTATATTACATATCTAATATAAAAAATTTAATATATAATATTATTAATAAATTATGTAATATTATATACATAATAATAATATATAATTTTTACTGATTATTGCATATTTTGTTACATAAATAGAAAAAGAAAATTCAATATGTTAAAATTATAGTTGATAAGGTATTGAATATCTCTGTCAAGTCTTCTAAAAGATAAGGAAGTAATAATAATAATAACAATAATAAGTAATTAGTCTAATCTTTTAATTTTCTAATTTCAAATATCAAGATTATAAGCTAATACAAAAGAAAAATAGTAATCAACTCTCAGTTATATGTATATCAATAGCCCTTAATGTCAATGGCTCTACGTTCACCAAGTCGCTACGGTAACGTAACATTTCCATGGCTTTTCCTGAGATATCGATCGACACGATACGGAATACAACGAATGTGTACCGACAATGTGCTATTAGTATTATGACGTGATAATATAACAGGTAATGCATAACTACTAATTATGTCAGCTAATTTATAATATGTCGTGGGATACTACAAATCTCGTTAATTCGCAAAAACTTTTTGTCACTTGCTAAAAAATCTGCATCGAACTGAAATGTAGGACATTCGGCTAGAAAAATCGGCTGCGTTAGTAGCGCGCAGACGCTAACACTATCCAGTATAGAAATCAGACCATACCATTTCTGTGAGATGGTAACGGAGACGGCTTGTATTGATTTTGGCGGAAGTCGATCGACCTCAACAGAAGAGCGAAAAGGCACAGAGAAAGCGGCAAAAAAGAGATAAATGGATAGGAGAGGAAAGAACGAAGTATAATAAGAAGTACAATAAACATTAATGGACTAGAATTATATGAAAAAAATTATAAAAAGAATGTGTATTTTATTACCTATGATAAATAAAATATCAAGAAAGAAAATTTAAAATCGCGATATATATTTTCGATCGCATAATAAAATACGTCAGTTATTTAAAAAGCCACCCTATTGAAAGTTTCTGACACCTTCACTCGTATATTTTCTCCTGTTCCTATTATATCTCAAGCGGTAGAATGTAAAAATAGAACAACGGAAGTCTCCAGCGAGGTCGCACCTCTCCAATGTACGGATGAAAGAAACCGCAAACTTTGATTTCGTTGCAGAAAAAACTTCAAACTAAAGCAGATAACAGCAATGGTAAACTCTTTCTATGGTGTTCCCTCCTTGCAAGGAAGAGAGCTTTCATTATTGTTGCACATAAATTTTTTATACTTATAAATTTTAAACTTATAAACCTCTTATAACATATAAATAAATAATAAATTGTAATTATTAATGGTTAAAAATAAAATAAAAATTACATTAAAACTACAGAAAACGTTCTATTAATGCCATTAAATAAAAATATATTTTAGATATAAATCATAAATTAATAATATTATTAAATTATTTATACACGCACGTAGAGTTTATAATAATTTATTTAAGTATTTGCATTGAAGCTAAACGTTTTTAAAAAAATTAAAGAAATGAGATAAATTAGAAATTATTAAACTTATTATTTGCGTATACAAAACTTCTCTTTAATGATAAGAAGTAAAAAATATCAGCTTATCAAAACAGGATGTATGTAACAGTACAGCTAACTAAGGAGAAATAGCCATGTTAAATAAACTGTAGTATTCTGTTGATGAAAATCTTATATTTATCACGAGATATTTTCGGTATAACTTGTGTATACATAAACGAACGGAAATATTTCAGTCTGCATCGGGATCATCGTCGGACCGATTAATGTACTAGCATAATAGTCAGCCTAAAGATAATTTCAATATAAACGTATTTGGCTACTAAGTTATTTAAAAGGAAAATATCAAGAAATCTTCAAATCTTGCTCGATTACTCTGTCTTCGCCTCGTGTTGGTTTCTTTAGTTAGTTTCAGTTTCGTTACGTAAAAGCATCTCTATTAAGAAAATTGTCAATACAAATCCAATTTTATGCATTTATATTATAATCAATTAAAAAGTATAATCAATGTATACTATTATTTCTTCAAACTCAATTCCTCCGAAAAATCTTTAAATTTTAATATCAAGTGCTACATAATTTCTAAATTACTATTTAATTTAAATAAACAATTTATGTAATTTATGTAAATTAAAAAATTAAACACCAGTTTTTTTATTATCTGCAAAGTGCATTCCTCATTTTTGTATTTTTTTGTTTTAACATATAGATACTTCACAATCGGTAGTAAAGTGCATGCGAAACGCGAAACCTTATGCCACATATAACATTTCCGACGAAGGAAACTATATTACGTAACTCGTTCACCAATAGATAAATTTTTGCTTTTATGAATCGTTTTGAATAATCGTTTTGACGTCGAAGCTGTTTTGTATAATAGCACAACGCGCGTTATGACGAACACCGGTTCAAGTTGTAAATTACGTCACTTTTTTTAAATATGTAAATTCATATACGTAAACTGAGATAATGATATTTAATAAACCAAATCATGGATAATCTCACAAACAAAATTCTCAAAAAAAAAGACAATTTACAAAGAATAAAAGTTTCGTATCAACTTTATCGATCATAATTACTGACAAAGTAAAAATAATACTCATTTCTCTTTTCTCTCTCTCTCTCTCTCTCTCTTTCTCTCTCTTTTTAGTAAACGTTAATGTTGCTTGAAAATACTCACATAAAAATATTTTCTAAATTTATTGAATTTACTTAATTTAATTTATAATACTTAATATAATTTATTAAATGTTACTGAATATATTTAATTACTTAGTCTCAATTTTTAACAAATATTTTAACATTATTATAAAACAGATTTAATATCTAAAGATAAATAGAAATTTACACTAATACGGACGTCAATAAACAATTTAGACCAAGTAAAAATTACAATTTAAATTGCAATAAATAATCGGCATATTATATAACATATAAATTCAAAATTTTTAATTGTTTTACACATTATTGTTTGTACATATAAAAATAAATTGCTATAATATATAATGAAGAACAATCGCGACAAAATTTTCCGATCTAAGAAATGTCATAGTGACACACACAACTACTATCCTCTATGTATTATTACGTAATGAGACTTCGTCATATATAACCTTCGACTACCCGTATCTTTTGAAATTTTCATATCTTTCGTACGTAATATTAGTTAACAAATATTGTTTCACTAATTTTTTATAAAGATGAAATATGAAACAGTAAGAAGATATATTAGATACTACATTATATTTGATACTATTGATTTAACAAGTGTTAACTCTAGTGAAAACACATATTTCTAACTTCCGATTTGTATCGAATAATTTTTTAACTTTTGATTTTACATAACTTGCTTACATAACTTTGATAACATTCTTTACAATAGAGACCAGATTCTATCGTTGGCAAAGTTGTATAAATCATTGTGCGACATTGATGCACAGATTTAACATGTAATTCCAGCTCTCGTCTCATATTTCTCTTTTTATTTTTATTAATACACATTTTTTAATAGTTTCACCTTAATCGTGTATCACCGTAATATTGAATGATGTAAAATATCGGAGTACCAGATTAACTGACAGTAAACATTCTAACAGACTATGGCTGCATTCCAAAATTTACTGCCAATGCTTGAAAATCTATAGTATATGTAATGTAAATTATAGATTTTTAGCGCTGCCAGTGAATTTTGGAATACGGCCTTGTTACATTTATATTTATTATGTCATATATTTTGATCGATAAATATTACAGATAACGTAAATAACTGTACATGTACCAAAAAAATGTCTTATAAAAAACAATTTTCGAACATCTCATAAAAAAGACATCTTTAAAAAAACATCTTTAAAACATCTTTTAGACATGCATGTTCTTTAGAACTCTAATCTCCCTTCAACTTTGCACGCTTGATCATTAATAATAATAATAATAGTTGAGATGCAGTAACAATAAAGAAATCTTGGTACAGGTCAAACGAAATGCAATAGAAGTAGTTGGATCGGGTCGAAGAAAACGAAAATGGAAAATTCCGTAACAGTATTAATTTCGATTATCGTTATTAGAGAGATTTTAAAACTGTGAATAAATTATTTCAAATGTTTCGTAAAATATGTGTTCAATATACACATTCTAGAAAAATTCCAGAAATTTAATGCACGAAAAACGTATTAAAATAATTATTGTAATTTCCTTGGTGTACACATCCTATCTTTTTCTCGCTTGTCATTTGTCATGCAAAGTGATACGAATGAAATAGTGTGATGTATAATATAAATATGGAAACAGTTTGAATGATAACGTTTTTCAATATAGGCAGTGTACTATCTAATTTACACTCACACACGGATTGGTCGAACCACTACTTAGGCCCAGTTCCATAATTTAACTCGCAGTTAATTCTTAACCGACGTTCAATTTATTCCTCATTTCTTTCCAATTCTAGAATCGAAATGGATGAGGAATAAGTTGAACTTCGATTAAGAGTAAATCCTGAATTGTAGAACTGGGTCTTAATTACTTTTCACGTCTAAAGATATTCTTTACGATCGAATCGTTAAAGACATTACAGTGACGTAACCAAATACAAAGGATTAATTTAAGGATCCTCTACGACCTAATATAATTTCCACAAATAACTACCTTACCTATATCTACATTTTTAGTATAAAATTTTACGAGACTATATACTACGTGACTTTAAGATAACATTAGGACATCTCGATTCTCTTTATTAATCAAAATTTGATAATTGGAGTCAGCAATTTATCTCCCAGAAAATAATCTTGCGCACAGAGGGGCGGGTCAAAAACGCAAGGACTCAACGGGAGAAGCTGATATCAGAATCTCTATAGAAAATATTATACTGCAGTTAAAAAAACTCACCCCAACTAGCGCCAGTGCGCCCCAGGAACTGTCCCGTTTCGGAGTTCCAGAGGAAGACGCGGAAGCTCTCCCATTTCCCAAGCTTTGGCGGCGGGGAGTAAAACTGCTCGACTTTTTTGCCCTCCATCTCGCTTTTACAGCGACTCCCGACGGGGTGAGAAAAACTGAGTGCGAGAAGAAAGGGTGGAACTCCGGGCGACAGCAGAAGGTGTGAGAGAAGAACGCGCTGCCACCCGAAGAGCGTGCTGATCCCTCTCGACGGCTCGAGGACTTCCTTCCTCCGGCGGAACGTTGGCCGCGATCGAACAGCTCCGCGGGCGAGGGCGCAAAGGAAGGAACGGTCGATTCGTGCCCCCGTCTGGAGGAGCCGCTGCTGTCGGGCGCTCTCGTCCGGCGAAGGGTTGAATATTGAGCGATCGAGGCTGGCTCGACCCCCGCGAGAGAGGGTCTTCGGTACCTATCCTTCCACCACTCTTCCACCTCTCACCCCTCACCCCTCCACGGCGCACCCTTTACGGCAGCAACGCGCCGGCGTGACCACGCAGACGCGTCAATACGTGATTTCCTTAGCACCCCTCCCGCGGCACGCGATCACCCTTGTTACCAATCCCCCTCGCCCCCATCTCTTCCTCTATACCCCTCGTAAAATCCGAGACCAGGTGGCTCCCCCACCGACAATCACCGACAATGGCGGGCGATGTACCACGCAACGACGATCTCGCGACCAACCCCCCCGCTGATTTCGGACCACCCCGGCCGTTTCGTTTTATGAGCTTTCGATCGACCCCCGTCCCGCGAAAACGCGACCGTTCAGAACAGAGCTTATGCGACGCGATGCGCAGCCGGCTCGCGTATGCGTATTAAGTCTCCCGCAAAAAGATGGATAGAGAAGGGAGGATGATGCTTAGGAAGTTGAGGAGGGGTGCTATCAAGAACGTGTGAGCGAGAGGGGATAAAGGGGAGGAAAGCAGATAGTGGGTCACGTGGAGTGTTCGACTGCCGCGCGACTGCGAAAGCTCGAGTGTGAATAAACGGTTTGGTATTTTCCGCGGTCTTCAAACTGCATTCATTATCGAAACACTGTTGCAATTATCCTCCAGTGATACGCACAGTAATGTTATACTCCGATGACATAGTACTTCATAAGCAATTTTTTACACATCCATCTCGATATTATTGTCAACCAACATACTTAAGAATATTTAATCTGAATAATCGTTAATCTCGAAATCAGCAAAAGTATTACAAAATAATTTTGATTAATATCTTTACATATCATAATAAATATAATATAAATGCATAAAGAAAATCTTAATATAATAAATGATTATTATAATATAACATATTGTAAATAATATAATAAATTGCAATTTTAAATAAAATGCAATTTATCTACTAACAGTTTTTTTATTTGATATTGATCCTTTTATGTGACTTTTGAGATATTCTATATTTATTTTTCTATTTCAAAACTATCAATTAATAATAACATATCTGCTAATTATAACAATTATTATCGAGTAACTGTTAATTAATGTACCGTGATTAGGTCAATTAGAAAATAGATTAACGATTTACAAGATTTTTCACGAATGTTCTATAATAAAATTGTTGAATCTCTAATAAATTTTCAAACAATACTGCTTGTATCTCTTCAAAAATATAGCAATGTAAAGTGAGCTTTTTAAATTGGAAAAAAATTGATATTATCGCTGAAATCATAACTGCTTGGTAATAATAATTTAGATTCAGTCAAGTTTATCAAGAGCAAATTTTGTAAGTCATTTTTATAAAGTTTTATAAATGAACAGACTCTCACACGCACTCAATACCTACGTGTAAAAGTTGTTATACTATTTAAATTAAAAAAAATTGTTTCATCAAAATATTTAACGCATTTTCTAATTTAATTAAAAGTTTGATTCATCCACCTATAATCTGTCTAAAGCGGCGTCTATAATGAGATTTTAAGGCGTAAAATTAAGTTATAAGACATTGACCAATAACAATCGAATTTGACGAGAATAATCAACTATGATAGATCAATTTCTTATGGCTTAAAGCTTAAGCTTTACGCCTTAAAATCTCATTGTAGATACCGCTTTGTAAAGAAAATCTTAACGATTACCTAAAAATAAATTTTATTTATATTAAAATAATCTAATGTGTTTAATTTGTAATATTAATCTTAAAAATTAAGTCATAGGTGTCTGAGATTTTTCATGCACTATTTCCGTTATAATTCAATATGATCACAAAATTACGTTTGGCACAAACGTAATCAAGATTATTGTCATAATACTTCCTTCTCTTCCACTCACTTCTTCCCGTTTTATGAAAAAAATCTATGCTAAAATTTTTTTTTATTTTAAGATTTTCTTAGAAAAACTATACAGAATAAACTTTGTTACCTGCTTTTATATCCGTAATATAATTGTAGATAATAGATTACAATATAGGAATTAAATATCGCGATAATTTTTTTACATAAAATTAAATACAAAAATCTTTTAGAAGAGTTATTCACAATATTTATATGATATTGTAATTTTAAAAATGTTTAGTTGCTTATAAGTCACGCTTGATGTTATAGCGTTCTGAAATTAATGATAATGCCATACCAAATATAAGCTGTTATTTAGCTTGTTCTTATGTGATCTTTTCTTAAAGCTGAAATGTCAACTGATATGATTAAATTAATATTAATATAAACTTAATATTACTAAAGAGATATGCTGCTAAGCATCTCATATCTCCGCATCTTAAGAGTTAAAGCGCAAATCTAGACCTTTCTACTTTCTGACTAGACATTTTATCAACAGGCCAGCGAGAATCCAATGATATTTCTCGCGATAAACAATTATACATATATATATATACAGATATTAATAGCACGAAAAATATTGCATTATATTTTCAATGGATGCAGACCAATCTAAAGAAAATATAAATAACGCAAATGCAGAATAAGTAAATATGACAATTTCATCGAGCAGACCTTCGACTTGATATTAATTTTTTAATTAAAAATATCATTTGATTTTACGTGCTTTAAAACCAAAATGCGAATTTATACGTAAAATTATATTAATAATCAATTGATAATCGTATGTACTAACCAGCACAATGACTTGAACCTTAATATTTATAAAACTAATAAATTTGATATTAAACCAACTATATTTGTTATATGATCGAAATTGTCATATTTTTATTTATTTTGTGTTATACGCACATCATTAGGTACTTACTTTTATTATTAAATGTGATTGGTTTTAGATTAAAGTTTCTGGTTTATAGATATAGTTTTGTTATAGATTTTTTTTAAATCGATTACGCATAAAACTTCACTTTTTCTATAATTAAAATTTTTAAGTATCAAAATAATCAGTTCTATAGCGTAAGAGAAATGATAAAAAAAAGGAATTTACTAAGAAAAAAAATTATTAGTCGATATATAAAGTACATTTAAGTATTTCCAATAATATAATTACGTTTACAGGAATATAATTACATTTAAGTATTCGCGAAGATTAAATACATGCTAACAATAAGCTGTACGCACTTAAAAGTAAGGCTTTCTTATTTCTTTAGAAGAGTACGCTCTTAAAATTCTAGATCTTTTTCTTTTATTTATAATTTTATTATTTTTACTATACATCTTGTACTCCCTTTACATTTTTGTGACAAATGCGTAATCTAATCTAGAGCATCTCGTGAATTTCCTTTTTGATTGATCTTTTCTATAAAGTTTTTTTTTAATTCATCCATATTCACAACTTATGAACAGTAATATGTATTATTCACAGTCGCTGTACAAATTTCATTCGACACATTTTGTTGATATATATTTAACAACGGACGTAATCAACTTGTCATTAACACTCGAGAAGTCAAAGCGATTATTTTGACCCCTATCAAATTTTTAACTAGTAACCTTGATATTATTTGATAGAGTCTTGTACTCTTTTCTATTTTCCAGCCATTGTGCTCTTAGATTTCATAGCTCTTAGAAAAATGTCAATGCCGAAACGACTCGAAAAATCAAACTATGACCTTAAAAGGATATAAAAAATGGAATCACAACGGAAATTATTCAAATCAATGTTGAAATATGTTATTGGTTTTGTTTTGAATTTGTAATGTCTGAAAATGAATAAGGAACCGCGAAGATCAAGCCCTTCCTACTTCAACTTTTCTAGCAATTGTATATACATACACGACAGACATCCTTCTACTATTCTTGTAATTTTTAACAGTAACAGGAACTGCAACATCTAATGCCCAATTGTCAACCCTTTTAATATTTGGGGCTGGTTTTACAAACAAGCTAGGGCTAATATTTTTCCAGGAACAATATTTCGGCCATTGATCTTTCCTCGCAAAAATTTACCCGAATGCGAAAAAAAATGCTGCATCCAAGAACTATGGGAAATGATTAGTGCGAAGTGTATAACGGATGACTGATAGAATTATCTAATAGCGAATTCGATTAGACGCACTCAGTGCGCACTGGTGCACATCAAAGTCGTCGTACAAAATAACGTAGATTATAAATAAATATAGAAATCGATGAAATATTCAATATATTTTATTGTACTATTAGATAAAATATGTATTTCATAATTCGAAATATTTGCATTTCATTTCATTTTTATACTAAAATTAAATCAGTGTACAACAGCTTTAATATGCATCACTAGTGCTTCCAATCGAATTCGCCATAATATCTTTCAGATTTATAATGAATGGAGAATGTCAACAAAAGAGTTAATTTGGTTTTAACAAATACTTCGTGTAAAACTATGTATTATTCATTTTTTATCGTTTAATATTAGGTTTCTTGTGTGTGACAACAATAAGTCTTATTAAAAAAGTTTGTGTCAAAATTCTGCTTTTTTTACATTCTTTACAGGCCAAATTCGTCAAAAATTTTTTCTATATAATACTTTGATTTTCAAGCAATTTCCATTTCTCTTAATTATATTCCTAATATCGCTTATTTGCTACAACGACTCTCTAATTAAAAAAACAAGTTTTTCAGAAAATAAGTCTGAATATTTCAAATAATTAAAATTTTCTAATATTAATTTTAAAATACAATTTTGGTATAATTATTGATTATAGAAGAATAAAATTATGTTCTTTTAAGGAATATTTTTTCTTTTTTATATTTCTGTTCTTTTTTGCAAGCAACTAAAAAAATAATTTTTTAGTTACGCCGTTATTGTAGCAAATTTGAGCGGTATATATTTAATAAAATACAGTTATAATATATTGAGAAGGATAATGTGTGTGTCACAAATCAATCAATCGAAAAAAATATGCAGCTTACTTTCAAATCGTAAAGCCTCACCGGACATTTAAATTTGTTTCTTTAATTGTTTTCTCCTTTGTCTGTTGAACAGAAATCACAGTGATGCAAATGTGAAATGACAGCAATATTATTTCTATTACATTGATTGCACGATTAGGAGAGGCAATTTTTTGTTGGCAACTTCTAGTTATTGAACAAATTCATTATTTTATTAAACGAAATTTATTTAACTTGATACCTCCTATTGATAATCGGTATAATTTAATTTCATTTAATAACATTTTACCATAATAACGAGTTTAACAACTAAAAAAAATTAAATAAAGTCTGAGGGCATTTTACATATTTCGGAAAATGTCCGATTTGGCTTATCAACGCTACATAAATAGCATTTTAGTCGTTTCCGTAATTTTCTTACAAACAGCACAATTTCCTCCATGTTTATCGATTTCTCTTTATCTAAGTTAATATATTTTCCAACTATTTTGTTCATTGCTATATCTATCGTCTTTCATTTTTATTTCTTTTTTAATCAAAAATCACTTTTGCGTATTGCGACCGTTCGTACAAGAAAATATATGATTCTGTGAAGAGAAAAGTCTTCGTCTTTAAGATTCAACCATAAAAGTTCGTCCATGTACAAAGGGTTCGAGCTGTTTTGCATTCGCTGATGAAAATTCGAATGATTGTTTTAAATGCACTAGCAATATTGCTAGCGGGCTGCCACTCGACTCATATTCAGCTTTACCCTGCGTTGCTCCCTAAGAGTCCATTGCATCAACAGTGTTACAGCTATGGTTAACTAATCCATTTCGTTTTTTCGACATATTAAACAAGACTTACATTTGCATAATAAATTAACTATATAAATTTAAAAAATGTATTTAAAAACTTGTGTCGTAAAATATGTAGACATACTATGTTGGATAGCTTAAAGCTAAAGAAATGATATGGGCGATATTCTAAACAAGAAGGTGGAAAAATTGACAAAACTTTAAGTAAAATACATCATACTTATATATTTTACTGAGTCAATTTAAAAAATATTCTCAAACCTACGTCAATGAAAATACGCTTCTTAAAAATTTGTAATTTTTAGAAACAATGCAATTCTTCTATTTTAAATAATAGTTCCACAATGCAGACAAATACAGAGGATTTAGTTAACCACGCTTAACACATTAATTGCTGCAACTAAACGCGTAAAAAAGCTTAACGTTGATTACGCTCAAATACATGGGCAATCGATAAAAGTCGTATAAAATCGTTTCAAATGCACGTGCAATCGCATGACTACTCGTGTATAAATAATATGAGGATCGCCGTCTAACTACAAGTATAAGATAAGAAACAAGTTGTGAGCAGCAAAAACATATGTATAATTACGAAATATATATTATATATAGGATGTATATAACATATATTTCATGATTTTACCATAAACACACACACATACATGCGCGCGCGTACTCACATATGTAGGCACGCACGCATATGTAAACGAAACAAACACACATAGGAGCGCAACGGCAGCTAGATGATCGAACACTTTTGGTATGTTGTTCCTTCACTATTTTTTCCATTTTTCTTCCTCTCTCGCTTTCTTCCTCTTTTTTTTCTATCGTTTTTTGTTTCTGCCTCTTACATTCTATCTTTTTTTGCGCGTACACACATACATAAACACATGCACACGCACACATCGCACACATGCGTACTGTATACCATTTCGTATATATATATTACACGCTTTTTTCTTTGTCACATGTCATTATCGGTTCATTGCGCGCGTAAGAATCGAGAAAAATATATATACATAAAAACACGTCGTGGCGCAACGGCGATAGCAGAAGTAATAATTATAGTTTAATAATAATAGTAATAGCGTATAGACATGGTAGATTAGAAGTTAAAGTATCGCTTGCTAAATATATTCGAATCTCGTATAATTTTCGCTTCCTTTCTTATTTGGGGCATAATATATTCTTTATCCTTTTCATTTGCGTTTCTCTTATAGCTACTCGTTAAGAGAATTTAGGGTATAGGAGGAAAAATAGGAGCACTGCCGAGATGGGAGTTACAGCGATAAGTAGCCAATAAGTGTCGCTGAAAGGACATGAGTCACTATTCAAATCCAAAATCTCTCAAAACGTGTTCTACAATAAAAGAAACACAGACAAGAAATTGTGTTCTGTACAACGCGGTCTTTCAATTGTTTCTCGCTTCGCTTTTGCTCTTTCTTTGTACAATACTACTACGTTATATATTACATTTGGTTAGATCACTTTTCAATCACTATCATACATAAAAACTTGCAAAAGGTGTACCCCGTACCATAAACCGCGAAATGTTTTCAGTTAGAAAAATTTCGTCGCTGTCATTATCGTACTTGGTGTCCACGTTATTGTCACCGTCATCGTCAACATCAGTATTCACATTAATATCGTCATCACCATCGTTCCGATTATAGAATAAGATATTTAGAAAAATTACCGAAAAGTGAAAGGAGGAACAATATCGGTTGTCATCTCGCAACATCTTGTCCTTAAATCGATTCACATTGGCATACTGATGATTACAATGACAGATGTGCTGGTAATGGTGATGGTGATGGTGATAGTGACGATAACAGTGATGATGAAGATGATAGCGATGGTGATATTGGTGATGACGATGATGGCAATAGTTGCGGTTATAGTGGCGGTGATAATTGTGACGAGTGGTAGCAAAGTGGTCCATGGCAGGGGATCACTTGTCGGAACTCGGACACTCCCCAGGCTGCTTCATTATCGTGTAATCCAGTCGGTATTGGGCTGAAAGTAAAAGGATTTCGTGTTCTTTGTGATGACAATACGTGAGTAGTATGTGTGATTACGGGTGAAACCACTCAGTATTCAAGTGCTGGTTACACGTTTATATATGTAGCAGTTATGAAACATTATGCTATAAAAAGAAAAATAAAATATAAACATACTAAGAATAGTGCATCTATAGGCGTATTAAATTTATCCTAATTTACATAAAATATTCCAAATCGATCATATTTTTTTTTAATATGGATTTGTACGAATAATTTTATGTAACGTTATCTTCCTTTTTATTTTTTCTTTTCCGATTATCTAAATATCTCCACTTAAATAAAGGTTTCATCAAGATTAGATTAAATTCATTTAAGAACCAGTTTTGTTTTGATTACGCATCGAGTGAATCAAAAGCGTTCTTTCTTCATGTAATGCAACATTCGATTGTATTAACAGGACGTACCTTTCTTCGTAATATCTTCCATCGTCTGATCCTTGCAATCTATCGCAAGATGACTATTACTGCCGCAGTTATAACAAGAGATCTTTGTCTGTGGTATTACCGCCGCTGCATACGTTACCACCGGCGTAGGTGGCATGTACGACGCTTGTACTGGTGCCGCGGCAGCTGCGTTTGGTGGCGGTGGCGGCGGTGGAGTGCTACCAGACGCGGGATGTCCCGTGAATGGATACATAATCTCGCCGTTTGGTTGATACGCTGGTTGATAAGCTGGTCGTGCGGATGGCCCATGCAAAAAGTTGGAGTAGATACCGCTACTGGGACGTAACGTAGTTGGGAAGTGGCCGTGCGGTAGATACGTGAGCTGTGAATGTGTCGGTGGCGCCGGGAAAGAGACGCAGTGCGACAGACTCGGCGGTCCACCGTTCCCATTGCCGGCCCCATTCAATATTCCCTGGCTCTTCTGTCGTATCGTGCGCGTTTGCGAATTCTTTCTGGTAAGTTGCCTGCTCTCCGGTGGCACCGACGATTGCATTGACGACTGCTGGGGTGCTGACACGACATGTGGCGGAGCCGTCGCCGTGGAATGCACCGGTGCGGAAGTCATGTGATCAGTGGCAGGCGGTGCAACGTTGTTGTCAACGCCACTGTTGCTACTGACCCACGGCGCAGCCGGTGGCGTCTCGGGGGGCGATCTACTACCGGTACTATCAGAACTGCTGCTTTGGGAACAGTGTCGGCTGCTCTCGGAGTCGAGTCGCAATGCTTGCAGTTGTCCAAGGCAATACACATGCTGAGCATTACACCTGAAAATATATGATACATATTAAGATAACTGGTTACGTAATTTTTTAAATATTAAATATTAAATGTTAAGTATTATGTTCCAAGCCTGTATATTAAATCTATTAAAATTACATTTAAATATACAAATTAAAAAAAAAACATTTCTATTAGCTTTTGTTCGCTTATATCACAAAAAACATTACATCTTTCGTTTTAAGATTTCTTCTTAACTTTTTGACTTTTAATATTTCTAACGTATTTAATATTTCTAAGACAATTTAATTAAATATAATATTATCTAAAGCACTGACAAAATTCATTCATATATACCTCGAATATCGATTTTGCATTCCAGCTACTGGTACAGTAAGACAAGCATAACATGGTGAATTCTGAGCTGTATACATTGGTGGTGCAGGATACATTTGTATTTGCGCCGGATCTATCGATGGCATACCAGGATAGCGCCGTACATTTGGAGTAATCATATGATTGTGATAATGATGCATCGCCGGATGCTGTTCTTGTAATGACATCGATTTTCCGCTTGTATTACTGTTTGAATCCCCCAAAACCTCTACGCCAGATGCCTATAGAACAAATACAATACAAATTAAAAAAAAACCGTTAAATATAAAAATACAACATTAATTTACAGATACATTATCAGAATGGAAATCTATAATTTTATTCTAATATTTTTAATTAAAAAATATGAGGTTTGTTTTTCTTACAATATCTTATATACAGTAGGGGGAGACCGGCTAAGCTGGCATTTGAATTTTGAGTGGCAAAAATATATCTTATGAATTCCCAATTTGTAGATAGCATCTCGTGTGTCTTCTTTACTAATGAAGTTTGGTTAGTTTAGGTGTGTGTCGCGTTGTTATGTTTAGATAGTCAAACGTGTTTTCGATAGTCAAAAGTAATTTTTGAGACTTCATTTTTCGAATCACATCATTTTTTGTGTATATGGATGAAATGAAGTTGCAAACACCAAAACTTTTTATTGCCATCTTGTAGTCTTATAATCACTCTATAAAACGCTAATAATCATTTGACTAAAATCGTTTACTTTATTACTAAAAATTGCAATTGAAAAAAAGTGCCCACTTAGCCCCGGTCTCCCCCTATATTATGTTTTTATATAATAAGATATGAATAAAAATATTTTCTTGTTCGCGCGAAACTAATATTCATTACTAATATAGTCGTTAACACGACACACACACACACACATCGCACACGCACACGCACACACACACACACATTTATTAAACCAACATTTAAAGTAAAAAAAAACCCCGCAGTTTTTAATATATATATATATATATATATTAAAGTTTAATTTATACAACCATTTTCAGTTTTTATTTTAAAAGTTATCGCAAGATATGTCTCTCGATTCTTGATAAGAAAAAATTGACTCGAATTAAATAAAGAATTTTTGAAATCTTTATATATTGTGCGATATTATATATATAAGCCTCACTTCGTTCTCCATCGATTCGGCGAGCAAATGTGAGGTACTGCTTACGCTATCCAGCTTCTTATCCGCTGAAATCTGATTTAAACCATTGCTGGTTTGACTTTTAACTATACTCCTCAACTGTCCCACTGCGTTCGGTGTCAAGCCGATGTCCCTTAAGTCTTCGTCACTCATTCTTCTTATCTATAATTCGTACATATGAATAATTCAGTTTCGAATTGCATACATATATGCAAATTATATTGTCTGCATAAACATTCTAATGATTAATGTACGAAAATGACGTGATTTTACTTACCTCATCGCGAGAGAAGTTCTGCAGATTGCTCTTAAAATTCGGCATCTCTTTACTCAAAGTCTCTCGAAGGGAATCGCCAGAGTTAGATGACCTAAGTCGTGGCGGTGGTGGAGGTTGTTTCGATTGAGTTGCCGAGATTAGAGTAGACGATGGGTTATCGATATTATGTCGAGAGAAACCCGACGAGCTCGTATTAGATAAAAGAACGGACCGCGATGATGGGAGTAACGGCGATTGACTAGGAAGACTTCTGCTTGCACCGGGCGCTGGTAAAGGCGGCAGGGAGTTGTTGCTGTTACTAGTAGCGTTCGAAACGGAGCTGCTTGTTTGGCTATTTGAGACGCTCGACGATGTGAGACTGGTTGAGGTGGATTGGGTAGATTGCGAGGATGAGGCACGCGAGTTAACACTTGTCCTGCTACGGCCCATTGGCGAATTACTGCGACTAGGAGATCGTGACTGAGATGGCGAGGATTGGCGGCTGACTAAGGGGGAAGCGGGATAAGCCAACACGTCGCTGGTGTGGTACATCAGCTGGTTTCCCATCATAACCTGACTTGGCCAAGGGGGCATATGATTTATGGATGGAAAACCGAGTTGAACGTACTGCGTTGTACCGCCAGATCCCATAGGCATTTGCTCTGGACCAGGCAAACATAGACCTGGTGGAGGTATCGTGAGACCAGGTGGTACTCCTGTGACTATAGCATTATTCCTCATCCCCATTTCTCCTAAACATAATACATCAATATATTGAAAAAATTTTTAATTCAGAAAATGCACATAAATATGTAATTCAAACGTAAAAACGTGGCTAACATTATTGTATTTAAAATAATTTTGAACTGGATATTATAAAACTTGAAATATTATTAGACACAAAAATCCATTTTAATCAAATAAGGTCTTCTTCGTTTATATGTACAATAATTTTGTCTCACGAATAAAATATAAAGATTTTTATACAATAAATCATATACAGAAATTTTATAGCATAAGGAATACATAGTAAATATAAAAATCACTAAATGACTTCTAATTATAAAAAATTTTAAATTATTCAACCATTTTAAAATATACATATACGAATAGATTTTCTAACAAAAAATATTCTACATGATTTATTCAACACATAAGACAAAAAAGTTTTTAGATAGAATATGAATAGCTTTACAGTATTTGTAACGTATAAACAAATTGTCATGTTATTGCTAGCATAGTTATAACTCTCTAATCCTATTAAGCGCACTGTATTCGACTGAGCTGATTCCAGTAAGTTAAACAAAAGATGCAAAAGTAAATATTAACCAGTTATACTTTTGTATTCTGGAAAAGTGGAATGTTAATATCGCTAAATGATTCCACTATGCAATGCTTTTTGTCATGTTATGTCATAATTGTAATTTGTCAAAACGTTTTATTTTTCAATAGATATTATCAATAGATATTTAAAAAGTATGCAATACAGCGTACCGTGATAAGATTGAATTGGTGGTGGTGGCATTAAGCAGCTACCCGATATCTCAGGCTCCATTAATCTTTCGCTTGTACTCATGCACGGTGTACAGCCCTGCATAAATTTAAACTAAATGTACATTATACAATCAAACAATTTCCAACTTTTAAAATAACTAAACGCATTACTACATTACTATACAAATTAAAATAATCACAGTTGCAATATTATAGAAGCATGTTACTAAAAATTATTAAATTTATTATAAATTAATAAATTAATCTAAAATAATATATATAGCACATATATTTATATATCTTTTTATACCCAATCAAAAAGGTTTTTTTCTGTCGATAATTCAAAATAAATATATCGTAATATTCTTTAAAATTTCAATAATTATTCTTTAAGAACTTTGAAAAGGAAAAAAATAATTTAGTAAACACAAGACAATTCAATAAATAAAAAATGAATGTCAATTTTCATAAAAATATTAACTTTTTGTCTTTTGAAAAAATGAAATATTGTGTATTACTTGGGTCGGTTTGAAAGAAGAGTTTATCTTTGAAAGATTCAGACGAGCTTCTTCTTCCTGGAGCTTAATGAATATGTTGCCGAATACGCTTTTCTGTTCGTATGTGAAGGCCGGATGATTCAGTGCCATCGTATACAGCAGTAGCAATTCTTCCAGGGGTTGGTCGTCCACGCTGAAGGTGGTCCCGTTTAACAGATTGGTGATCTCCTGATGGTCAAAATTCGACAGATTTTTGTACAAGATCACCGCACAGGCGTAATTGCACGAGTGCAACAGTGCCATGTAGAGAGCCAGTTTTCTTCGCGTGCGTTTATCTGTCACGCTGGAAGTCAACTCGGCCAGCTCCGAGGCGCTGTTTGCATGGTGTTCCACATCACGTAGGTCATTGTAGTCCCGCTTGCCGATATCCTCGATACACGTACCGAGATATCGTACCTCAAATGGCACGCACATGTTCAGCAATGTGCACATTACATCGATACGTTTATAACTGAACAGACAAAATATAGATTAATATCAAACAATATCATCATATCATTATATCATCATATCATTATATCATAATTTATTATATAATTTATAAAATATATAATAATATATAATTTATAAAATAATATCAAACAATGTGTTGTATCAATATCATCATATCATTATATCATAATTTTTATGCTAAACTTAAAATCAAAGTATTAAAATCCTAATTATAAGTACATAGGCTTTCTAACTCCTTACAATCTCTCTTTCAATAAACTCGTTGCTATCACAAACTTTGAAGAGTGGATAATTGAATCATTTTATATTGTTGTTATCAATTGCTTTTTCATATTATAAATATAACATATATTATACAATTACTATGTATAATTATAAGTAATATACTTTAGCCAAAAAAAAGCATTAATTGGTAATTTATTTTGGTTTTTTAGAAATAACACTAAAAAATATATATATATATGAAGTATAAAAGATAAAACTTCAATGACACATGTATATAATATGTTTCCATCTCTTAGCATTAATAGTTTCGATGTCATTATTTAAATAGGATATTTTTACTACGCGATACGACTATTTCGCATGTAAGTATTTATTTTTTATAATACTTTGTACTTATCTAAATTAAATGCAGATTAATTATTCTCTTATAAATATTAGAATATGTAACATCCTGTTTTTAATCTTACTATTGTTTAAAAACTACAATTTTTAAATTTTCAACATATGCAATTGATAATTTTGATGAAGATGATGAATTAATACAATTAAAGTATATTTTGAGTTAAAAGACATTCGAGTCGTTCGAGTCTAAAAATTCATGTGATAACTTTAGCAGGCTTATAAAAAATAACTTATAATATACAATAGCAAATAAACGTAATAGAAGTATATTCTGCCCCATTATGTCTTTAAATCTTTTTCACTCTTTATCTTTTACCATTTGTATAATAATTTTCAATATACATATGTACATAATATTGAAAGCAAACTTATGTCAAGAACCATTAAAAACTAGCTTATTATACATAATTATTTTGCTTCTTATTTGACATACTAATACTAGTTATTATACTGACGAAACGTTTGAAAATGACAAAATAAGCAAGTAACGCAAAGATAGAGAGATCCGAGATAAAGAGATCTTAAAATAATGAAAAACATAATATACTTAATAAGTAACTTTTTATAACCGAGAGAGTCGCATCGTACAAAAGACATAGAACTACGAGACGACAAAGAACACAATCGTGTTCAATTCAAAATTTGTTGGTTCAAGAAGCACCAGTTAATAATGGCATACAGGAAGCAATGTAACATATACAATAAAATGTATTTAAAAATTTCCAACGATATCTCACGAACGTTGACCGAAAATTCGTCGCGAGGAACGCGCAAGAGCGTATCTCATGGAATGTGCAAAAGAGCAGGACAATTGTGATATTTTCACGAAAGGAGATTTAAGGCGAAGGTGATCGCCCAACGGATAAGGGTGAGGGAGATACAACGCCGAGTCGTTGTAGATCTCGAGGGGTACCGTGCACGCTTCGCATCGAGAGCGACACACGACGCGCTCTCAACGGTTACGCAAAATTACTCCTGAAATATCTCGGGAAGATGCGCGCGTCGGGATCGCGCCGCGACGCTTCCACATTACCTGGACAGATTCCCAAACCATGATACCACGTTCTCCTTACACACCATTGCCAGACAACATTGATACCACTTGGGTAGGAGGAAAGTGTGGAGCAACGGAGCGGACAACCAGCGGGCGGCCTCTCTTTCTCTCTCTCTCTCTCTTCCTCTCGCTTTCCGTCCCTCTATCTATTCGTCTTTCTCCCTCCTTCTCCGGCTCTCTCTCTCTCTCTCTCTCTCTCTCTCTCTCTCTCTCTCTCGCTCTTCTTCTGGAGGGCACCGCACAATCGGGTTGACAATCAGATCCTTGCAAACGAGAACCGTTTCACAGCCGTGTAATGGTATCCCGTTGGGATCCGGTGGTAAGCGACGAATACCGCGGACGCACAAGATGCACAGTGGCGGCAGCGACGGCGGGGGCACGACAGCCGTAACACATTACACACCGTTAAGCTTCCACATTTGCCGTGGCAGTCGTAAAGAGATATTCTGATGCCACTGACGGGATAACGACGGGACCGATGTCCAATCGGAGCTGACGACGAAAATCGTAGTCGACGAGCGTGATCGCGAGGTCGCGCGTGCTATTCGTGCGTGGCGCAGGTACGGCGCGAGGATGACGAACGAGGATGACGACGACGACGACGACGACGACCGACGACGACGACGACGACCGATGACGAGAAGCCTCTCTCGCGGGCGTTCGAGCGAGCGAGCAAGCAAGCGCGTCAACAGCCGCGCGTTCCGAATGTCCCTCGAATTTCTCTGGATATTTCCGCGAAACGAACAATACGTCGTACGATATGGAATATATATTCACCGCCGTTCGACCGTACTCTCTCGCGTTGCGATAACTCGCGAATTCGCTCTCTCTCTCTCTCTTTCTTCCCCTCTCTTACTCACTCTTACTCTCGTCCCTCTTTCTTTCACTCTCTTTCTCACGCGCGCACGAGATGCCGCTACGAATGTATCGGATAGTCGACGCGAGAACGAGATTCGTTCACATGCATTCATATGCTCGCGTTAAAAAAGGTATCGTATATTCGTCGCTTCGCATTTCAGCTGCGTTCGATTTGGCATTCACGGCGCTTATCAGCGTTTTGTGAATGTGAGGCTAGAAAGAATCAAGGGAGAGTGAAGCGGGGATTCATTGGAAGTCCGCCATTTTTAGGTAATTTTTTAATAACAAGCGGGATATTTAGCCTTTTTAAACTACAGATCCCGGTTACATTCATGCCGTCACCGATGAGAAGATACTATTTTAAAAACGGTCAGTACTTCGATATACAACTGCCAGCATTGAACATCTATAGTTCACGTTACGTATAATATAGATTTTTAGTGCTGGCAATATATGCAATGAAAGAAAAGATTGGCTGAATAATATATGGCATAGTATTTTTAATTGATTGCAGCAGTTTTTGGTTGCGTTAACCTATCGAAATTCTATACTGACATTGCGAATAGGCTAACACAACCAAAAATTGGCTGTTGCAGCCAATTAAAAATACTATGCCATATTTTATCATCTAATTTGCTGCAGTAGTCAATCTTTTCTTTCAGTATGTATATCAGAAATATCGAAACACGGTCAAGGCAAAGAGAATTAGAGGGACCCTGGCCTTGGCCCCTCTTTGAACTTTGGGCTAGGGCTGCATCAAGGATCTAAAGTTGCTGTGTTTAATATCGAGCCACAATTTGTAGTAGCATCTATCAAAGTGGGGTGAACTTCTTTGCCAAGTTTAACAAAAATACAAAAATTTAGTCACCCATCCGATCCAGGATTCTATCCATCGATGCTCTTTATCTATATGATCGTACCGGCACTATACTTTCGTGATATGATATATGAATATTTAATGTGGATGGAGATAAATTTTTATAAGAATGTGACATACAATGATGCCATCTACAAATTCGGAGGAACATTTAATAAATATAACAAAGATGAAATGATTTCAAAGCCGGTATTCATAGCCTGATATAGGTTGCGATTTACTTGATGTTGCAAATGCTTTATTGACCAATCAGAAGAAAGAATTTTATGAATTGACCAACCAAAAAGTTCTTTAAAAGGTTTGTTCGCGTTGCATGCTCCAACATGTTCCAATATACTCCTACCATAGCTCCTACTTACTCCAACGCACTTGGTAAAGTGAGAAGGAGCTATGGTAGGAGCTGTTGGAGCATGTTGGAGCTCACAGCATTTGCAGCATGAATCGCATCCAGTCGATTTTTAAGACCGGAGTACACAACCCAAGCAGAACAATAAGTCACGATAACGTCAAAATGACATTAAAATGAATCGGATTGAATAATGAATCATCACTTTTGGAATCATCATTTATCAATTTGGAATTATTTTGATATCATAATGACTTGTTCTTGCTTGAGGATCTTTACATAACCTAAATAGCATAGAATTCAAAAGAGTTCAAAAAGAATTCAGTGATATGTCATCGATTCTGAGCTTATTTTCAGATGCGACAAGAATTCTTTTCAGAACTTTTCAGAAAAAGAATTCCTTTTGCATCTGAAAATGAATTCAGAATTGATGACATATCATTAAATTCTTTTTGAACTTTTTGTACTATTTGGGAATTGGGTATATCCAAATTTGCATAGCCGCATAAAGAAAATTATCCAATCGCATTTCTCTTATAAAAAGGAATGTAAAATGTGATTGGATAATTTTTTCTATGCATACATTAATTTATGTGACTATACAAATTTATGTGGATATACCTTAACTCATAATGCATAAAGCATAAGAAAATCAAATAATCAATCTTTTATTTCACTGAAAAGAAGGAAATGAAGGATTTTGATTAATTTTCTTGTAGATTATGCATTATGAAGACTCTATGCTCTTGCCCTTATATTTGAAACTATCTTATGTATAGTCTTAAGATGTCATGAACCAATCAGAAGGCGATATTCATAGTCCATTGTCGTGTATCGTGTCGCGAATCGCGCTGGTGTCACGGAGCCAGTAAAACGTCGCAAAACGACGTTCTCATATCGCGGACTTATGGGTGCGGCTAGTATATTACCGACATGAGGGCCTTTTTCCTGTAACCGTAAAATACCTCCGCGCACTACTGCCCTCTGAAGAAATTTAAACTACACAACAATATCCATATTTTTTGCGGTGCTTTTAATAAAAATAAATCGCTGACATCGCTAAAATAACTAAAATTTATCAAATTAATAAAGATTTCAACGATTTCAGCGATTTATTTTCATCAGGAGCACCGCAAAAAAAATAGGTATTGTATGTTTTACATCCACTTCTTTAGAGAGCAGTAGTGCGCGGGGGGCATTTTATGATTACAAGAAAAAGGTCTTCAGGTTTCTTTCTGCTAGAAACCGCGGCAAACCGCGCCTATTTTTACATTAAACGTGTTGCACGCATTTCGTTTATGTTTCAATTTTTAACAGCAAATATATATGTATATATAAAACAGCCGTATTGTAATTTCTGCATATTTTAAAAGAGAAACCTTCCCAGGTAGAACACGGAGTCATAATTAAGTCATAATGATATCACAGGACGTTATCATGATGTCATTTGATACCAAAAAATTGACTTATAAATGACGAATGAGGTCACGATGATGTCCTCATGACTTCTGTGTTCTACTTGGGTTAGAGGGATTATGCCGGCGTTTTATGTGATACCATCAAAAAATCGCTCGTACATACACTACTGCCAGTGACTACATCCATTTTCTGACTCTGCCGATAAAATCATAACCGCGGACGAGATATTATTAAAACGGCCGGCCCTGAGCAATTTTAATAATTATCAATAGGCCCTTAAAAGTTATGATTTTTTATTATACATATAAGTGTTCCATGAATAAGTATTGTTATTTTATTAACATGTATATTTGTAATGCTATAATATCTTATAGCGATTTATTCGGTTGAGGTATACTAGTGTGCACTAGACTTTGAGGTCTGTTTTTTATTACTGCACTTTCTGAATAGTACCTACACACAGTGCAATAAGTTGAAGTGAAACAAATATACGTTTGTTTCACTTCAACTTATTGCACCGTTTCAGAGTGCAGCAATAAAAAACAGACCTTATAATGACAGAATTTAATGATTCAAAAGTAACAAAAAGCCGCAAGGCTTTTCTTATCAACTAATGTGCTGACATAAGGCAAGAGGTATAAAAAGTGGTTTTTATTAGCGTGGTTTTTTTACATAATTGCTCATGTGAAGTGTTTCTGACATCCCAACATCATATCTCGATTTTTATTGCTCTCTTTAATGATTTGTAATTAAATAAAGACTGATAATATATTGTACATTCTTTAAATAAAGATAAATGCAAATATTTTTTTTAAATTGTGTGAAACAATTTGGACTAAATAAAATAATATATATATGAATAGCATTCATATATATTTAGCGATAAATAATTTAATTATAATTTATCTATTACTTTCCCTGGATTATATAGGAATGCGAAATAAGAGGTGAATGATAGAATTAAACGATACAAAAGTAACAACAATCCGCAAGGCATCAATTATCTTTTATTAAAAACATTGTGTACATTGTGCGGATTTCGTGTAATAAAAAGTTATAACAATAATCGCTTATTGTGACACAATTGAAATATCTAAAATAGTCATGAATTGAGTTTATGCCTAACGAATGTAAGAAGTAAAACAAAAACCGTGCAATAAAGCCTATTGATCGGAAAATATTAAAACTGTTAAGAATATGTTATTTTATTTATTTCATAATATGCGTTAATATTTCAACAATTAGACGATCGGGGTGCGCGACTTTGAGGTTTGCTTTGATTCGGGCGGGCGGGCGCGTCATGTTCACGCGCATTACTGCGCAGTTCATTCAATTGCCAGGCAGGTTGCTCGGATAATCGTGCCGCTCTTCTTCACATTTTCTTTTGAAACGTAATCACGACAAATTTTACAGTATACGATTATTAGCTCGCACGATTAATTATCAATATTATTCATAAAAGGATCGAGATGACAATCATGTATCACGGAACAGATATTTCGGTTAATTCATTTGGAATCAAAATGCGATGGAAAACAAAATTTATTACTATTTCGTGATAATTACGGACGACAACTATTTTAATTTAACGTAAAATTTTTCTCTCGCTTGAGTATAACTCTCGATTATGCTTCGAATGGCATCACACAAATCACAAAAAGCAACGCTAATAAATATTCTCATGCAAATAACGCAATTCATGCGATTCCTACTTTCAGAATTAGTATAGTTTGTGTAATTAATAATTTAATTAATTTTTCGTTTTTGTGCATCTTTCGTTATACGATCCGTATAAAAAATTAAGCGTAACTTTGGAACTATTTGTCAGTAATAAAAGAAATATTTCTCTTTTTTATTAATTTCTAGCCCATTCCATTAACTCTAATCATACCTTACAAACATCGTAATAAAAGATTCAGCCCTTTTATCTGCAGCTTTGACTTTATTTCGCAATGATGAGGAATTGATGTGTAGTTTGATATTCATTTCTAAAAGTTAACTGCATTATAGTAATATAGATAATACTATATTACATTTTTCAGATGATATCTTCCCTTTCACGGGTACGATCTTGATGTGATGGAAGAGCTCAGTACCCGGAGGATTAAAAAGAACGGTTTTTCTTACGTATCTAAAAATTTTCGGATCTATCTGAATGATATATCTAGGTGAATTTTTAGACACTTGAGTAAAATCGTTCTCTTTGTATGAAAATCCAATGACGGGGAAGCTAACGTATGTTCGTCACCGATTTACAATAATTGAAAGTGAACGAACCGCAGCTGGTTCGTTGCGTCGCGCGTTTGCTTCGGTAGTTGAAGTACCGAACTAATGGACTTTTCACAAAACCCATTCAATGGAATTCTATTTCGATGATGGAATCATATTCGATGTTTTGACAGTAAGCGGAACTTTCATTGAGACGTTGCTGCATGAGGTGGTCTACATTACGATCACTGCAATTCTCACGCCAAGTGACAAGTGCTCCGAACACGAGGTGATGTCGACCTCGTATAAATGTTACTCACTTCGCAATGGTGCAGTGTTCGCACAGTTTAGCAACTACTGTTGCTGTCGGCTAATTGAGGATATGCTCTGTCTGTCAGCAAACAGTTCGCAAACCCTTAGCGATCGATTGACTCGGGTTCGTCTCTGGGTCGCCCAAAAAGGCAGAGAAATGAGCGCTCTGATCAGAGCGCTCATTTCTCTACTAGCGTCTCAATCGCATTTAATCTTGGTTAGAGCCTAGCTGTTAGTTTTTTTGCTCGTGACGAGGGGTTCCCATTTCCTAAATTGTCTAGATTGTTAGATTCGGCAATGGATACCAACTTTTCTCTCATTAGAGGCGTTTATCACATCTATAAGTTTCTTCGAATCGCTCGTGGTACAGCATCACTTGTGTCTCACTAGAACTAATAGTTAAGACGTATGCTTAAGTCAATTTTAAATGTGATTTTTGCGTAAACCAGAGGTGACGGACTCGATACGATCGATTTCGTCTTCTTTCATATATAGGGCTTAACCCTCGTTTGGCATTCATTGTGTGTCGCTTGTACTTGTCGATGTGTGGTGTTCATTCCATCGACCGAAATGGAAATCCTGGGAAATCATGGGTTTTGTAAACGTGAAATACCGCAGTGTCGCACGAAAGACTTTTATAAATAATTAGTCCGCGCGCGATTATAGTGTATTATTCGCGAGTGTTTTACGCGAGTGTCTTGTGCGAGAGGATGTCAACCCAATTCTGAGAGAAGAATTCTGGGAGAGACATCGAGCACCGATGGATATTATTTTTTACTTATGTAAAATTAATTTTTTTGCTTGTCCTTAAATCATTTTATTTGACAATGATTTAAAAATAATAATTAGAAAAAAGGAGAGTTATTTATAAAAATTACTTTAAAATTTTATACAAATTTATTCTTGTTAAGATCTCCTTTAGAGAGAAAAGAATGTATAATAATTTTATATCTAATTAAATAATAGATACAAACTTCGATGCCTATAAAAATTATATTTTCAAAATTGGACGATTATTTTTCAGAAAACTGCATGCGTTCATCGTAACTATTTTTTTTTTTAATAATGATTATTCCTTTACCCTGTTTTAATCTGAATTTTAATTTATTTGTTACAGAATTATCGTAGCGACGTTGCAAATGGAACTTCACTGTTGCGCATCGGGCCGGTGAGTGATGATCGAATTAACATTTTTATTGGTGTATACCAATTATTAGAATTAGACAATGACGAGTAATCAATTTTGATTGTCCTTGTCTAACCCACGTAATAGCATGGAAAAGAACCACAAAAACGTAAACATTACCCTACGAGATTTGGTACACGCACCAACGAGATACTGTTAAGCCCAGTGTCCACGATGCTAGAAATCCGTCCGAGATCTCGGATGAAGAAAGAATTGATCAATCGTATTGATCATATGACTAAATTGTTTAAATGTGATTGGTTAAATCTTTCTCTCTCCGAGATCTCGGACCAATTTTTAGCATCGTGGACACAAGGCTTTAGAGACGGTCGGCACTTATAGAAGTTCGCGTGATCGACTGTTAAAATTTAAGGGCTGAATCCATAGATGTTGCTTAAAATTCAAGCTGATTTTAAGCTAATGCTTAAGACCGCAATTGATTCATAGATGTTGCTTAAGACCGAATCTGAAACTGAAACTTGAGACCACGCTTAACTAATGAAATCTCATTTCATAGTGAAATCTTAAGTACGACTCAAGATTATTAGATGCACAATCATTGCTTAAGCCAGATCTTGAGCCAGTTTTTGTCGAGTCCAGTAAGTGGACTTAAGACGGTCTTGAAATAAAAAGTAAAGTATCTAGTTCTTATTTGTGTGTGTATTAATAATTTCTTCTATTTATTTTTTAATATTTTTAAAGAAAAGGAAACAGAAAAGCATATAGTCATTGTAGAATTACTACAGATATTTGTATATCTGTCATCGGGTGAACTAACCTAAAGATACCTCACATTCAAACAATAAGAAATTATAAATAATAATATACTAGTATAATTCAATACTTTGTCCGAACACATTTCTTATTGAGACTCCGTGACTAGGCATTTGATTTATATTTTTACACTTGATCGTAAGTATTTTCAAGTTAATTATATATAATGTATTATAAATATATACAATATAATTATATAACTTTTAAACTGAATCTATTTTTATACAATTAAGATATTAATTACTTATTATTACATTTTAGATAAGCGCACATTATGGAATTTAATATATTAGACCAGTTTGTGACATTAATTTATTTGATAATTCTGATTCCTCTTCAGATGAAGAAAATGATATTGGTATAATATGTGATAAACGATATGTACGAGATGCGATTAATCCATTCACAGTCTATCGTGAACACAAATTTCACATAAGATATAGATTTTCAAAACATTCTGTTATGCATGGACTGCTATACCTTTGGTTATAGATGGTTTGAGAAAGCCTGATGGGTGAGGTCTTCCAATTGAACCAGTTTTTCAGCTGCTCATTTGTTTAAGATTTTATGCTACTGCTTCTTTTTAGGTAAAATTATTTATTTATATTATATCTCTTTAAAAAAAAGATATAAATAATTGTATTACTTTTATCTTGTAATTTAGAAAGTAAATGGAGATCTTATTGAATTACCACAATCTACACAATTAGTAGAATCACGTTCAAAGTAACTGTTATATTAGCATCTTATTTAAATACTTATGTTAAATTTCTGACTAAGCAACTATACAAGAAAATAGAAGATTGTGTAAAGAATTAGGACATGGACATGGAGCTATTGGATTTCCTTGTATTAATGGAGCGATAGACTGTACTCATAAGACTATTTGGTAATAATTTTCAAGGATTAGATGAAATGTACAGAAATAGAAAAGGATATTTTTCTTTAAATGTCCAGGTAAATTAATAAAAGCAATGTTTATTAATATTTAACAATGCTTATTTCACGTATATTACATATACATTTTGTTTTTATCGTATTGTCTTTTTGTGTAATGTTAGTAAGAGATTCAGGATATCCTGCTCTTCTATTTCTTTTAACGTCATTCAGAAACCCACAAATACTTTTTTAACTGCTGCACATCCCTCTGTAATATAAAACATTGCTTATTAAAAAAATATATATAACCATATATAGTGTAAAAATAGGAAAATAAATTTAATACCTTAGTACAAATTAAAGAAGAATCATTGTATGTCTTTGTAAAAGTGAACCAAGCCTCTGCTTTTTCTTTCAATGTAGAGGAATTTGTACCTTTTGATTCAATCACATGTTTATAGTCTTTTAGAATCTCAAGGAATACTTGCTTTTCCAAATCGCAGTTCTCTTGGCCGTTGTCATCCTAAAAATAATCATTTATTAACAAAGTTAATAACAAATTTATTAACAAAGTTAATAAACAACAATCAAAATGTAAAGAATTGTCTCACTAAAATAAATAAGGTTAGATTTTCCGTTTTTAAGTAAATTTACAGTAAACATTATTTTTTTCTTTAAAGTTAACGTAGTATGCCTTTTATAAATTTATTTTCAAAAGATGAATAATTTCGTTTATAATTTCATGAATAAGTTATCATATGTCTATATTTGAAATGATAAGAAACAAAATCATGAAACATACCTGAATCATAACCATACCTGTTCTGACCTATTTAACCTTTTCTTGCATGTCTGAACACGTTTCTAACTGCTAAATATATTTGTATGTATGTACATACATACAATTCTGTATAATACTTGTAAATCAATTGTCATTGGACAGATTCTAGAGAATCCCGAACGTTTCCGAAGCTGGAGAACTCGAGTTTGAACTTAAGAGTGCCTTAACAAAGCCTGACGAAGCCGAATGTTTAAGCACGAACTTCGTTAAGACAGTCTCAAACTCAAACTCGAGTTTTCAAGATTTATTTATGCATGTGAGGCATTCTTAAGCTGGTTTTGGGCCCTAAGTCGAGCTTGATGAAGACTATCTCAAGACAGATCTTAAGCAACATCTATGGATTCCGCCCTATGAAATTAGTTCACGAATCCAAGGAAAAATGTTTTTTTTGTCATAATTTTATCATGTGTATATTCTGGAATAAGATATTAATCAGTAATCACAATAATACTCATTTTAGCAAAACTATAAAATTAAGTAATTTTGATAACGTGTGTACCTAAGGCGTACCATACATTACCGGTACCGCGTACCAAAATACGGTGTACCGGTTCTGTACACTTTAGAAACGCAAGTACGTGATAGGTACGGTACCGGTACGCATAGTACGCCGTACGCTCACCGTACCAATACCGTGGAAGTATTTTGTTATCTGGGATATAGAGATGATAACTTGATAACCGCAGAGAGAAAAACTGTAACTTTTCAACAATTATATATAAGATATTATAGCATTAAGAGGATCCTAAAGCCGTCTATATTACCGACTAAATCATATAATTTTTGAATAACAAATACTTTTTTTCTCTTTCACAGATTTGAAAATCCTTTTCCAGGATTAAAGTATACTCATTAATATGTGTTTGTGAGGTGGAGTTTATGCCGAGAACGACCAAAAATTTCGAAATTGATATATTTTTTACCATTTCTTAGTATAACATGGTATCTCAAGCTGTTAAGTTGTAACATTTGCTTGATACGAAAAATTTTGCAACCTGTACTTACGAAATAGTAATGCACAAACACATAGTTTGCACGAACAAATAACGAGTTCTTAGAATTATAGATTTAGACGCTTTATCGCGACGAATTTGTCGTACGAAAATTGATACGAACGTGCGACTGCGTGTATTATAGGTTGGTAGATATTGGTGTGGTAGTATATAAAAACATGTCGATGCGCTGGAAAAAAACAGCGACCTTTGGTGACTTCGTCGGAGTTCGAGCTTCGTTTTAGGATCCCCTTAAAAGTATGCGTACTTATTTATACAGCATTTATATAATAAAATATCATGAATTTAATAATAAGTTATCGAAATATTTATGTTAATAATCGTAAATTTTTATTAATGGTCGGTAATGTCGTTCTTTAATTATTCCCAGGGGCCTCCGGGGCCCCATTGATAGTCACGAAAAACCCAGAGCCGAAGGTCTTCAATAGTATCTCGTCGGTAGTACACGAAAAAAGGTCCACTCTCAGGTTTCTCTCTGCTATTCTCTCTGCTTGAAATAATATGGTAAGAATGAACTATAAATACCGATCTTACAGTAGGGTGTAATTTACTTACCCTACTGAAAAAAATCACGTCACAAAGTTACATAACGAAATTATGTAATTAAAATAAGTGAATCACATAACGGATTGTTCCAAATCAATACGTAAATTTTTTAAACCATGTTATTTGAAAAAAATCTCATGATATTAGAAATAATTTCATATGACTTTATTGTCGAATTTTAAATAATTAAATGATAGAAATAGAAGAAAAAAACAAATCGTGTAATTTTTCAAATTATGCGATTTTAAAAGATCACGTACTGATTTGGAACAATTCGTTACCTGATTTACACATTTTAATTACATGATTTCGTAACTTTGTGACGTAATTTTTTTCAGTAGAGTAGTCAAATATCTCGAAAAATATAGAAAATACGGAAAAATGTTTCGGTTGAAAGTGGAACGGTTTCAAAGAGGACGTACATATTTAGGTCACGTTCTCTTTTTTTCTAGTTAGAGCTATCGAAAAGATATGAAGATCACTTTTACTTTTTTAAATGGAATTATATAATTTTTTTACATAATATGATTCCTCTAACAAGTATTCTGCATATAAAACTATTAAAGTAAAGATACAAACAAAATCATTAGTTTACGAGATATTTTATATCTGACTCTGACACTTAAATTATACATATTGACACGCTTATTAAAATATTAAATATTTCGTAAAGTATTAATTTTTTAAAAATCGTACTATATCGTTATAATAAAAGAATAAATTAATTTTGATCATTTAGGATAATAGATGAATTATAATAAAACTAAGAAATAAAGTAGAAAGAGCACATTAATAGGCCATTCATTAGAGATTATATAAAATTAATGAACGGATTATTTAGCATTTACTCTTATTTCTAATACGTTAAGATATTTTTCCGAAAGATTGAGTTTCTACATATTTTTTTGAAATTTGGATATTATGTTTAAAATAATTTTGTCTATACAGGGTGTCCCGAATTTTTTTGCCATGCGTTCTTGTGTAGATAGAGCGGACTAAACTAAGTCGAAAAGTCCTTTACCATATTGCAATTTTCACAATAGTTAACAAGATATTAATTACTAAAAATTGCCGCGCTATAATTGGTTTTCAATAAAATTTTTACTCAAACACTATCAACTTTACAGAAAACCTGCAAGAGACAAAAGTTTATTTTTTTTTCATAGAACTCTGAGAATTTTTTATCAACTTTTTAGTACTACATTTTCTTATTTTTACCAGCATAAGAAAATATGGTATTAAAAAATTCTTAGAGCTCTATGAGAAGAAAATAAACAATTTTTGTCTCTTGCAGTTTTTCGGTAAAGTTGATAAAAAGATTGAATAAAAAATTATTGAAAATCAATTTTCGGCAATTTTTAATAGTTCATATCTTGTTAACTATTGCGAAAATTGCAAAATGGTAGAGGACTTTTCGACTCAGTTTAGTCCATTTTCTTTACACAAGAGCACATGGCAAAAAAATTCGGGACACCCTGTATATGATTAAAACAGAGCTCGGCAAAATTTGTACTTCTCGGTCGATTTTCGAGAGGCTCCGCCTCCCACTACTCCTCTCACCGCTCGTCCCGCGCGCAGTCCAAATGCCATTCGAAGACATTTAGGAGCGTCTAACGTTCAAAGACATGAAGTGCACTCGCTTAGATATAAAATGAAGTTTACAGCGTAAGTGCCCAAAGCAGGTGGACCTTATGTCTACGAGCGTCATACGCTTCTAAACGTTGAGCGGCCTTTGGACTGCGGGGCGAGCGGTGAAAGGAATAGCGAGAGGCGGAGCCTCTCGAAAATCGGCTGAGAAGTGTAAATTTTGCTGAATCCTGGATTAAAATTTCAAAGACCCTAGCGGTGTCGAAATAGAGATATTCACCTTCAAAGTTTTAGCTTATACGTAAATTCCCGGTAGAAAATTTTTATGCATGAATATATATAAATACGTATAAACATACATAAACATATATAATTATGTATGAGATATGTCCATACATGTTTATACATCCTTCTTTAGTTTGTAAAATTACTTTTTAGTGTACTAAAAATAATAATAATAATAATAAAACATCAAAAATAATTAAAAGGAAAATTTTCGCGTTGTTTGTTTTTGAAAATATCAAGTTTGGAAAAATGTAAAAGAATTGCTCATATATAGTTGCATGTAAAATTATATATAGTTATGTATGAGCAAATTTTTTTACATTTTTCCAAACTTGATTTTTTCTAAAGCAAACAATGCGAAAATAGTCCCATTAACTATTTTTTATGTTTTCTCAATATTATTATTATTTTTAGTACACAAAAAGTAATTTTACAAAAAAAAGAAAGATGTATGGACATGTTTCATATATAATTATTTATGATTATGAATATTTATGCGCGTTTATGTATGTTTATACATATTTATACATATTAATGTATAAAAAATTTTTTACCGGGCTCCTATATCAAGCCTTGCCGAAGCAACGTTTTAATACTTTGCGGCGAAAATCTTCTACAGATTTAAAAAAAAAATAAATATGTAATATAGAAATATTATAGTAACCTTATTAAAAAAATGAGGAGGCCTAGCGGTGCCGTTTCTAAATTAGAATAGTTAAATTTGTAACTTGATGGAATTCTCCTTCTCGCACGCCGAGCGGCGAGACAGGGACATGCTGTTGTCACATTTCAACTGTCTTCAGTGCGAACTAGTATTCGTACACACAGATACGACAGATACGATTTATGCGTGTGTGTGTGTACGTTCGCCTCAAAAGTTTCTCTCTTATTCAGAGAGCACGTGCGGAGAAGCATATCCGTAAGTTGTACGCGATTAATTTTCTAGCGCGATTGTATCCGAAGAAATACCTTAGGCTGCCTTCCCATGAGAAAAAAAACCATGGAACGGAATATTGACAGAAAAGAGATAGGATGAGGATAATCCTTTTGATATTCATATAATTTCTAGATACACTACTTTTCACGTTTATAATCTGCAGCATGATATCAATTAAAATATAAAATCAAAGTTCAATGTTATATAACCAAACATACGTGCAGGATGATAAAGCATTCGATGATTTTCGCATGTTATCCATGTTTGTTTTCGCATATTGTATAATACTATAACTGCTGACTCTTGAATTAATCAAATAACAACGGATATAATTTTACAGTTATAATTTTACGAAGTAAGGTGCTAGAAGTGAACGATAAAAATAACGCAGCAAAGATGCTGAAAGACGACTGCAAGATTCATGTGCAGGAATCAGAAGAATTGCTGGAACCTGTGAAATCGTGGAATTCACAAATGTACATCGAATTCGACGATCTTTGTTACTCAGTTTGTTGCAACCGCAAAGGCAAGCTCATTTTCTACATATTTATTGAATATAACGATTTTTCTGCGTCTTTGATACCCTAATATATTTGTTTGTGCACGGAAAGAATTTTCTCTTAGAATTTGAAAATCATAGTAATTGTAAGACAACGTGATATTTCATTATAATATATAATAATTCTTTGTAATTTATTAATCTTTCTGTAATGAAATATAGAATACGTTTGATTAATTTTTAAAAAATATTGAAATATAGTAAAATTTTAATTTTAACACACACACACGTGCACTCACGCACACAAGAGATGTAAATCCGACCGAGCAACCTCCACGCGGTACATCTTGGATAATTCTAATGCCGGCGGTATTTAAACTTTAAAGACTCATAACTCAGGAAATTCTCATTTAAGAGTTTATGATATGTGTTTTGAAAACGTCTCAACATAACCTACAAGAATCTGAAATAAAAAGTAGGGAGTTCCATTTAAAAAATTAAGTTAACCTTAACGTGACCTTGACAACGCCATTCTAGGTCAAATAACTACTATCGTTAAATGCATCTTTTTAAGCTTTACAACTTTTGTTTGAAACTTTTGTTTTTTCTAAAATGTATCGTTTATGAGATATTTGGATGTATCCAGACTTTTGACCCACCCTGTATACTTTGATTTGTCGTAATGATGTGAGTCAAACGTTGAGAGAAAAACGCAAAATTAACTAAGTCATACATAGTAGGCAAAAGTAAGCCATAATAGGATATATTGGAGAGAACACATGTATCCTCGACGTTGTCAGGCGACATTATGATAAGAAGGAAACAAGGAAAGAAAAGACAACATTATAATTGGAAGGGGACAGAGGACATGTTAAGAAGGTGAAAGAGATTGAATAATGTTAAAATGTGATTCTAGCAGAGAATTTGTATCATTTTGTTTGTTTATTCCATGTTTTTGTCTTTTAATGTGAACCATCTTCGATATTAGTCTCTTATTATAAAAAGCTTCTATGTCTAAAATTTCAACGTTACTCCAGTCAAAATTATGATTCTGGTCAATACAATGCGGTGATTGATAATCACCGTTGAAGATTTTGACTTCTTATTAATATCGGAGATATGTTCGTGTAATCTTGTTTTTAATTGTCTTTTTGTCTGGCCTACTAACATCGCAATCATCACAAGAAATCTTATAGACAACCTTTTGATTGCATAAAGGATCCAACTGGTCTTTGCCCTTTCTAATAAAGTTCTTTAGTGAATTTGTAGGATAGAGAAAGCTAAAATTTACAATGGCAGCTGTTAGCAATTGGAGTAAATTTTTCAGATACCGAATTTATATAAGGTATTATGAAAAATCTCTCCTTGATTTTTTTTGTCAACAGTTCCACTGTTAAAATCAATGTGGAACGCGGCAATTTCTTGTAAATAAAAAACCACCTACAATAAAATAAAAGATGCAGCATTACAGAATCACTAATTCTAAAAATTAGATTTGAAGACAAAAGTAAATGAGAGATGTATTGTATTTTAGCAATACAGCTATTAGTTCCATACAAAGATTAATTTAAGAACCCTAATTTCTGGAAGTTATACCATATGTGCTAAATGGAATAATATACTTAATAGCAACTAATTTATATTAAAATGTAATATGAAAATTTTATAAAGTACTCTAGTGGAAATCTCCTCATAGTTCCAAAAATGTCCATGAGTATATGCCCATTTTAGAAAGGTATATACCCGTTTCAAATCTTCCTATCATGAGGAGATTTCCACCAGGGTACATGATAAATATTTTTTCTTAGAACAATTTGCTTGACAATTTTTATTATGTAGTTTATAAAATGTTTTTTGTACTATTTAAAAAAATTCCTATCATTATTAATAATATTTAGTAGATTGCTAAATTGTTCTACGTTTATGACTAAACATGGTAAATATTACAAAATATTCTTTCCGTGTACACTTTGTGATACCTTCAGACATTTCAGATAACAACTGATTTAATCACTTTCTAAGCAGATCAAGTCGAGATAGATTACAGATATCAAAATGACATTAAAATGCGGCTCGAAGTTTGGCTTGATAATCTGGACGCACCTTAAGAGTGGGTTCAGACCTAGCCAAAAACAGAAACAGAAAAGCGGCAGCCAATAAGAACTGGCGCTGGTAGTCTTTGGTTTCGGCTTTCTGTTTTACTATCAGCACAAGTTTTAATTGGCTATTGCTTTTCTGCTTTCTGCTTTTCTGTCAAAGTCTGAACCCATTCTAATATTACTCTTAAAACAAAATAAGTTAAATACGTTAATGATTTTAATGATGTTAAAATAAATAATTCTAAATAAAATCAAAATGTTGTTAAAATCAGTTGCAATAGAGAATGACTTTTAATAATCATTTTGAAGCCATTTTGACGACATTCTGTCATAAAATGATTATTGTGATCTAATTGTCCTGCTTCGATATAATGTGTATAAACATAACATATGATTGATATTGCACTTTTGGCTATACATAGTAAAATAAGAACGTTCACTGTAGGGACTGAGAAAATGATTCTACGTAATGTAACGGGACACTTCGAACCAGGGAAAATCACGGTGATAGTCGGTCCTTCCGGTGCGGGGAAGACCACCTTGCTAAAAATCATATCGGGCAAACAACAGATCGATATTAAGGGTACCATCACCGTCAATGGTGCTAAACAAAATAGAAAAATGTTCCGCAAACAGGTGTGTTACGTACCGCAACAATTCGATCTATTGCCGTACCTCACAACAAGAGAAACTCTCTATATGGCAGCTCGACTAAAGCTTAATCAGAACAAACAAGCAATTTGTTCAATGGTGAGTAAAATATAAATACGAGAGAACAGTTGTAAACTTATTCGTATATATACATATATATATTTATATAATTATTTATTTAATAATTTTATACATACATAAGATTTATTGTTAAATATCCGCTCAAAAAATTGTTACATAATGAAATGGTTTCTTAGTCTATAATCGAACAATTAATGGTTGATAAGAAAATAACATTTATTTTATTTCTGAATTTACAATGTCGCAAACGTTCCGATTTACAAAGTGCTCGCAAATTATTTATCCCTCTATTCCCTCTATAAACTAACAAAATACAAACTGAAAAAGTCGTTCAGATTAATTACAAGTATCCACGTGTTTATTACACAATATTGTAGTCATTATTCCGTCAACATTTATTCTAAAGTCATACTATTAAAATATTTTTACGCTCAATTCTTCGATTATTATCGAGAATACAACTAAATCGTAAATTTAAATAAGCATCCGCGGTAAAAAATCATTTATGCATGAATATGTATCAATATCAGGTAGTGCTAAGTTAAAAAGATAAAAGTTAAGTTAAAAAGTTAATTAATTTTAACTTAACTTAGTTACATTTTAGACTCTTAACTTTTTAATTTAATGTAGTTACATTTTATCGGTAACTATTAACTTTTAATTTGATTTTTTTTTTAAGTCAATCCTCAGACACAATGCGAGAGGATAATGTTATTATTACATGTAATAAATTACATAGAGCTCTTTGAGCACAAACACGTCGTGCACGACGCATTATAACACAGGTCTACAAAAAAGGGGGTCTTGGATGTTGTCGGGAAGCTGTGGGTCATTTCCGAAGTAATTTTCTGCGTAGAATCCGAATCTGAAACCAGAATTGGCCCATCACGTCAGGATTTTGAGATATTAGGGGATATATACTCGAAAAATGCGTTTTTATGCTACTTTAGAGGTTATGTACAGGACGCAACCAATTTTTTGGGTCTTTTGTGCTATTTGCATCATTTAGTAATATTCTTACCCTTCAAAATGAGATATTGATCGACTACCTACGATTTTTTTTCGCCAAGTTACGGGCATTTTAACCCACTTGCGTAACCGTTTTTCCCGTCTTTTTCGTTCCTGTTCTTAACAAACGTGAAACGACCACAAATATAACAAAAACTGTTAGGATCATTTAAACACTTACGCGGGGCCATTGTTAAGACAGCAAACAGTCACAATTGTGACTGTTTATATATTAGGACCTTGAATAACGGACAGCGCGTCTTGTGCGCTGCGGCTCTGAGTGCAAGGCGTCTACCAACTTTAAACAAATCATTAGTTTTAAACTTATTAATGCAATGAAAATGAAACTTTCCAGAACATTTGTTCATATCCGAATGAACAACTTTCTCGCTGAAAGTTTTAGGATGCTCGAAATTCGCTCGATAAACGAAGCACCTGAATGCATAAAAAAGGATATTTTGCAGGTGTGTATAAAAAAAATAATAAGTTGTTTGTTTATTGACAAATATCGGTTTTTCTTTCTTCACTAGACGTGGAAAACTCTAATGATCATAACTTCGAAAATAGCAAAAAAACGCATTTTTCGAGTATATATCCTCAAATATCTCAAAATCCTGACGTGATAGGCCAATTCTGATTTCAGATTCGGATTCTACGCAGAAAATTACGTCGGAAATGACCCACAGCTTCCCAACAACAAAACCTTGTTGACCTGTGTAATCGGTCATTACACACACACACACACTCGCATAGACATTGTAGAATACAAATGGTTGTATTCATGCAAATTTCTCGTCTTGACTGAGATGTTCCCGGACTTATTTTGTTTTCAGAGCCGAGAGAATCCGAGCTCCTGGCTACTACTCGGATTCCCTGTGTAATAGTGAATGGGCACACGACAATAAACTCTATGATTCCTTTTGTTACAACCCTTTTATTTGCCTGTATACAGAGAGTAGCCTCCTTGACTTATACAACAAAACTCGATTCGACTCTTCTTTTTCGTTCTTCTCCCTCGTTTGACCGCAGCACAATCTAGTCGAGCCTTCTCTTTCTGAGTCAGTAACATAAGAACCATCATTCGGTAACTCCTTCCACCCTCCAGACAATATATTATCCTATTAATCCGAACAGACATAGATACGAGTTTTTTTCTTCAGTGTCTGGCATCGGTTCTCCGAAAGAGAGAAAACGGCGAAGGCGGCAATCAAAGCGATTTTCGACTCCGCGCGGCTTATCTATGTCTCACCTTTCGTCATCTGGCCACGTTTTCGTGATCGACCAATAAAATATTGAAACTACAATTTCGACCGTGGTGGGAAGCGTCGTTCGGACGGAGAAATGCACTCACTTTTTCACGGTTCGAGCATCGGGAAGTATCTCTCTTAAAAATCTCTCGGATCCGTGCCGGATTTCAGGAAAATTACTTATCGCGGTGTGAAATAAGAGGCTCAGAGCGCACATCCGATCGCCCCTAGGCAATGCCTCATAACGAATTAATCACGCGATTCAGAGGACAATTATGATCGCTCTCGAGCATTGTCCACGTGACTTAGGACATCTTGTCCCTAAGCGGTGTCGCGCAAAAAGTAAAATTAACTGTGTAAAACTCAGAACAATTGCTTACAACAAATAGTGTATGTGTAAATTCATAAACGTTGACTATGTAAATTCTAAATAAATTGTGTCTACAAATTCAGCAGAACATTTACTGTGACTAAGTGATTTATTAAGCGAAAAGACAGTAAAGTTACTAGGTTGACTCGCTATCACACAACAGATAATGAGTATATAATTTAGTAATTTTATATTGTATAATCGTTACTTGTAAACAATGGGCCCCCATTCAACGAGCGTGAACCCCTCCCGATATACAGTTGCATGCAAAAGTGTCCGGCCAAAGATATTTTTATCATTATTAACGTAGAAAGGGTACAAAATAAAAACACAAATATATCATCATAAAGTACTTTTGACATGTAATTAAAATGCACAATTAAAAAATTGTTTATAACGATTAACACGTATTTATAACTAAAATAACACATTTTGCTTCTTCATAATTGTTCGGCCAAATTCCAAGAACGTATAATTTGCACGGCTTTGTTTACGTTATCGGTCACGAAGGTATGTAAACATTAAGAGCACGTTTCTTTTCTATTATTCGATCAATTATACTCAGTCAAAATGCCAAAACGCACGTCTTTAGACATACGTAAATTGGTGATCAAGTTTCACAACGAAGGAAAAGTTTCACGTGAAATAGCTGATGTTTTAGAATTAGGTAAATCGACTGTTAACGATATAATAAATAAATTCAAGACTACAGGTGCTCTAAAAGATAAACCCTGCCCTGGGAGGCCAAGAAAAACTACTAATCGTGTCGATAAAGTGATTAAGAGAAAGGCTGTCGTAGATGTGAAAAAGAATGCCGCGGTCATCGCACGCGAGTTACGCGAAGAAAAATTGGCTGACATAAGTCAAAGTACGGTTTCACGCAGATTGACAGAAGTGGGACTTTTTGGACGCGTTGGAGTTAAGAAACCGCTTATTAGCAAAAAAAATAAGAAGGCCAGATTAGAATTTGCAAAAAAACACCGTAACTGGACTGTTGAAGATTGGAAGAAAGTGATGTTTTCAGATGAAACTAAAATTAATTTGTTTGGAAATGATGGTAGACGGTACGTTCGACGACCAAAAGGCACTAGAAATGATTCGCGATATCAAATACCAACTGTGAAGCACGGTGGAGGTACCTACGTTAATAATCATAAAAATATCTTTGGCCGGACACTTTTGCATGCAACTGTAGGTATCATCGGCGGGGTGTCGCGAAACACAAATAAGTAACAAAAAATAAGATGCTATTCCATACGTGAAAAATCAGTGAAAACTATAATTTTTGTCATTTACAAAAAAAGTATTTATAACTTTATTAATAACTATATTTATCTTTTTGACAATATTTATTGAACTATCATATTTCCACTAATGTTAAGTGTTCATCAAAAAACGCTTCGCGCGCGTGCTGGCTGACCACCGCCACCCTACTCAGAGAGTCCCCTGCCCAGTTAGGTGACTCTCCAGTTGTTGTTCGGACCAAATTTAACTTTTAACTTTTCAATTACTTTTTTTATTAACGTAACTTTTAATTCAATTAATTTTATTATGGATTAACTTGTATTTTAATTAATTTAAATTTTCAAGGCTGTTAACTTTAACATAACTTAGTTAAAAAAGTTAAAAAAAAGTTAACTTACCCAATTTTGATAAATGTGTATAAACATACATAAATATTCATAAACATATATAATTAGATATATACGAAATATGTCCATACCTTTTCATACATCTCTCTCTTTCTTTTGTAAAATTCCTTTTTAGTGTAATAGAAATAATAACAGTAATGTGAAAAAAAAAACACTTAAAAATAATTAAAATAATAATTTTCTCATTATTTGTTTTAGAAAAAATAAAATTTGAAGAAATGTAAAAAAATTACTTATGTATAATTATATATAAAAGTATGCATAATTGTGTATGAGCAATTTTTTTACATTTTTCAGAACTTGTTTTTTTTCTAAAACGAACAATGCGAAAATTATCCCTTTAATTATTTTTTATGTTTTCACATTACTTTCATTATTTCTGTAACACTAAAAAGTAATTCCACACAAAAGAAAGAGGAACGTATGAACATATATGGATATGTTTCAAATATGATTGTACATGTTTATGAATATTTATGTATGTTTATATATATTTAAACATATTCATGCCAGTCACGTCAAAAATAAAATTCCAATGATTATTTTAGCATATTGATAATTTATGTAAAATCACCGTCTAAATGTCTTCAACCGACTGTATCTTTCTTAATTTGAAACTTGACAAATTTCAAATTATAAGAAGGATGCAGTTGGTTGAAGATATTCAGTGGTTTTACGTAAATATTATTATTTTAATAAATATTAATATTTAGCTTGGCGAATAAAGTTATATAGATTGTGACGCATTGCATACATAAGACATTTTTTCTGTCAGGTGAACGATATCGCGAAAAGTTTCAACTTGTCAAAGTGTCTGGATACATTGGCGAATAAATTAAGCGGTGGTGAACGGAAGAGACTTTCTATCGGTGTGGAAATGTTTGTTCAACCATCCGTTTTTTTATTAGACGAACCAACAAGCGGTCTGGACAGTACGGCCTCTAATCAGGTATAGCGTAAATTACTAATACAACTATATATTAATAACAATCGTTTTATAAAAGAGGATGATAAAAATTGTACTTCTGCCTAAAAGAAAGTAAATAAAAGGAGAATAGTGTATTTTTTTCGACCTCTTGAATATGATAAAAAGTCCGAGAAAAATAAGGAACACCTCGAAGAATTGTGCACGAACATGGGAACTAAATTTCAATGTTTTTGTTCAATTTTCAAAGTGTTCTTCAATCGCCTCCACAAACTTTTTAATAACTTTATAGTTTATCGTATTCAGTAAGTCAAAATCTATAAAAATACTATTCCTTTTAGTTAAACCTATTATGGACAGAAATCGACCTCTTTTTAACATCTTCTTTTAATGTATTATTATTTGATATTATCTGATATAAGTCACTCGATGTATAAATTAATCGATATTTATCTCTTATTTTTTGTATAAATTAATTATTTTATACAAGTGCTCAGAACATTCTAGCAATGTTACAACTAAGCTAGAATATTATAATGTATTGTTTTGTAATATAGTTGAACTTTAATATTAAGTTCTTAATGTGCTATATCGAAACGTATGGTTTGTGTTAAATAGCTCATTAACATACTACATGATATGGCAAGAGCGAATTGCACTGTGATTTGTACAATACATCAACCCAACAGTCAGATAATTTCGCTCTTCGATAACATTATCGTGATCAACCAAGGCAGATGTATGTATTGCGGTCCAAAAGACGAGATCTTAAACACGTACAGCATTGCTGGGTTTACGTGTCCCAACTTCTATAACATAATTGAATTTGGTAAGGTTGACTATATCAATTCGACTTGTTAAATAAATTACGAGAAGATAGGAGAATCATGAAAATTAACATAGAATATAGAGTATTGTGCGTATTTCCTTTTTATAACTTTAAAACTAGTTTCCATTAATCTTGCAAGTAAATTTTATATTTTTTTATTAAAAAGATACAATCTGCAATTAATTTTGAAAAATAGATAGACTATTATTTTTATATTTAATATTTTAAAATCTGAATAAGCGTCAAAATAAGAAATATGAATATTTCACGTCTGCATAGCTGGCCCCCCACTTAACAAAATCTTAATAAAAAAATTACATAATGATGCGCTATTTATGCACTACCCATATCCGCAAGAAAAAACTTTTGCGCTCATTCCGTTTAGCTAAAAAAAAATTTATTGTGGGAGGGGGCGAAGTAAGACACTCAGTCAGCATCCCACCCGTTCAAAACAACTGATTTGGAAAATTAAATACACAGCATTTATGCGCTATTTATGAACTACCATACGTAGACAGTTTTAATTTTTGCGCTGCAATCCTTAAGGCACTTCCCTCTTGGTGCGAATAGACATATTCACCCATAAGTCGTTCAAAATTGCAAAATCAAATATTCTGACTGTTAAATACTCTGCAATTTTAAACGACATAGGGATGAATATGTCTAGGTTGCAGCGCAAAAATCGGAAATGTTTGGAAATAGTAGCACATAAATCAGGCAAGTATTTTACATAACCAGAGTATTTAATTTTGCAATTTTAAACGACTTAAGGGTGAATATGTCTATTTGCTTCAAGACGGAAGTGCCTTAAGAATTGCAGCGCAAATATCGAAAGTGCATGGAAATAGTAGCACATAAATCATACGATTATTTCGCATAGAGTATTTAATTTTACAATTTTAAACGACTTAGGGGCGAATATGTTTGTTCTCTCCAAGAGGGAAGTGCCTTAAAGGTTACAGTGCAGAAATCGAAAATGCGTGGAAATAGCAGCACATAAATCAGGCAATTATTTTGCATAGTGAGAGTATTCAATTTTGCAATTTTAATCGACTTAGGGGGGAATATGTCTGTTCGCTCCAAGAGGCAAGTGCCTTAAGGGTTGCTGCGCAAAAATTAAAACTGTGTACGTATAATAGCGCATAAATAGCACATAAATCCTGTGTATTTAATTTTCTAAATCGGTTGTTTTTAACAGATGGGGGGGCTGACTGGCTGCCTACTCAGCCCACCTACATAAAATTTTTTTTTAGCTAAATGGAATATGTGCAAAAATTTTTTCTTGCGGATATGAATTGCGCATAAGTAGCGCATTATGTAATTTTTTTTATTAAGATTTGGTTAAGTGGGGAGGCCAGCTAGGCAAACGTGAATATTTTTGTATATGTACAGAGTGTCCGCAAAATCGAGGTCAATATTTCAGGAAATAATTCGGGAACCAAAATGCAGGAAAAAAACTGTATAAGCATAGGTCCGGAAATTCCGAAGTTTCCGAGTTATAATAATTTTTATGTTAAAAAAAATTGTTATTTATTTTTCATAATTACAATCGTAATTTATTTCATAATGTTTTAACATAAATAACATAAATAACTACATTTCGGATTATTTTAGCGTTAACCAGGATGCATCACGTGGTAGCATAGTTCAATTATACGATTAGCATCCTTCTTTTTTTATTTCTTTATTTAAAAATTTTTTTTATTTTACTAGAGAGATGCCAAGCGGACTATACCTGCACGTGGTGCATTTTGGTTACCGCCTAAATAATCTGAAATGTAGTTATTTATGTTAAAACACTATGAAATAAATTACGATTGTAATTATGAAGAATAAATAACAATTTTTTTAACATAAAAGTGATTATAACTCTGAAGCAACTGATTTCCGTACCTATGTTAATATAGCTTTTTTTCCTTCTTTTTGGATCCCGAATCACTTTCCGAAGTATTGATCTCGATTTTCCGGACATCCTGTATAGATACATATATGTATACATATACTGGTTGTCCTATTTTAAATAATACATTTGGATTTCTCGAAAACTATAATAGGTGCGGAGAAATGTTTTCAAACAAAGGTTGTATGGTTCGGAGGGGGACATAAGAAGGTACCATTGATTTGATCTTGGATGGCGTTTCCAAGGCTAGATCGAAGTCATGTCGATTTTTTTAAATTTAACCATTATTTTTTATTACATTTTTTTGTAGCTTACCTCGAGAGCTTTTCAAAACACTATAGGGGAGACCGGAGACAAAAGTAACACGGGACAATAGTAACATCGTTAATATTTCTTAAACTATAATAGGTATGTGTATACGGCTGCAAAGCTGGTAAAATTTTGTAGACAAATCGACATTGAATCGTTCGTTACATGCTGATTCTCGCAGAAAGTGTACGAGTGCAGGAGCGAAAATTACTTTTTTCATGCATCAAGTAAGATTTATTGCGTGCCCAAAATCTAAAATTTTTTTTTCTTTATAATGAAGGTATAGTGTATTATCATAATGTTTTAATGATTATCTGTGTTGATGGTTTGTACATTTGGGAGAAAGAGTAGATTTATGTTGTTGTGTTACGTACCTCTGGCAAATGTGGTACAATTATCCCCCTCTACTGTTATAATCGTTACTGTCGTCCCTAGGGATTGGGACGGTTGTAACAAAATTCCTCATAGTCTTTAAACAAACATAACTTTTTTTCTAGTTACATAAAATAATTAAACCAAAGAAAATTTTGTATCTAAATAAATTCTATATCTAAAGATACATATTTTTTTAATGTATTATATCATATTTTAACTGTTATAACACTTCAAAGTCAAAATGTTACTTTTGTCCCCGGTCTCCCCTAATAAAATATTTTTTCATTAAGTATTTTTCGAATTATAAGGCTCGAAAATTACAGTACAGTCGGCATTAGCATTACGCAAATTATCCGACCGAGGGCTAAATCCTCTTGAATATTATTCAGGATCATACCTTGGATAACATTTGTCAAGATCAAGGCCATTGTAGATTATTCTTCTTATTTTCATTTTTACGTAAAAATGAATTTTTAGTGCAAAAATGAAAATAAGAGGAATAATCTATAATGGCCTTGATCTTGACAAATGTTATCCAAGATATGATCCTGAACAATATTCAAGAGGTTTTAGCCCTCGGTCGGATAATTTGCGTAATGCTAATGCCGACTGTACTGTAATTTTCGAGCCTTATAACTCTAAAAATACTTAATGAAAAAATATTTTATTGTAGTGTTTTGAAAAGCTCTCGAGGTAAGCTACAAGAAAATGAAAAATAGAGGGTTAAATTTAAAAAAATCGACATGAGCTTGACCTGACCTTGGCGACGCCATCCAATGTTAAATCAATGGTATCTTCTTATGTCCCGCTCCGAACCATACAATTTTTGTTTGAAATATTTTCCGTATCTACCATAGTTTTCGAGAAATCTTAATACATTTTAAAAATGTGACACCCTGTATATATAATAGTAATATTATTTTTATAATAAAATACTTGAACCAGTTTTTCTGAAGTACTTTTTCCGTAAAAAATGTGCGTTATTTAAAAATCTATTTAGTCATATCCATACAGCAAACTTTATCCCAGAGATCTTCCTAAGAACATTTTCAGAACGTTAGAATACTTTCAGAACATCCTGTAGAACATCGCTTGAAGATCTAAATATAGAAGTGCTATATGGGTATTTAAATTATAATAAATACATTTTAAAATAATTGCCTAATTGTTTATTTTCCAGTTTAAAATACTTTAAAAATATCTAATAATTAAAAAAGCAAAAAAACAACAATTGTGTTCTTCTAATTACAGTGCTTGAGGTAATAACAGAACAAAGGGGTGGAGATGTGGAGAATCTATACAAGATCTGTTGTGATGAATACGTAAAGTTTAGGTTACGCAATAAACATAATAAAAAGGGTAAATGGTTATATGTTTATTTTACTATTTAAGTGATTTCTTTTTTATGTTTTCGGTTGTTTCTTAATTCATTAATAATCTATTTATAACAATTATTTTATTAATTTTACTGGTCTATTTATATTGTTTATCATATTTCATGATAATTGAATAATGAAACTCTGAATTTTATTTATCATATATCTACATATATTATCTAAAGGAATTTAAATCCCTAAAGAAAACCTCTTTAAAAAAAGAAAAGAATATACGCCAAGTGCATAAAAAAAGTATCGAATATTACATTCTTCTTAACAAAAAACGGATAAATACAATTAGTATTTCAAGTATTTCATAACGCAAGACATAAGATAGACTAAAATGGTCAATTGGATTATAGTGAAGAAAAAATTTGGCATTCCCAGTTCGCATTAAAACGAAATATTCTATGACCAATAATATGTTTTCATAATACGGAAATTATTTGCAATACGAATTAATAAAAAGATTATTACATATAATATTCTGCACATATACACAAGACATGAAACTAATAATTCAAGAAGAAGAGATATGTGTTAATAATTGCTTACTAATCTTGTAAATTTGTTACCTATAATGTTTCTATATCTATAGTAAATATTATCAATATTATTATCTATTTCTCCATAATTTATATTACATCTATTATACGTCATATTTTACAAAACTTTAACCAAGCACAAAGACAAAATATTGTATTTTGCGGATTACATCGACATATAAATGATTTTCCACCATAAAAACACAGATATACAACTATGTATAACGTGTTTAAACATACATGTCTGTTGTAATTTCCCACTTATGGATGTAAGATTTGTGATATAACATTTGTTACACTGTAGTTATGTTGTAATTATATTCAGTTAGAACAATAATTTGTTGGTATCATAGACACCAAAGATGTTTGGTTAGCGTCGGCGTTCTATGATATAAACAAATTATATTCTTCTATCTAAATGTAATTATAATACAACAACAATATAATATATGTTATATTACAAATATTACATCTATGAGTGGGAAATTACACCTAACATATACGTTACATATGTAACATACGTGTTAGTTACACGTTATACAATGATTATTAAGTTATATATGTATTTGCTGCTATATCGGAATATTTAAAAACTAATAACAGTAATAATTATGTTAGTATCAGTGCGCTCCTTGCCCTGATAAAGTGAATGACAAGGTTCATGAAATGTTGGCATTAGCAATGAATCACGACACGGCAATAATCCGCAAATCTTTTGACACCCCCTTCCCTCTCTCTCTCTCTCCCCCTCTCCCTCCCCTCTCTCTCAAGAATCACTGTTATTTATCGAAAAGGACCCCGCACAGATCTTATGGAAAATGTCCCTCGGTTAAATTGGCTGAAATTAAAGTATGTTGTTCTTGACGTCCTGAACAAAAGTCTCAATAGGCTCTCTAAATTCAGTACTTTTCCATTTAGAGATGCTTAAGGGGATGCTGGATCGACGGCCGAACTTGATCGAAGTCGATAGTACAGACTTTTTTTAATTCCAAATTCGATAATAGTGACATCTTTCATTCATTTCTTATACATATTATATATCTTTGTGTCTCGCTCAAACGCATTCATCTATCCTTATCTAACATATTGCAACGCCATTTCTTAGAAGATCGAACACCTACTACTAGACACAATTATTGCTTTGTTTATCATTCCGAGTCTTCGCTCAGCGTTCGTATACACGTCATTTGCAGATCGATATAAATCTTTCTTTTGAAGCTTTTAATCTTAGTTTCATGAACTCATACTACAGTGTATCAACATAACTACAGTGTATTGTTTGTGCATGTAATGCGCTGAGTGCTGCACTATTGTTTGGTCCATATGAGCTACAAAACTTTTGTATTAAGAAAACATCTACGTCAGGTGTTTTGTTGATATGTATTTAATGGTGGATGATCACAATGTCACTTGAAGTACAGACACACGCATATATGTTTGTAGTTATAAGTTAAATTCACATGAACGTTCACAAGTTCCGCATTGCATATATTTTTGGACATAGAAACACTCGCGTAGATGTTTATATAATTTTATACCTGACAACGCCTCGAGTTCGTTCATCCCGGGTCAGGTCGTGACATCGCCTGGGGGATAATACCCTGAGTCACTTAATCGCGAATACGTGATAACTGAAACTCGTATCACGTTGGCTCTAATTACAATTATATCGCGTATACGTATTCCGTGAAGGAGCCGATCTTTTCCGTGGCACGGATCGATTTTGACTGAATCCCTTCGTTGATTCCCGATGATCGTTCGCCCTCGTCGTATTTCCCGAAGTTTCCCGAGTCTTATTGATCGATAGATCACAGAAAGCCGCGAAATTGACGACTGCGACAACGAGATGACCGATGTGCGGCAATTCGAGCGCCGACAAGGCAAAGGAACACTTCGGTTCGCGATCAAAGATGCCGACTATATTCCCAATACCGCATTGTACACCTTTGAAGTTGTACCGCGTGCCTTCGCTCCTTCGCGGTACGTGTGATTATTAGTTAATATAAAATGTATGTATGTGTATGTATGATTGTTAAGAGCCGTCCGCTGTACGTTTACTTTTTTGTCGTGCACGACTTGTAGGACTTATGTACGGAACATCAAGTGACAGCTCTACGAGTTGAAAAAATGTAAGTTTTTAACTTTTTTCTCGATTTTAGTATAAAGTCTATTGCAACATTCAAATTTTGCGTCTACTTTAATTCTGTAAAAGGATTTTTGATTCCGTTCAGTAAATTCGGAGATTTATATCGATCTGCAAAATCCCGACAATTCGGCCACTCCAGCATCCCCTTAAAGTACGTGGAAACCTGTTACTTCACGAACCAAATAGCCCCCACCGGGCATTCGCTCGTGAGCTGCCGACTCGTATGGACCCCTGTGTTCCTCTTGTGTCTGCGCGATCCTCGACCGACCTCTTGTGCCTGTTGCGAACC
>NW_017257255.1:350137-371211 GCF_001594055.1 Mycetomoellerius zeteki | reverse complement strand
CTCTAGAGCTCTTTTCTTGATTTTCCTGCTGGCTCTGCCATGCAGGCCGGGGCGTCCCCTTTAGCACCTGATCCGAGCGGGGTTCCGCCATTGACTACGTTTACACGCTCGATTTAAGGCCATGGCACACATCTTCCGTAACAGTAATCATAAGACGTACCATAAGAATCAGCCAATTAGAATTAAGAGTTCAAAAGAATTCTCACCTGTGATTGGCTGATTCTTATGGTACGTCTTATGGTTACTGTTACGGAAGGTGTGTGCCATGGCCTTTACGCCGAAGTTATAACATCGATGTTATAACTACTGACGTTAGATGCCGTGTAAACGCTACTTTAAGACGGAGTTATTACTTCGATGTAGTAACTCAAAGTCATTTGATGAAGAGGCTTAGAGTTATAACATCGACATTAAAAGGACGTGTAAACGACGTCGGTGTTATAACTTCGACGTAAATCGAGCCGCGTAAACACACAGGTTAAAAAAATAAGGTAAAAATATGGAAACGATAAAGCGCGAAAGTTGGGAAACTGATGAAACTCGATATTTTCTTAAATTGACGAGAGAACGGCAAGTGATGAAAAGTTTAGACGGCAAAAGGTTTCGAGCAGTTGACATTTTTAACAGCTTAGAATCGTCTTTGAACGAAAAAGGTTACATTAAAACGTCAAAGCAAATGCAAACTAGATTTAGAACACTGAGGCGTAAGTAAAAATATATTTTATAAGAAATAAAATAAATTTGTTGGTAATGCATGCTTTTGATGTATTGAACAATAATTTTGTATTGTAATGTTATTTGTCATTTTTAGCTCAATATAACAAAATCAAAAGATAAATGGAAAAAAGTGGATCTGGCAATTACATGTCCTCATTTCCGTATGCCGAAGAAATGAGCCAACTTTTGGATTTTCGTCCCATTGCCATACAGGATGGTGTAGACAGCACATCATTACAAAATATCTCTGAGATCAGTGACAGTAGTAAATTCTGTTACATATGTAATTTTATGAATTATAGTAGGTAAGAACCTAATAAAAGCATATGTATGAGGTAATATTGTTCTATAATAGATGAAAATACTATTTTATACTAGATTCAAGCAACAGCATTTATGAAGATGCTCCAGATCCACGAGACGGTGCAGTCCCAGGGTGTTCATTAATGTCGGACAATAATTCGACAACAGAATTTACACAAGAAAATTCGTTAAGCGAATCGCATACTGAAAGTATGGTTAATAGTCCTACTCCTGCAAAGAGACGTCAAGTAAAGAGCTCAAAACAAGCTATGGCCTTGAAATACGCAGACAAATTAAAAGAAAATTATGAAGAAGTTCAAAACAAGATTATGGTAGAGAATCGGTGCTTTGTTGAACAATTAATTAAATCTGAACAACAATTTGAGCAAGAAATAATTAGCAATATGCTTGAAAGCCAAAGAAATATGTTAAAAGAAACAACTAGTCAATTTTGTTAGAGGGCTTACAGAATATTTTCGCTCCTAAAATCCCGTCTCAACTTTCTACAGTTCCTACATTCAACTTTGTCGCTCAAAATAATCCCTTTATAATCTTTCCATTTCATTATTCTTCTCCATTTTCACCACCAAATCTTAAATCGCAAGCTTTTTCTTCAAGCTCTTTTCCTAAAGTATTATTAAATTTAAAAAATCGAATTCCGGAGAAAACTACAGCTGCAAGTATTCAACAAACTGTTACTGTAAAGAAATATCCACAAGCTGAAAATCAAAAGTCTATTCCTGCACAATCAGTATTGAACATAACATCGTAAGATTCGCAGAATAAAAAATTTTCAAGTACTCAGGACTTGTAATAATTTCAAGATAGTCAGAACTCTGGGTAAAAGTAACTAAGCAAATGTCAAATATATAATGATACATAATTTTTAAGTTACATGATCGATCCCCTGATCAAACTTAAAAATTATATATCATTATATATTTGACATTTGCTTAGTAACTTTTCTTTTTTCGATATATTTTATATTGTACTGACTGACAATGTGATACTAGAATAAGTTGAACTGGTATAGTTAAGACAGCGAAAAAAATAGCTCGTGGAGAGCACAAGTTTTTATTCTATGTTACATCGTTTATGTAAAACAATTTTCTTTTTTCGATATATTTTATATTGTACTGACTGACAGTGTAATACTAGAATAAGTTGAACTGGTTGTACTATTTCTCCTCCTGTACTAGTTCTCCTCCCCCTCCAGAGATTCCTGAACTCTACTCAGGTAACCTCCTCTGGATGGACACCTTTCACTATCAATGAGCTACATGCTGCTCTTCATTCGGTTAAGTCCTCTTCTAGTCCTGGACTAGACCGAGTCAATTATCGACTCCTCAAGACTCTCCCTATCGCTCTCCTGGAGTGCTTCTTAAACATTCTCAATAATCTCTTTCGCCTCTCTGTTTTTCTGATCCAATGGACACACTCTCTGATACATCTAATCCCCAAACCTAACAATAGAGGGGTTCGCCCGATCTCTCTTACTTCATGCACTCTTAAAATCATGGAAAAAATGATTCTCAACCGTTTCTACTGGCTCATTGAGTCCCCTCTTTTTGACATTCTTCCTAACAATCAATTTGGATTCCGTAAGTTTAGGTCTTACCAGGACAAATCTTACCACTTTCGTCGCCGGCGTTCACTTGGGCTTCCTTAAAAAGCAGGATACGGTCGCAGTTTTTGTGGACATTAAGTCTACTTTTGATAACGTCTTACCTCATATCCTCCTTCAAGAACTTACTCTCATGAATATCCCTCCCCCTGACGCTGTCTTTTATTTGGAACCTTATCTCTTCCCGTATTATTCAATTCTTTAACCAGGGCTCCCTCTTTGATTCCAAAATTACCTGCAAAGGCACTCCTCAGGGCTCGGTACTCAGCCCGACCCTCTTTAACATTTATTTACATAAAATCAACGACGCGTTACATCCATCTACAGAGCTCTTACAATTTGCGGATGACCTTATCATTTTTTCTACTAATAAAAACACCGATCTGACTCCATTCCGTGAAAACTTCCCTTTACAACCTGGGGTTGTTCATCCAATCTCGAGGACTAGAAATCTCGCCGCATAAGACGCAAATGATGATCTTCTCCACCAAGAGATCTACTTCGTGGCATGTTTATCGTATCTCTTATGATAATCACTATATCTCTCCATCTTCTTCCGCCCGTTTCCTCGGCGTGTTGCTCGATCCAAAACTATCTGGTAAGGCCCATATGAATTATATCATTATCAAGGGTAAACGTATCCTTCAAGTTATTTCTGCCCTTCGCGGCACCTGGTGGGATGCTCCCCACCATATGCTGCTCGCGATTTACAGGTCCATGCTGCGTGCTTCGATTGAATACGCTTCTCATATTTTCGGTCTCATTGCGAGTAGCCTTCTTAAGGCTTTTCAGGTCATCCAGAATCAAGCACTGCGCTTATGTTTCGGATATCGCATCTCTACGCATCTCCTCTTAACGTGATACTATATATGCTGAGACCATCGAGCCTCCTCTCAGATTTAGATTTCGTCTCCTTGCATCGCGCTATTTTTTGAAGATTAGTTCTGTCACCGACCATCCGGCTGTCTCCAAATTACACGAGTTATGTGATCTCTTCCTACGCACCAATGGGTATAATTATTTACGATTTCACTTTCCGGCCTGATTTTTTCACGTATATGGTCTTATCATTATGTCCTTGACTGTTCCTACACTCTCCCCGCCTTTAGACACTCTTACTCTTTCCAATCTAACTTTTTCTCTCTTTCATATTACTCTCTTTCCTCTGCTACTTTCGACACCCTTAACCAGCTTCCAAAACAATCTGCACAACCCATATTCGAACTAACTTTCCATGTCCTGATCACCGACTCTACGGTATTTTATATGGACGGTTCCAAAATCGATCACAGCACTTACGTCGGAGCCGCTGTCTATTCCCTTCAAATCCACGCTGAACTTATGTATAAGCTCTCCTCTTACACTTCAGTTTTCTCCGCTGAAACTTTTGCAATTTATAATGCTATCCTTATTGCCCTTGATCTCCATCTGACCTACATCACAGTCGTCACCGATTCTAAGAGTGCCCTGGAGGCTATTCGGGGTTTCTGTAACCGCACCAATAATTATCTTATTCCCCTAATAAGGACGCGCTTGGAGGAGGCTGCGAACGCTGGCATGAGGGTGCAATTCATTTGGGTCCCTTCTTGGGGCTGACAACCTCGCCAAGAGAGCCATACGACATTGAACCAAACTTTAAAGTTCCGTACTCGGACCTTTTTGCCATAATCAATCAGGACATACAGAGCGACTTTTACCGTTATCTTGATAACTCTTCTAACGTTAAGGACACCTTCTTTTTTGAGCATATTTTCTCTAGATCCTCAAAACCTTGGTACTTCCGAAAAAAGATTTCCAGGGAGGAAATTGTTATTCTCAATCGGTTGCGTTCAAACCATTATAATCTTAATTCCAGTCTTTTTCGCAAAAATTTGGTCGATAATCTCTCTTGCGCATGCGGGTTTCCCCAACAAGACATTTTTCACTTTATATTGTATATAATTGTCCGGATACTTAACTCGAAATAATGATACATATAAATCAAAAAGAATTATTACAAGTCAATAGTTAAAAGAAGGACTACGAGCCAGTTTAACTGGCACTTCCGTTCGGCACTTCGTCGCGAAAAATTACGGTGTGAGTATTCTGCTCCATCTCGGCGCACGCCCTTATACGTATCCTACCTTAGTGCCGACTTACAATCAACGCAGCACTATTCCACATTAAGACGTGACCTGGCCGTATCGTCCTCCTACTATTTACTTGGAGGCAAGAACCAATAAATAAAGAAAAAGAAGAAGAAGCCTCCACCGGGCCTACCGATCGGATCGCATGGCGCAGGGGTCGATTGGTGGGCCGTCCTTTCGGCAGTAGTAAGTCGGGCGGATGCGCGTATTCGGTTATCTTTAAACACATTAATATCTCATTAACTATTGCGCAAACTGCAAAATGGTACAAGACTTTTCAGTTTGATCCGCTCTACCTGCTCATGGTTGGTGATGTGATCTGTTAAAGACACCCTGTATATATTCATACATTTGGTTCGTGAAGTAACAGGTTTCCACGTACTTTAAACATCTCTAAATGGAAAAGTATTGAATTTAGAGAGTCGTGCCCATTGAGACTTTTGTTTAGGACGTCAAGAACAACATACTTTAATTTCAGCTAATTTAACCGAGGGACATTTTCCATAAAATCTGTGCGGGGTCCTTTAGCAATTAATGACCTTAATGATACATTTGTACGTTAAACTTAAATACGTACCATAGCGTTTTAAAATTTATGTCATTCAATAATTAAGAATTATTGAATAAGTCATTCAATAATATACATAAAGATAATTCATATAAAAAAAATATAAAAATAACATTTTCTAATACTTATAAAATTATTAATTAAATTATTATTTAATTTTACTATTATTATTAAATTAAATTAATTAATTCCAATTATTTAATTAATTTTTTTATAGAATTGGATTTATCGATTGTTTTTAAGCAGAAATGTGAAACAAAAGATACAGATACATCTATAAATAGCATAATACAAAAGAAGTCAACATGGCAACAGCAAAAGATTTTATTTTTACGAGCTTTCACTTACATCAAACGAGATATAGTGAGTAAAAACTATCGAAAATAATATTCAAACAATTTGTTTGACAAATTAAAATGCTATAATTTTGATTAATCTTTCAGATCTTAACACAACTAAGATTTGTGACGCACGTCATAGTCGGGCTATTATTAGGGATAGTTTTCTATAATTTTGGTGATGACGCGGAAAAAGTTCTAAGCAACATCGCTTATTTATTTTTCTGTCTGTTATTTTTATTCTTTACAAATGCCATACTGGCAGTGCAAATGTGTAAGTGATATATGTTCTTTTTTTACGTACATATAAACGCTGTATAATTTATGTGATATAAACTATAGTATCTACTTGATGTTACAAATGTTTCGAAATATTTATTGGTTAGTAAAATTTTTCTGATTGATCAATCAAATGATTCGAAGCATTTGTAACGCTAAGTAAACTGCATATTTTGTTGACAAATAACTAAATTATCGATATAATACTACAATATATCTTTTCAATACTTCTAAAAAGTTAATAAATCTCTTTGATAATATTTTCACAACTTATCGTGTTTATGATTATTATAAACGCGTTTTATGAATTTCATAAATTGTATTGAGTTAAATGCATCTGATTGCAGTTCCCATTGAAGCGACAGTGTTTTTACAAGAACATTTAAACAATTGGTACTCTTTAAGATCTTACTACAGTGTAAAAATAATATCGGATCTCTTAATGCAAGTATGTTTAAATACAGCACTATAACTTTCTTATTAATTATTTCCTTCAAGTATGAAGTTATGACTACAGATTATAATCAGATTATAACTATATAAATATGTTGTTGCTTTTTAAGTTAATTAAAGTTTCGTTTATTTTTTAGATAATTTGCGCCTCATCTTTTTTGCTTATATCGTACTATATAACAGGACAGCCAATGGAGAAATATGATAGATTTCTACAGATGTGGGGAATTTGCCTATTAATTACGATTCTTGGACAAACGATCGGGATATTTGCAGGCGTAATATGTGGCACTCAAGTATTTCAATGGCGTATTTTTTACTATTTTAATTAATTTTTACATTACATAACTTTTATGATCGAAAAACAAGAGAAAGGTCATAATAATTTAACATTACATATTACAATAGGAAAAGTCTAAGTAGTAAATACATGTCACTTTGACGTTAGATTTTAATTGTTCATTGACGAGTATTGATAATACTAATCGACGTTCCTAAGACTAAATATAAGAACAAAAATAATGGTTTAATATCAGATTTTGACGTCATATTCACAACAAAGTAACAATATAATTATACTCTTCTGTGATCATACAGAACTAATAGAGGAGAAGGTGGTATTATAGCATCCCAGTTACATTTTACACAATAACTTTGTTAATAATCAATATTTAAGTTTAAAACTTGACAATTATATTTGTTAAAATGTTGTTAAATCGATTCTGGACTCAAAATTACGAAATATTTATTATTTAGGATACTATTAATAATGTAGCGACATTGCATAATGACTCGAAGAAAAAAATGGTAATGTGGCTTTCCATAATAATAGTCTTAAAATATTAATTTTGTTTAAAAAACAGTATTTGGTTACAAAATTAACAAAAAAGTAAAACATTTTAAAATGTATTATACAAATGAATATATACATTCACATAACTTATGCATATAAGCTGCACAATACTAAAAATCTCAGTACTAAAAATAGTACATGTAATATAAACTATAGATTAACAGTAGAGCTATAATGGAACATATCAAATAATTATTTTGATATAAAAACTTCAAAAAAGGGATCGTGAATAATCAATACTCATAGAGAGTCACATTAGCAAAATGCTATGCTATTGTTTAAATTGGCATAATTCAAAATATATACAGTCAAATAAAATGTTAAATAGCAAATAACACTCAAAACTATATACATATATTCATGTGATAATACATTCAAGTTTAAGAAAAATAAGGAAGTAAGTGTAATTAAATGCTAAAATATATCTCAGAAACGTTTCGAAATACTTGAAAGTAAAAATGCGTTATAATAAGTGCTGGCTATTGAGTATTGGTAATATTAGCGTCATGATATAACGGCGAGCTACTGAACTAATAATTCCCTAAGTAATCATTAGAATTCGCTATATAATAGCGGAGATATTAATGGAGGCCACAATACCACCTTCTCCTCTACTTTTATGATGAACACTTAATGAACACTTATGATGAACACATTAGTGGAAATATGATAGTTCAATAAATATTGTCAAAAAGATAAACATAGTTATTAATAAAGTTATAAATACTTTTTTTTGTAAATGACAAAAATTACAGTTTTCACTGATTTTTCACGTATGGAATAGCATCTTATTTTTTGTTACCTGTTTGTGCTTCTATTATTTGTTTAAAGAGAGCACGATTAGAAAGAACCAGTATATTAAGTCAGAGTTGTCCAAGGTCGGTGTTTTTTGGCTTGAAATAGAAATGTATCGGTATTCACACCTATTATCATTCCTACTCCTTACTTCATTGCTATTTTGTAATAGCGTGCGACGTTCGGTCTCAGGTACGATACCAGTTTGAAATCATTAAAAATTTTTAACCTGTGTCTTTCACTATGTTTAAAAGTATTCTGTTATTCATATTTTTATAGTTAAATGTATTATGAATAGTACCTTACAATATTAGTAACAGAATACTTTTAAACATAGTGAAAAACACAGGTCAAAAACTTTTAACGATTTCGGACTAGTGTCGTCCATGAGACCGAGCATTGCGCGCTACGACAAAACAGCAATGAAGTGAGGAGTAGGAACGATAATAGGCGTGAATACCGACACATTTCAATTTCAAGCCAAAAAACACCGGCCTTGGACAGCTCTGATGTAAAATAATCTTTAGTAAAACATCATTAAAATGACTCATAAAATTGTCATTTTTTGGTCTTTTGACGATATTATAGTACAAACGTGCCTAGTATTTGATATCAAAATAATGTGCTTGTTTGCTACCTAAGATATAATTATAATAATAATAAGTTAATAAATTATATATATATATATTAATGAATTATATCTTTCTCAGATGATTTATTTCTAATAAGAAATTTTCAAGTTTACTAATGAGCATATACTATTCAAACTACAAATCGATTTCTACCCAGAAGACAATGTGTCCAAAATGCGGGCATAAGACGTCTTAAAAATGTCTTAAAGACATCTTTAAGACATCTTTAACACGTCTCATGTCCGCATTTTGTATATATTATTCTTTGGGTTTAATATGAGAATATTAGATAACTAATTGTAAGTATGATTTCTTTTCAGTTAGGTATATTTTTAATACCGGCGATTAGTATACCATTATTGTTGTTCGCTGGATTCTTTTTAAAATTAGGAGAAATGTCGACGTACGTGCAGCCTTTAGGCTATGTGAGCTTTTTCAGGTACAATTTAATATTATAGCGACTATTAATTAAAATCTTGTAGCATTTAAATTTATTACTACAGATATGATGTTTTCCGTTTAAATAATATTTTTAATTTATAACTGCTATTTATTGAGAATTATTTCTCTTTCCGTGTGGAGATACGCTTTTATTGTAATTCCAGTTCACTGTTTATTTTTAGTTTTGAAAAGCAAAAATTTTATTGTAGATACGCATTTGAAGGAGTAATGCAAGCGATCTATCTTGATCGACCGAATCTGACGTGTTTGGAAATCTACTGTTACTTGCGTTCACCAAGCAAGATTCTCACGATGATGGACATGCCAACAGTTCCATTCCATGTAATTCTGATAATACTTGCTTTTTGGATATTCTTTTTTCACTTGATCACTTATGCAGTACTTCTTTGGAAAATTTATTATGCAAAAAAGTGACGATCAGTAAAGTTAATATTAATAAATCGTTTATTAAAATTAGTATTCAACTCAAACGAGAATCTATTTTTAAGGTATGTCTTAAACAAAAAATTACAAAAAATAATAATTTTAATTAATTATTAATTAAAATTATTATTATTAAAATTAATAAAAATTTATTATTAATAAAATTATAAAAATTAATTAGTAATAAAATCTTAAGGGAAACAATCGAATTGGGAATGTAAAAAGTTGTATGAATTGTTTATATCTTTTGTATATACAGGGTGTTTTTTAAATACCGCCCACTAATCATATAGTGCTTCTTGATAAAAAATTGAGATAAGTCGATAAGTATTAGGAAATTTTTTTTTACAGTGCTTACTGAAGCAGTTATTATCGAGTAAAGATAATCCAATCGACACCATGCTTTAAACGGATGCACGTCCGTGAGCCGCGCGTCTAGTAGTGTGCGTAAGCGCTCCGCCGCGCCGCGCCGCTACGTTGCTGACTTCACCTCTATCGCGCAATGTCCTTGCATGTCGTAGTAAAGCGAAAAATTACGATCTTTATCAATGAATAAATATTATGTCATGACAATATAATTATACAAATTAAATACATAATAATAATTATACAAATTAAAATTACATCATAATAGACATTTGTAATTATTATTATGTTGCGGAATAATTTTAATTCCGGATAAAGATATTTTAATTCCTCAAAGACCGCTAATAACGACGTGCATAAGCCACTATTTTGTAACAACATAAAACAATAGTCTAAGACTAATACTGAAGAGATTAAATTTCTAGCTGCCGACTTATTATAAGTTTATTTTTACTGACATAAAAGATATTTTTTCTAACGTAAAATTCTTAAAAAACAATTGTCTAAAAGTAATTACGATTCTTGTTAATGAATTAAAGATATGTCGGAACATAATTTTAATTCCGGATAAAGGAACTTGAATTTTATAGTATTGATACAATCCCGAATTTTAATTCCGGATAAAGGAACTTGAATTTTATAGTAATGATACAATCCCGAGTAATAAAATGCAAGCTATTTTGGTTTTTAATAGGATAAAACAATATTCTTAAACTAATATTAAAGAACTCAAATCCTTAACTGCCGCGTTAAAATTATGTTGTAACATAGTAATTGAATTAATTAAAAATTAAAATTATGTCAACACATAATAGAAATTATTTTTATGTCAGTTTAGACGCAATTTTAATTAACTAAATTATTATTATTATGTACGAGACGTAACATAATTTTAATTCATAGAATTTTTGCTGTCTTGACATAATTAAAATTCGTTGAATTATTATTATGTAACAAGTCGGCAGCTAGAAATTTAAGTTCTTCAGTGTTAGTCTTAGAATATCGTTTTATATTGTTACAAAATAAAGTTGCTTATGCATATTGTTATTAGTGGTCTTTGAGAAATTAAAATATCTTTATCCGGAATTAAAATTATTCCGCATGACAATAATTACAAATGTAAATAGGTAATAGGGCTACGAGCCAAGCTTAATACGTGTGATCAGATTTAAAGAATAAAAATAAAGATAACATAAACATAACAATAACTTTAATCTAAATGCCGGCAATGATAACAAACGTTTCGATCCGCATCGGATCCTTCTCAATGTTAGAGTTGAATATAAAGGAAAATTATTGTTAAAAAATAATATTAAAAATTATAATTAGAAACTTCTCTCTCATCTCGCAGTGTTTCCGCAAACACGTTGATACGAAATTCGGTGATGTGTCTATCCGTTCATAATGCATGACTTCTGTCAAACATAACATTATGTATTTAATTTGTGTAATTATCATATTATCGCGACATAATATTTATTCATTGACAAAGATCGTAATTTTTCGCTTTACTACGACACGCGAGGACATTGCGCGATAGCTGCGAAGTCAGCAGCGTATCGGCGCGGTGAAGCGCACACTACTAGGGGTGCGTTCCACTTGACGCTCACAACGTTCACGCTTTCTACGCCGCGATCACTCGTTCCACTAGCATGAGTGTGCCAGCAAGTGAAATGAACTAGAAGTGATTTGTGAGCGTTATCAAAATGGCAGCCAATATTTCACGATTAATGTTTATTATCTGAAGCAGCACGTCGTGCATCGTTGGCGGATAATAAAATATCATACATTTTATCAGTTCCAGAATCGTATAACGTAACTTTTTCCATTTTTAATAAGCAATTATCGAGCAACCGTTAAACAAAATATGCAATCAAAATGGCACGTTAGATTTGTGACGTCATACGCCCACAACGCTCACGCCAACCCACTTCTTCAATGCGAGCGTTGCGAGCGTTCATTTCAATCGTCTGAAGTTAGTCGTTATGGCACTCCATGAACGTTGTGAGCGTCAAGTGGAACGGCATAATAAGTGAATTGGGTGATGCGAGCGTCAAGTAGAACGCACCCTAGGTGCGCGACTTACGGACGTGCGTCCGTTTAAAGCACGATGTCGATTGGATTATCTTTACTCGATAATAACTGCTTCAATAAGCACTGTAGAAAAAATTTTCCTAATATTTATCGACTCAACTTTTATCAGAAATAGCGCTATATGGTTAGTGGGCGGTATTTAAGAAACACCCTGTATACATATAACGTGCTTAATAATAATAATAACAACAACATAAGATTTATTTTCCTATATAAGCTGATTATGAAGATAATATTATATGTAAGAATTGTGTTTTATAATAAAATAAATGAAATATAATTTAATAAATTAAAAAGGTTCTCACATTTCAGTCCAACATAAATATTTTCTAAATTTAATATATTTTGTTCATTATCTACATTTAAATTACTAATACATTTTAATGAATTTACTGTCATAAAATTTCGATTGACGAATCAATTGTTGGCTACTTTCAAATAATTGGTGGACTAAAATTTTACGTGACTGGAATAAAGCATTAAAGCTGTTGAAAAAATTTAATACATATTGTAAAAATAAAAAATACGCTTTGATTATGTCGTCGTTTAGATGAGATAAAATAACTTCCGCAAATTTTAATTTATCTTCAACTACTGCTAAAACAAAATAATTTTGTAATACGTTCCAATTTTCAAAAATTTTTACGTCGCACTTTTGTAAAATGAGCTATCTAGTATTTGATAATTTTAATAACTTATTCCTTTCCACTTCGAAGAATTCTTGAAATTCTCGTAAAATTGCACATCGTTTCGCATTGCCCGAAATATAAGTAGAAATACTTCTAATTAAATTTTCGCAAGATGAAGGCAATTTTTTACAAGCTTTACTGGCAACAATCGCGGAGGAATGGCAAATACAATTTAACGTTATTAATCGCGGTATTTCTAATTTTAATTGTTGCATAAAAGAATTATTGCATCCAATCATAACTAATGCATTGTCACATGCCATTCCGACAATATTTTTAAATGGAATTTTCTTTTCTTCTAATAGATTTTTAAAAACTTCGAAAAGTTTACGCGCGGAACAATCTCTAGCATCTAAAGAAACTAATTCTAATAATTGTGTTACAACTTTTTTATTTACGGGAGAAACATATCGAACAAGAACACACATTAATTTTGAATCTGAAATATCGATACTTTCGTCGATTAAAATTGCAAATCTAGAAGATTGTAAATTATCGACAATTTTTTCGACTTCACATTTTGCTACTATATCTTTAACGATATTTGTACATTTCGATCGGCCCATTGCAAAATCTTGTACAACTGTAGGATCTATGCAAATATCCTTTAATAGTGGAACTAAGTGATCTATGGTATAAAAAGCAATATTATGTTCAGCATAAAATGCTGCTAATTTAATTTCGGCTCGTTTAACTTTATGTGATAATTCTGTTAATTTATTATCATCGTTATCAATCGATTTTTTTAAATTTATATTTTCAATATGTTTGACCGTCTGTGAGTGTTGAATCAAATCTGTTTTACAACATCTGATGAGTTTATTGCATGTAGTACATATTGCTTTATTTTCTTGTGGTAAGGAGCCAACCATCCTTTAAATACGTTCTCATCTAACCATGAAGATTGAAATTCTCTAATTTTACGTTTGTTAATTGCTCCTTTTTCTTTTGAATCCATACTTATATAAATAAAGTATACTTAAAATAAAATAAAATATACTTACCTTACCTAACCCATCCTTATGCAGATCCCGCCAAGACTACTATTTTTCCTACACTGTCTATACATTCCGTTACGCCACTGCGCTCGCTGCTTCATCGTCGCATGCGCCAGAAACCCGGCCCATCTAGTAACACTGATGGCAACTGAACGGTTCATAATTTTCTAGCACACTGTAGAACATCAGGATGGATATGAGCTCGGGATTAATTTTCAATTTCAAATCCTCTAGTTTATCCAAGTATAGACATGTTTCATATGTGTTTCATATATGTTTTGATTATTAAATGTAAGATATTTGTATATCCCAAGGCCCAATTTGCATCTGTACCCAACTAGTCTGTTTTACTCTACATTTAAAAATTGAAAAATTTTAAACTGATTTGTATGAGTCTGAAATTCCAAAAAGATCATATATTGAGATATATATATATATAATAATGATAATAATTAGATACTAAGTTCTGCTAATGCCGCGATATGTATCGATAATTTTATATTTCTGATCATATAGGGTGTCCCATTTTAAGGAATCCATTCAAATATCTCAGAAACATTGCGTTACATCCAAAATTGTGTCAGACAAAAGTTTTGTGACTTCGAGGGGAACATAAAATGATTCCATTGGTTTGATCTTGAGTGGCGTTGTCAAAGTTAGGACAATGCCTTTGAATTTTTTTAAACGGAGCTCTCCATTTTTTTGCATATTCTCATAGCTTACTTTTTAAAACACCCCAGTAAACGAGAATAGATTAAAATGAATTGAAATTTTGTTTATCCAAATGTATGTTTTAAATAGCGGTAACTTTTTTTTTATTCAATTGAATTCAATTGACTTCTCAATCCAAATTCAATTAAATTCAGCCGTAGAAACAATTGGATTGAAAAACTGCATTTCCTATTCAGATTTTGAATTGAGCAGTATATATTCACGATATATATTCACGATGCACAGAAAAAGATAATATATTTTTTTAGATTGAAAGGGATAGAAATGTGCTTCATGCAATTTCTAATATAAATGAATAAAAAATTATGAATTGAAAAGGATTCATTTTAACGTTCATGAATGCATATTTCTGAAAATCTGTATCCATTTAAATCCATTTCAATTCATTCTCGATTACAAGGACTATAATAAAATATTTTTCATTAATTATTTTTTGATTTATACGATTTAAAGTTACAGTAGCGTCGGCATTAGCATTATGAAAAATGTCAGGCCGACGATCTCTCAAATACTGCTCAGAGTCATGACTTTGATAACATTTGTTAAGATTAAGACAATTGGAGGTTGTTTCTTTATTTTTATGTAAAAATGAAAATAAAAAAGAAACACTCTCCAATGACTTTGATATCTTAACAAATGTTATCAAGATCGTAAACTTTTGCAACATTTAAGAGATTTTACAACATTTAGTCATCAGTTGAACACTTTGCGTAATGCTAATGCTGGTAATGTTTTAATTTTCAAATCTTATAATTCGAAAGGTACTTAATGAAAAAATATTTTTATGTAGTGTTTTGAAAAGTACTTTGATGTAAGCTACGAAAATATGTAATAAAAAATAGAAGGTTTTATTTAAAAAATTCTAAATAACCTTGCTCTAACCTTGACAATGCCATCCAAGGTCAAAGCCCTACAGCACAATAGTTGTAGCAATACTACTGCAACATTGCAGCAATATGGTATTGCAGCGACATTGCTGCAAGTTCCGTGCTGTATGGGAACCAGTGGTACACTGTTAAAAATTTCATGAAATTTAATATACTTTTAATTTACACAATTTGAACTTAATTTCATGACATTACATTAAATTTAATGTATTTATAACTGAAAAGTATATTTGTGTACATGTACATGAAATTTAATATATTTTTCATGAAAATTTATGAAATTTAATGTACACGTTCATTACATTTAAGTAACTACTGTAATTTAATTTTTAGTTAAATCATTCATTACTTCTAATTTCGTTCATAACCACGAGCTTCATTTACTGTAAAAGAAACTCGTGGTCACATTTCTAACAGTGTACCATCTTATATCCTCCTCGAATTCACAAAACTTTTATCTGAAACATTTTTCGACATAACGCAATGTTTCTGAGATATTATATTTGAATGGATTTTTTAAAAATAGGATACCGGTCTATATGTAAATTTTTTGTTTTATAACGCATTTTTATACATACAACAATATAATTTAAATACAATAATATAAATATCTCTACTAAAATCTGTATTACGTAATGTCTGTATTACGTAATGTTGTACAACTATTTAATAATTAATTTATAGCGTACTTTCCGTGCATAAAATTCCGTGTATGTACAACATTCGTAATTAAAATTACTTGTCTCTTCATAAACAAGATAACTGCATAATCAGTTTAGCGTAACTATGTAATATACGTGTACGGACTAATACTATTTCCGGTGAATAAGGAATCATGGCATACCTCCTTAAACTTGCATTAGGTAATTATGCATGTATACATTATGTGCCACGTAATGAATATGTACATACATACATTGAAAATAAATACAGATGTTAGAAGGAATAAAAGAATTAAATTAGTACAGAAAGACGAAGTATTCCTATTGAACTGCATTGAACTTTCTATTTTGCTTTCGCCAAACTTCAAATGTATATTCATTTCATTTAAATTCAAGTATATGTGTACTATTTCAGTTACAAAAAATAGAATACATGCCCTCCTTGTAAAACAATTGTTGTACAACTACTTAAAAAGATAAAATCTCACTGTTATCATTGTATTCTTATTCATTCTTCTTATTTTAACCTAAGGATAACTTTAATTTTCCGAAAAAATAATTACATCACAAAATTACACCAATTAAGATAAAGTGTGTAAAATAAAATATGTTGTTTAAGTTATACCTTTTTTTATCTATAACTCAAATAATACGTATTCTCAAATTCCTACTTCAAAATAATTCTATCTCAAATGGTAGTACTTTTTTATATAATAAAAAAAATTTATAACATATACAAAATTATAATGACAAAAAGTGCCAGTGTGTAAAAGAAGTTTTAACATTTATAAATCAGCGATATCGGACAAACAGCGCACGAATGGGAACTATTATTACCTCTTCCGCATTGGCGGAGAAGCTTCATTCAATCGGTGTATAAACTATAGTAAAAGATGCTTTGTGTGCTATCGCTTACGAAATTGAAGTCCGTGACGCTTGTATAACATTTCCGTTTTCGCTTACAACTGCAACGTCTACATGGCGATTAAAAGTAACCTTTCCGACAATGCGAGAACGATGAATAGCTCTTGCTCATGCGCTATATGTATGCCCAAAGTTGCTGCGTTCATAAATATCAGAGTTGTTTTTTTATAACTGGGACATACCTTCTATCATTAAAACTAGTACTTTGTGGCCATGTTTCCGATCTATGGCCAGCACTGAAAACCTTTACGTAACGTAAGATTTTCAGTACTGATGGCAATATCAGAACACCCTATATATTTGTTGTAGCAATTCAGCGCCAATTTTTTTGTATTCAATATCTTTGAATATTGAGTTCAAACAAAAAAATACAACATATTACTTAGATCAAAATAAAATTATTCTTGAATGGGAATTCGTAAATACATATCACTTAGATTGCTCAGTTAGGTAACACAACATGTATATTTAAATTTTATTTTAATTGGTGCAATTTTGTAATATTATTTTTTTAAGGAGAATTGAAGTTATTACTACTTGGATTGGAACAGGAAAAATGAATAGAAATACAAAGAAACGTACCATTCGAGATTTATTTTTTAAAAGTAGCTGCAGTTATTTTTCAAGAAACGCGTATACTTAGTACCTTTATTATTTTTTCAAAGATAATTTTGTAATGATTTTTTTTATTAAGACAAACTTAAATTAGTACTAAAACTTGACTTATATTGTACTAAAAAAAAATATATATATATATTATATATATATACTATCATATTTTTTACGATTTGAGTTTTTTTTTACTTTTTTACATTTTTTTCTATCCATTCTAATTTTGAAAAAAATTACATCATGTAAACTACATAGTATGAAGATGTAAGATAAAAAAAATAACATTTAGATATAATGTGTTGAGACAGTATTTTATTAGATATTTAGAAATTTATGTTCATGAAAAAGTTACAATTTCACTTTGCTCTCTTTGGCTGAAAAGAATTCATTTACTACATGGTGTATCAGGAGACACGGCAGTGTCTTGGCGCTAAGCCAAGTGTAACGACACTACCGTGGTTCTTTTACGCGAGACCGTGAGTTACGGGAGATTGAGATTATTGGATCTCGATATACATTAAACTGTAAAATCACTTTGTGTTTGATTGATAATAAGACTTTACACAGATAATAATTAGAGATAGATTTCTTAGGACGATATTTTTTCCCCTTCTCCTAAATTAATTTTTTTAAACAGTGGGAGTCGGTTTCATTAACTCCTCCCCTTAGATACATCACTGCTTACACTTATATTCAGCAGCACGAAATATGAAATCAGTCATAAAATCGAAGTTCAATGTTACAGTTCGTCGTATATGCGACTGTTATTGTTAGTGATTATTATATCCATGCACTTGTGCTATCTTGTACTGTAAACATCAGCTCTTTAATTAATGAATTGACGACGAATTTCATCACATGAAGTATCTAGCAAAATGGTGAAAACAAACGATAAGATTAACGTTGCGAAAATAGTGGATAACGATTGCAAGATCCATATGGAGGAATCAGAAAAGTTGCTGGAACCTGAGAAATCGTGGGATTCACAAATATGCATTGAATTCAACGATCTTTGTTATTCGGTTCATTGCAACCGTAAAGGCAAGCTCCATTTATCATCTCTATAAAAGTCGAGATTTTTTTGCATTCTCGATATCCTGACAAATTTGTTTTTATATTTCATGATAACTTCAAACATCCGCTTAAGAGATAATGATTGGTCTCATTTCCTTAGCAGAACAAAAAAAGGTTACATAACGGAATCATGAATATAAATTGAAGAAAATCATTCTCTGAAGCAATTTTCACCATTCAATATTATCATGACTTCTTGATTTGCTTGGATTCATTGAAATAATAACATGTAGACATATATATCGTTATATGTATGTTGCATCATGATACATGCTGTATAAATACATACATAGTACTGTCACGAAATTGCGTGCTAAAAGCATCTGTCGATGACTCACGAATGTATACACACATAGATATTACAAATGTAGTATCTCATTCTATAGAAATATGTGTAGTGTCCATATACTTAGCACCAAAATTTTTCAGAGATATTTCTCAAAAATATTTCAAATGAAAAGTAAAACATTTAAAAATCGCGAAGCATATCTACAATATTTTCTGAGACAACTCTGGAATAGCAAAATGTCCGCGATTCTTGTAGTTGAAATCTAATAGAAAAATTGCTAAAAGGTCATTTTAAAAACCTACAATCTTTTTGAAATATTGCCAAAAAATTATTGAGATTGCTACAACTTTTCTGAAATACGTCAGAAATGTTACTGTTGTCGATGTAGAGTTTTGATCGTAGGACAAAGGCGAGGTAGCAAACTCACACAACCGGATACGTGTAAAATTCTCTATTCTAATCTTTTTACAAATAGGGTGTGTTTAAATCTACAAAAAGATACTCTCGCTATAAACTTTTACAACACAAAATCAGGTCTCCCAAAAGACACGCGTAGAAAAAATAGTCGTCATCCTCTCTCAGAAATCCACACGTGCAAGCGCGGAAGCGAGAGACAAGTTCACTAAGGTCACAGAACATATATCAAAGACTAAGGTCTGCCTGCCCAGCCAGCCCAGCGCCCCCTGCTTAAGCCGCGTTTCCAACAGTTACTGAAAATTTATTAAAATAACTTTGAAATCTCGGGAATGTAAGTTTCATCTTGGAATCCCATTTTGAGACCTCGCTTTCAAAGAATCATCTCATTAGAAGACAGATGAAAAATCTCATCAAACACATGCTACGTCTTTTATTCTGATCTTTACGGATTTTTACTTGTGAGAAATAAGAACTCGCGTCTATCTAGTGGCGCGTCTATCTAGAGAAAAAGAAAACTTAACTAATAAAAACTTGAAAAATAGAAAAATAAAAACTTGACTAATTCAGCAAATCTATACAAATGTAATATACGGACAGTTAATTTTTTATGTTAAAGTAGCAAAATTAATAACTGAATATAACATTAGCGATTTGTCAAATCTTTTTACCCATACAGCATCGAAAGTTTTCAGAAATATCTCAGAAATATTTCAACTGAAAAGTAAAACATTTCATAAAAATTGCGAAATATGTTTGCAACATTTCTGAGACAGCTCTGAAATAGCCAATGTCCACGATTTTGTACATAAAACCTTATTGAAAGATTGATGAAATGTTACAGAAAAAATCTTTTTGAAATATCACCAAAAATATGAATGAAGATTTTTAAGGAGATGTAACATATTAAATTAAATCTCATGTGCCTAACATCACGTCATACCGCCTGACGATGGAAGTAAATTTTGGATTTTTGAGCCGCCATAACTTCAAAACTATTGATTATTCGGCCTGGTAACCATTGAGACTTTTAATCAGTGAACCAAAATCTAGATCATATCAAAATTTCAGCCATTTTCATTGACCAGGATCCCATTTCCATAAGAATTGCTGCGGGGTCCTTTATTAATATTCTCAAGTGGGTTCATCTTTAATAGATTACGAAAATCATAATAATTCATGAATAAGTAAAATACTGTCCTATTTCTTATATTAGATTATTTATATTAGATTTATTAGATTATTTTTATGTTACATTTGGTAATGTCGCACACAATTGCAACACAATTGGAGTGGTATGCGATTTAATTTAAATGTTGCAAAGATTTCTACTTAGATAAACTCTTTTAGACTTTATTTTTAAGACTTCTTTATGAACCTTGATCTTCCAGTTGATCTTTTGCAACCAGCAATCTTCTTTCAAATGTTTAATTACTACACTCACAGAAAAAAGTCGTATCAGTAACTATAAATTTGTAGTGAAATAGCGCCTCAACTATATACATATTATTAAATTCTAATAAGAATACTAGATTAAGTGAACTAAGAAAATATAGTACATTAACCATATAAACAATTTATAAATGGTTAATATTACTGTATTTTCTTAGTTCACTTAATTTACTTATTGTTGTTATTAAAGCTTTATAATACATAGTTACAAATTTGTGTATGCATTTCTTATTTATTTTTGTCTTCCAAGTTTGAAACCAACGCTGCGCCTTTTATTGCAAGCGAGTGGTTTCCTTCTTAGGAGAAAC
>NW_017257255.1:340864-349940 GCF_001594055.1 Mycetomoellerius zeteki | reverse complement strand
CCCTTTAAAAATTTTTGTCTAAACTAGAAAAATGTAATTGTTATATCTATTTGCATGAAGTCCAAGTAACTACTCAATGTAGTTGAGTCACTACTTCACTACCAATTAATAGTGCATACAATTTGTTACCGTGACTATATTTTTATAATATTCAGCACTACTTTAGTTTCTATTACTTTGTAAAACTAGTTACAGGTACTTCAATTGCAAAAGTTGCCAAATTTATAGTTGCTGGAACTATTTTGTTTTCTCTCAGTGTGGAAAATATAATAAGCATCTTTGTAAAAGCATTCAAAGCAAAAATTCTAGAATCTATAACAAATTGAATAATTTAAAATTTTAATAATTTTATTTAATTCAAGATTACTGCTCTCTTTTGTTTTCAGCAGATGGTCAATTGTTTCTCAATTGATCGTCATCTTTTCTCAAGATGCAGAACGCATGACGCAAAAGTTGAAGTTTATCCAACTTCAATGTATTCTGCGTTCTACATCCTGTAGTCTATTACAACTTGAAATGCATCATGTTGCGTTCAATCTTGCAACTCACGTTCTGCGAGTCTAAAACCTAGATCAGGTTTTAGTGAGCGTGCTAATTAATGATCTATTATGCGACAATATTAGTGCGCGGTTCAATGCACTAATATTATCGCATGATGGATTACAAATGGCTGTCTAAACCAGTGCTGGAATTTATTTGCAACTTTCAGCCGATTTTCAGTTTGGTTCCCCTCCATTACTTCACTAACTCTCACGCAGTTTAAATGTCGATCGGCATTTAATCGTATGTAGTCATTTGAACTGTAAGTCAAATTGATTTTTCGGATTTAGAAACGCAGACAAATTACTGTAGTAATATCACAATTAAATTTGATACTCAATAGGCATCTATTAAAGAGACCTTAATATGTTGGAAATCTGTGAGTATATTTATTTATTGCGAAAAATATTACTTCGACCGGGCGTCAAATCCGGATCTCTCGCATTCCGTGCGAGCGTCCTAAGCCTTTAGATCATCGAGACCTTTGTAATATTCGTAGTATATGTACGAAAACGAACATCTTTATTTTAGTAATATTGTATATATATATAAACAATAAGAATCTTATTGGACCGTACATGTGAATACACAACCAATAGGAAATAAAGCCTATATAACGGTCAAAACTTTAGTGCTTAAATAATTGCATATGAATTTATATACTATATATGTATATGTAATAATTGAACTGCGCGTCGAATTGATTTTTCGAACTAATTGTGTGTGTGTGATGTTACTACAATTTTAAAAGTAATTTAGCCCTGCTTTTCAAAAAAATTAATTCGGGATGCAGTTTAAATGAATTATGCATATAGTTGATATAGTAGATAAGGCATGTGAAGGTGTGTGTGTGAACCAGCCATTTTCAAAAACGTTTCGGATTTTGACAAAACTTACTGATGTTGATGGGTTTGAGGATGAAATCTGTTCTATAAAATCTTAGACTTTTAGTCTACTATTCTATAGGGACTGAGAAAACGATCTTACATAATGTAACGGGATACTTCGAACGGAGAAAGGTCACGGTGATAATCGGTCCTTCTGGTGCGGGAAAGACCACTCTGCTGAAAATCATATCGGGTAAACGACTGACCGACATTAAGGGCATTATCACCATAAACGGTGTTGAACGGAATAAAGGGACATTCCGAAAGCAGGTGTGCTATGTGCCGCAACAATTGGATCTATTACCGTTCCTCACAACTAGAGAAACTCTATGTATAGCGGCTCAACTGAAACTTGACGTTAATCAGAACAAAGAAGCGATTTGTTCAGTTGTAAGTAAAATATATGATCTGTTTTCTGTTCCTGCTAGATTGCACTAGATTGCACTAGAACTCTCTTTCTCGCTTTTGACAAATATCAAACATATACCTATCTCATTTTAAATTGCAAAAATGTACACTAGTTCAGCCACAGAAAACAGACCTGTAAATAAGAAAGAAAAATTTCAAGCGTACATTTCAAATATACATAGAGGACAAGACGGTCTTATGGCCTTGTAGATATAATAGCTTCTCTTAATATCTCCGCCATTAATTAATGATTTCATTCATGGAAACATTTATTCAATAGCTCGTTACACCATGATGCTTATACCTTTACGATTCAATCGCTTTGTCATCTGATACTTTTCGATAGAACTCGTCGAGAACTGCCCAAAACGATAATTAAAACTACTGGAACTCTTAAAAATTTTTTTAAGAGTGCCGGTAGTTCTGATTAGAGTTATGTGTAGCTCTCGATGAGCCCTATCGAAAAGTATTAAATGATAAAGCGATGGAACCAACGGTTTTCAAGATACGCGACATTTGAGCTCTAGCGTTGAAAATTTTCTAAGTTCGACGCCGAAAAATTTCTTGAGAGTGCCAGTAGTTCTGATTAGAGTTCTGTGTAGTTTTCGACGAGTTCTATCGAAAAGTATCAGGTAACAAAACGATTGGACCAACGGTTTGCGAAATATGAGATATTTGACAGGTGGTTGAAAATTTTCTAAATCCGACGTCGAAAAATTTTTTAAGAGTTCCAGTAGTTCTGATTATCGTTTTGAGCAGTTCTCAACGAGTTCTATCGAAAGTATCAGGTGACAAAGCGATTGGACCAACGATTTTCAAGATATGTGAAATTCAAGAAGTGATTAAAAATTTTTTATTTTTTTTATAAATTTTCTAGTGTGTCAAAATTGTTTTTTATGTATCAGGAACTCTAGATATTCACGAAATAAAGCTGTTGAGCCGCTCAGAACTATTCGATCTCGAATTTCGCTAAGAAGTGTATATACATATTATTTTTCCTAGTATTTAGCTTAATTTACCATATGTGTAGCGAGTGAAAGATTGACTCATTATACATCAGATATTATTTATTTATTTCTATCAGGTAAACGATATAGCAGAAACTCTCAGTTTGTCAAATTGTCTAGACACATTAGCGAACAAATTAAGTGGTGGCGAACAGAAGAGACTCTCTATCGGCGTGGAAATAATCGCTAAACCATCTATTCTCTTATTGGACGAACCAACAAGCGGTCTCGACAGTGCAGCCTCTTATCAGGTAAAATAAATGTCCCAGTAGTCTAACGTTTAAGCGTTAGGTTCTCATAAATAATACAACTTATAATAATAAATTTTGTGTAAGTGTTTGGACATAGGTACATGTCCAGACATTAGGGCGTTTACCTTATATAGATTACTAAATGCAGCTATATATTATTAACGATCGTTTCAAAAGCGTTATTTAATATTAATTATATAATATTAGGGATGTATTGGAACCATAAAAAATATGGTTGTCCCAAAATATAACTATAAAATTATAGTCATTTGAATCATTTTTATGGTAATTTCAACTATTTTATGGTTATAACAACTATAATTATAGTCATTTTAGGTTGCCAATTATATACATTTGTTGCTGGAACTATATATATAGTTACTGTTATTATTATTATAGCAGTAATAATCATAATTATAGTAATATATAATTATAGTTACAAATACCAAACATTTTTCTCTCTGTGTATATTATATTCTTTAAATAAATTTATCTCAGAAATATGACTGCGCGCCGATTATTTTCAGACTTTCAGCACAATCAGAAATATTAATAACCTCCCCAAATTTTAATAAGAAACATTTTGAAACCTTTAAAGAAAATTATTATCGCTATTTTTTTTAATTGCTTTCCTTTTTACTTTTTTCTTTTAAATAGAATAGAGAATTGTATATCCGATATCACATTTCTTTTCAGAATCTGATATCCCCGGTATCCGATAATTTTACAATCCGGTATATTCCTAATTAATATAAATCGATATTTATTTTCTATTATATTTTGTAAGTTAATAATTTTGCACAAATGTACAGAACATTCTAATAATATAATATCGTAGCAATTTCAGCAAATCAGCTAACATTATTTGAAGTCATTTTAATATGTCAAAATGATGACGAATAACGTCAACTCGTTTACTGGAATGTCGCAAAATGTTGCTGAAATGTTATAATGCACTGTTTTGTAATAACGTTAAATTTTAATGCTCTTAATGTAATGTATCGGAATGTATAATTTATGTTGAATAGCTCGTTAACACGCTGCATAATATGTCGAGAGCAAATTGCACTGTGATTTGTGCAATACATCAACCCAGCAGCCAAATAATTTCGCTCTTTGACGACATTATGGTACTGAGTCAAGGCAGAAGTATGTACTGCGGTCCAAAGAGCGAGATTTTAAAGACGTACAGCATTGCCGGGTTCACGTGTCCCAGCTTCTACAACATAGCCGAATTTGGTAATGTTGACTCTACTGAATCTTGTGATTACATTAAAAGAGAAAGACAGGACAATTTGAAAAAGGATATTGACATAGAATAGATGAGCTGTACGCATTTTTCTCATATATTTGTTATAACTTTAAAATCGATTTCTTCTTTTATTAATCTTTGTTATGTAAATTTAATTTTATAAATTTATTTTAAAAATCTTTTCCAAATTTTGAAAAATTTTTATTCTTTGCTAATTTAAAAAAATAGCAGACTATTATTTTTTTATTTAATACTTAGTGAGTTTAATATTTATTAAATAAGAATCAAAATAAGAAATATGAATATTTATATTTATCTGTAACAATATTATTATTTTAATATTTTTTTAACTTATGTAAATCCTTGAAGGAGATGTACTCTTAAGACAAAATTTATAAAAATTTATATATATAAACTTTATAAAAATTTATATATTATATATATGCCGTAACATATATGTGTTATTTACAAATCTATTCAGTCATATTTAGATCATAATAAGTATTTTTTAAAATAGTTGCAAAAATTTTTGAATTATAAAATTATTTTAAAAATTATTTTAGAAATTAAACTAATTTAAATTCATGTTATAAATAAGAAAACAATCAATATTAATTGCGTTTTTCTAATTACAGTGCTTGAGGTAATAACCAAGCAAAGGGATGGAGACATGGAGAATCTATACAAAATTTGTCGTGATGAATGCGAAAAATTTAAATTACATAGACATAATAAAAATGGTAAATGTCTCGATTATTTTTTTAATTCGTAATAATTTATTAATAATCATTTTAATAATTTATACTAATTTATTAATATTTTTATCATGCTTCACGATAATTAAATAACAAAAGCGAATTTTATCTATTGAATATCTATAACATTCTTTACAGAAATTAAAATTCTTAGAAATATTGAATCAGCTAAACATTCAGTACTGTCCTTGTATGGCATAAAATTAATGTTATTCAATAAAAAATACAAAGCAAGATAATTTATGGATATTATACAAAATTGTGAGAAACAAATTTTAATGACTGTTAAAATAATTCTTAATAACTTTTGTAATAATTAATTGATATTTTTATAGAATTGAATTCATCAATTGATCCCAAGCAAAAATGTGAAACAAATGACACAAGTACACTAATAAACAACGTAATACAAGAAAAGTCGACATGGCAACAGCAAAAAATTTTATTTTTACGAGCTCTAATCTACATAAAGCGAGATACAGTGAGTAGAAATTTTCGAAAGTAATATTTAAAGTTATATTTTAATTTGTTTGAAAAATTAAAATGCTATTGTTTTTTTGATTAATTTTTCAGGTCATGACAAAAGTAAGACTTGCGACGCACATCGGCGTCGCGCTGATATTAGGGACAGTTTTCTATAATTTCGGTAACGATGCGGAAAAAGTGAATAGCAACGTCGCTTGCTTGTTTTTCTTTCTGTTATTTTTATTCTTTGTGAATGCCGAACGGACAGTGCAAACGTGTAAGTGATATAGATTCTTCTTTTCTTATTTATAAACGTAATATATTAATTATGTGATTTTATTGTCAAATATTAGGACCTTGAATAAGTTCTCGCTGTTTTCCAACGGATGGGTTAACAGAACTGCGTGCGTGTAGTTGAAGATGGGAACATATCGATAAGGAATTATAATAAGCAAGCTTGAAATTCAGTGTTTGTCATCTCGCCGAAGTGTAAACAACTTTTTGTTTCATAGTGTTAAACATGTCGAGTTTCGTGCCAACAAAAGAGTATTTGCGGGGAATTTTACTGCACTACTTTATTAAAAAAAAATCTGCAGCTGAAGCACACAGAATTCTTGTCGAGACTTACGGCGACCATGCTCTGTCGGAAACAACATGCAGAGATTGGTTTAAATGCTTCAAAAGTAATGATTTTGACGTTGAAGATAAAGAACGCTCTGGCGCACCGAAAAAGTTTGAAGACGATGAATTGAAGGCATTACTGCATGAAGACTCATATCAGACGCTAGCTGAACTTGTAGAATCATTATGAGTTGATCACACAACAATTTCGAAACGTTTGAAATTATTAGGAATAATTCAAAAGCAAGGACATTGGGTGCCATACGAGTTGAAGCTGAGAGACGTCGAACGGCGTCTTTTCACAGTGAACAGCTGCTTCAACGGCAGAAAAGGAAAGGGTTTTTGCATTGTATCGTGACTGGCGATGAAAAGTGGATACACTACGATAACCCTAAGCGTAAAAGATCGTGGGGTAAGCCCGGCCATGCATTAACATCGTCGGCAAAGCCGAATATGCATGATTGAAGCTCTGCTTCTGCTCTGCATTTGGTGAGATCAGCTGGGTATAATTTATTATGAGCTGCTCAAACCGAACGAAACCATTACGGGAGCTCGCTATCGACTACAATTGATGCGTTTGAGCCGAGCATTGAAGGAAAACCGGCCGCTATACGAGCAGAGACACGACAAAGTGATTTTGCAACATGACAACGCACGGCCACATATTACACAATCGGTGAAAACCTACTTGGAAACGCTTAAATGTGTGTGTGTGGGAAGTCCTACCCTACCTGCCGTATTCACCAGACATTGCCCCTTCCGATTATCACCTATTCCGATCGATGGCACATGGGCTGGCTGAGCAGCACTTTCATTCTTATGATGATGCCAAAAAATGGGTCGACTCTTGGATAGCTTCAAAAGACGTATCGTTTTTCCGACGTGGAATTCAAATGCTGCCAGAAAGATGGGAAAAAGTAGTGGCTAGCGATGGACAATACTTTCAGTGACATGTTTTTTACGACTTTTTTAAAATAAAGCATTACTTTTCACGCAAAATCAGCGAGAACTTATTCAAGGTACTTAAATAAATTATATCATAAATTATATATTACTCTAATTTTAGATAACTTTAAAAAAATTGAAAAATCTCTGACAATATATTCTCGACGTTTAACAATATTACCGCGTTTAAGATTATAATAAACACGTTTTATGAATTTTATAAATTGTATCGTGATAAAAATGCATTTGATTGTAGTTCCCATAGAAGCGGCAGTATTTTTAAAGGAACATTTAAATAATTGGTATTCTTTGAGATCCTATTATAGCGTAAAAATAATAACGGATCTTCTGATGCAAGTATGTTCAATGCAGCATTATAACTTTGTTACTAACTATATCAGATTAAACTAAATACATATAATTATCATTTTTAAATCAAAATTAAAGAATCATCTATTTTCTAGATACTTTGTACATCAATATTCATATTTATATCATACTATATGACAGGACAGCCAATGGAATATGATAGAATTCTACAAACGTGGAGCATTTGTCTGTTTATTACGATGCTTGGACAAACGGTCGGGATAATTGCAGGCACAGCGTTTGGTACTGAGGTATTTCAACGGCATATCTTTTACTATTTTAAATGGAAATTGACCGAGAAATAATGTTCAATAAATAAGAAAGCCATATCAACGCGGGTTTTTGGTGCCTAATATTATTTTTATGTGAATTTAATTTAGTTTGTGATATATGCACTCCAACTTTAGTTTACGACTGTGTTTCAAAACCAACAAATAATCGGTGCGCAGTTTGCTTGAACTGCAAATTGTAAAATTTGCACTAAAATATTATTATATAAACAAAATCCCCTTTAACTAAATATGCCCTTACGAAAAAACCCTCAATTTTGGGCGTTAAACGCTCAAAAAGAACGTTCAAACTTGGGTGTTAAACACTTAAAAAAACATTCAAATTATGTGTGATTTCGGATCGTTAACTGAAGGTTACACTCAATTGAAGGTTAACGCCCAAAGAAAACCATCAAAATAAATGGCTTTATTATATAAAATTAATTAAATTGTTTTATTGTTAAAATAATATTATTGATGTGCAACATATTCCGGAATACACACGACAAAATTATAATTGAAAAAAAAATGCTTTCTCTCTCATTTGGGAAGTAATTTCCTTATCTTTCTAAGCGGTCATCACCATCCAATCTCGTACCCCATCCAACGATGCTTAACTTCTGTAAAATCGTACGGGAACTGCTGCTTCGATAATCCAAGAACACTGAATGTTAGTCGATGTATAACTGTGACATATCTCATAGGGTTGCGTTCGGAAACCGTCATTTGAGTACCTCCGTGTATCATCTTATCCTTGTTTCACATTAGATGAACAATAAGGATAAAATGATACATAGGGGTATTCGGATGATGTTTCCGAATGCAGCCTAGATAAAGTTTGTCAAAAAGATGTTTCGCGTACAGTTAAAATATATTTCTTTCATAAATGAATCTGCGGCATCAACATTTCAACGTTAATTCTCAATCATAAAGATTAACATTCAAGTGACTCGTACACTACTCAATTTTGAAAATGACATTCAAAGGTTTAAGCCGTTTAAGACACTCATCTATTGAGTGTCATATACAAGTGTTGAGAGTAAACAGCGGTTGGGTGTGACCATCAAATTCGGTGTATAGTATGGTGTATACACTAAACTATTCACCAAATTTGAGTATCTACACCAAGGTAACACCGAATATTCATGGTCACACTCAACCGACACCCAACAATGAGCTCAACTCTCAACTGACACCCAATGTTGACAGTCAAATTTCAACATACACCCAATATTGACGGTCAACACTGAATTTTGATGATAAACACCTAAATTTGAGTATTAACATCCAAAATTGAAGGTTTTTTT
>NW_017257255.1:303617-340842 GCF_001594055.1 Mycetomoellerius zeteki | reverse complement strand
TCCCTTATATTTGTATTACACTATTTTAATTAATATTAAAAAAGCTACAAGAAAAAAGCTATAGTTTAATATATTACAATTATAACATATTATATAGGAAAGACGACTATAATCATATTATTTATAAGAGTTATTTATTATAATGATAAATTTTCCAATTCCCTGATCAGCTTACACTATTCAAATTTCAATTCAATTCTTTCTTACAGTCAGTATGAAAATGTAGATCACTAAATATAATTTCTTTCAGTTAGGTATGTTCCTAATATCGGCAGTTCATATACCATTATTGCTTTTTGCTGGATTTTTCACGAAAATAGGAGAAATGTCGCCGTACCTGCAGCCTTTAAGTGTTATAAGTTATTTCAGGTATAATTTTATGACGCAGTGATTATTAATTAAAAACTTGTAGCATTTAATTTTATTATTACTTAGATATAATGTTTCTCATATTAATCGTCTTTTTATTTAGGACGGCAATTTAATTAAATTTTAAATTAAGAAGCGCCATAACGGTCAGAACGTTAAGATGTTGAACTATTGTAAATTCATTTAAATGAATTTACAATAGTTCAACATCTTAACGTTCTGACCGTTATGGCGCTTCTTAATTTAAAATTATTATGTTTAACATTAGCGGTCTTTCAATCTTATTATTGTTAATTAAATTTGTTTCTACAAAAACATGTTTTTGTTGTATATCTATATAGTTTGCTTTATTTTTTCAATTCAAAAAATTTACATTTTATTGCAGATATGCATTTGAAGGGATAATGCAGGCGGTCTATGTTGACCGACCGAATCTGACGTGCTTGGAAATTTACTGTCACTTACGTTCACCAAGCAAGATTCTTTCAATGATGGACATGCCAACAGTACCATTTTATGCAATTCTGATAATACTTGGTTCTTGGATAATCTGTTTACACGCGGTCCACTATGCAATACTTCAATGGAAAATTTATTATGCAAAAAAGTGACGAGTGAAATTAATATTCACCTCAAACTATATATTCTCAAAAAATGTTCTTAAGATACCTCAAATAAAAAAATTACCCATTGAGCAAATTCTGTCTGCAATATGCAAAATCTCAAGAGAAATAATGGGATTAAGAATATAAACAGTTTTATAAATTGTTTAGACCTAAATATCTAACACTCAATAATAACGTAAAATGTGTGAATTTTATAATTTCTAGTTTGAGCAAACTACGCACTAGTAACTGATTATAATGATAAGAATTTGCGTTTTTTTTTAAATAAATTAGACTTGATATGTGATGATTAAATTACAGTAGTGAAAGTTTTGTGTGTTTAAGGCTCGATTGCACCAACGTTACTTTGACTTTAAGCAAGGCTGAAAACTCTCACTTTCTCTCTTTAAAGCCGAGATATAGGAAAAGATAGCGTTTTAAGTCTCATTTAAGGTCAAAGCAAGTTGGAGCCTAAGATCGCTTTCGAGGTATTTACTATTAGTGGTACTATTAGTGCTATTTGTGTCATTCTGTCCTTGTTTTACATCTAATGAATGATAAAGACAGAATGACACAGATAGTGCTAATAATACGTGCCTTAGCAGAAAAAGCTGATTTATAATCTTAAGACAGTGTCTTATGATTTTTAAGTCTTATGTCTTTAGTAACGCACAAGAATTATCTTATGGCTTATGTTTTAAAGGCATCTTGTATTTGTACACCTTTAAGACTTAAGTCATAAGATAGTTCTTGTGCGTTATATATACCCTGGATCTACAATAGGGTTTTAAGCCTTAAGCCATAAGAAATGGGCGAATCACGGTCGATTATTCTCCTCGGATTTGACTGTAATTGGTCAATTTCTTACGGCTTTTAGAACACCTATTGTAGATCCGGACTTACTATAGACATAAGACTTAGGTCATAAGATTACTGTCTTAAGATTATAAGTTAACTTTTCTGCTACAGCTCTAAGTCTCCCCAAACTCACGCATAGTGAGAGTATAAGGAGTATTTTTAATGTTTTTAGTTAGGGTAATAAATTAAGAAGGCAAGGTAATACGGTAATTGTAAATAAATCAGATTGATAGAAGGATGTAGAAATGGGGAAAGTATGGGAGAAGTAAAGTATATATATAAAGTATAGAAAGGTAAAATAGGGATATTAAAAAAGATGGGCGGTAGAGGTTTAAATCACGAAAATAGCGGGGAGACATAAAGCGAGTAACGAAATTAATTGTAGTAAAAAAAGATAGAAATAAGAAAGCAATGCGTAAAAAAAAAATTAAAAAGAAAAAACAGAAGATAGAAGAACAGGGCAATAAGGCCGAATTTTGAAGTGTTAAAGAATGCGAAATTTAGAGTCACGTAAAGAGGTAGAGATACACAAGTAATAGACGGTAAAAAAATAACATTTAAAAGAAAGGAATGTAAAGAGAGTAGAGATGAGATATAATAGATTAATAGATATAAATAAAAATTAGAGGTTGATAGAAATAGAGGAAAAAAAATTAAGGTTTTTTTAAGGAAAGAAAATTTGGAATAAGAAGAGATAATGGAGAGGTATATTGTAAATAAAGATAGGAGTAACGAGAAAATATTGTATATGCACGGTGAAATTGGTACGTTAAGGATTATATTTAAAAAATAGCCAACATAAAGAATGAATAGATGGATGAATGTGTGAGGATACGGTAAAAAAAATGTGAACCAAGTCCCCTTCTTGGCTTGTAATGCTGAAAGTAATAAAGATTCTATTTTGTATATAATATAAATTAAATGTAAAATATCCTAAAATATCTGAAAATACAAGTAAATAATCAATGCGTTAACTTAACAAAATTGAGAATGTTGAATAACTCAGAATTTCTATTTAATTAATCTTCGTACATAAATGACACAGAAGCTTCGTTCTCTGCGTCCGTAATTCTCTGCGAAAATCTACAGTTCATGTTACGTGTATTATAGATTTTCAGGAATCATAATGAACGGAATTAGAAAATAGCAAATTACTTCTTAGACGATAAGGATAAATTCATTCTATATTTCAAATATAGTCGGAAATAAAACCTAAACAGAGAAAACTAATATTCATTTACTTCTTTCTCTCTGAAATAAATTTATACATTCTGCTTTTAATTTGAGGATACAAACTTCCTGCTTTTCTTTCAGTGTGATGTTATGTCTTAAAAAGAGAAGAAACAACTTGCGTTATAAGTTTATACATTCAAAAGAGGGCTTCAAAATAACTGAAAAAAATTTTATGGATTCAATTTATACATTATCCTATATTCTTTATGTATTTGTTCATGAATAGTATTTATATATATGTATGTGCGTATGCCATTAATACAGAGTACGTTAGTGCAGAGTTTCAGTTATTCTGACTACGTCGAAGATTGATTGTTTTCCGTCTGATCCGCCATCATGTTAAACTGGTTGCCATTAACATACTGTTCTTCTGGATATTGTGAAGGATCATATTCGTATTGATTTTGATCATGCCCCATCATGTAAGTTTCCATATTTGAATCGTTCATTGTATACTCTTCGTTATTTTGTGCGTCTCCTTGCTGCTGATACATCTCTGCGGTTTCCATATTCGGTGCAAAGTTATTTTGCACCAAGTTGCCCTGTATCTGATCGTTTCTCTTCGACGCGTCAGAATATATTTCTGACTCCTCGCCCACTACTTTTTGACCGTTCGCGGTGTCGTATTCTTGATGTACCATTTGCGACCCTTGAGCGCCCGATAATCTGTTTGTATGCGGCGAGACTACTGAATCCATCGTAGCGTTATAATGAAAAGCTCCAGTACCATCGTTAGTTTCCATAGTAATTTCTCCTGGAAAGTAATCCTTGTCACTCAACATTCGATGTACATGCGTTTGAATTACAGATTTACATAAGAATTAAATAAAAATTAATACCTGCGTGACTTACAAGGCTGCCTTGTATTTTACTTGACAAGTTTTCTATGTTGCTTTGTAAGTCGGCCATTTCTTCCCTGTGATAAACGAGTAAATGATTTAACAGATATGGGATTAAAAGTTAAGTTTGACTATTAGCGGAAAATCAGTGTCACATCGAGCATAATAATGTAATTGTCATTTGCGTTAGGACACTCTCGCTATTACTGTGCTGATAGAGATGTTTTGGAGGTGTCGGACTTCTTTTTTGGAATTACTTTTACTTTTAGATCAACCTTAACAGTACGTTTCTTGCTCGAAGGCGAAGCGGTTTGCCCAACCGTTGTCACATCTCTCTCAACGACCCCCTCTGTCAACACAGAATAGCCCTAGATATATACAGTGAGAAGTGGTGCATTCTTATCTATTCTAATTGGCAATTACATCGTAATAAACGCGCGCTTAATAACAGGTGTTAATATACTCTAATAGTCTAATAAATTAAGCTGAGCTTCTTCAGATATAACTAATCGAGAAACAACTAAACTAAGTAAACGTCTGACAGTCTGAAGCTACGTGCGTTATATCTCTTTTCATTCAGTTTCCGCAAGTCGAACTAAGAATATACTTGTGTTTAAGATTGTTAGCTTCCAAACGCTGTGTGAGAGATTGGCATTCGGTGGTCAATCTCGAGACGAGCTTGGCCTGATTACTCAGAGCGTCTTCTAGGCCCGCCACCGTGGCAGCTGCGAAATTTGGTTGCCTTGGTCAGCCTGTTAGCTATGTTAATTGACTTAAATCTCAATCTCCGCCTATGCTAGGCATATATAGTGTCAGGCATGCCGATTTCTCACACATATAAAGACAGTACTCTTAAGTCAAAATCATTGTCAACAAATAATACTTTTTACGGACAATATACCTAACATAGGCATACCTAGAACGATATCTTACCATGTTTAGTCTCCATATCCATTATCATGGACGTTAATTCCTTCTCGTTTTCCAATCTAGGCGTAATTTCGCTACGATTCTCTTCAGATCGTACAATTTTACTCATACTGATCTAAAAAAATATAAAAGACTTTATTTTATAACACTGCATTTTGCAGAAACTTCAATAATTATTTAATTTGTTAAATATCCAAAAGTTTCCGGAATTTGAATCCTCCGTACTGAAGTTAATTCAATATTGTACTATTAAATATCATAAATCTGCAGTATTATGTTGTGAAAGAATCTGTCGTGTGATAGTCTAAAAGAGTATCATATCATTATTCAGAAACTTTTTTGTCTATAATTTGGCAATTTTTTGTGAGACGAAAATGATATTGAAAAAAAAACGTGTGTTAAATTTTATTTCTTTTTTCATAAACCTATTTAAATGTGTTCGGTTGAAATTGTCATAATGCTTAAGGAAATTTTTGAAGATAATTCTATGAAAAAAAAATTAAAAAAAATCCATATAAAAAAATTAAAACATGAAAGTATAAAAATAAATACAGAAATGTTATTTTTTTTAACTAATTACGTAAAACAATTCCTGAAACTTTTAGATACTTTATCGTTAATAATACACTGATATAATTAAGTATTGATCAGTTAAAATCACGTTCAAAATATTTACCTCCTTTTCCAAAGATGCAATTTGTTCCGATAGTCGTAGATTTTCTCGTCTACAGTGTACCAAATCAGCATCCGCTCTTTCCAGACGCTGCTTGTACGAATTAATTTCTGCCTGCAATCTACTCTGTTCTTGACGAGCCTGCCTGTCGCTTCGTTCAGCCGCTAGTTTACCGGTCAAGACCTCTTGTTCCGCCGCGTCTTTTTCGCTTAACACTTGATTCAAATCACTCTGCAAAGTTGCTAAACACGAGAATATTTCTTTGTTTGTAATTTTGCACAAATAAGTAGATTTTTTAAAATTTTTAATATTTATTTATGAATTTATTTGAGCAACATAAACTTACATATTTTATTTTGCAGCTCTTTCTTCAGATTATCCATAGCGTTTTGTTTCTGAGATAATTCTCGTCTCAGTTCGTTTATCTCTCGCCGCTGTTTCTCAGATTCTAATTGCGATTTATTGGTGGTCTCCCAGTGGGTTGCAATATCGGCAGTAAGTTGCTCGATTTGCTGATTGTATCGACGTTCCACTTGTTGCCTCTCCTCAGTTATGCGTCTATTCGCATCTTGGGCTGCCTCCCGTAACTTTTCATGCTGCCTCTCCAGCTCATCTTTTAATCTTCGAATCTCCATCTCGCTCTGATTCCTTTCAAACTCGATCTCATGCCTATCGTCCATAGATCGTTTTGCTCTCTGTGTCGCCTCGGTCTCTTTATCCCGCGCGACCGATAATAGTTTCTGCAATTCCTCCAGCTTCATCTCAGCTTCATACTTGGCGCGTAAAGCTTTATCCAATTCGGCCTTTAATTCAGCATTGCTTTCGCTTGAACCACTCTCAAACAAACGCTTCAAATTCACTTGATTCTCCTCCTGCGCCTTTCGTAATTCCAGTTTGGCTTGGGTTAATTGCGCCTCCAGCTCACTAATTCTCGACTCAAACATTATGCTGGGTCCTTCTAAGGATTTCTCCCGTTTGCATTCTAATGTGTTATCGACATGACTGCCCGTGTCCTGTTTGTAACACTCGTGGTTCGCTCCACAGTGATCTTTATGATCCTGTAGAACGCACTTGGACAATGCAACTTGATTCCTGCTATGCAATGCCTCGTTCTCAGCTATGACCTACGAAAAGCCGTGGTGAATTGAAACGATAAAAAAAGCTCTAACAGGATAAGGGGGGTAAAACGGCCTCCAAACGAAATTGAATGGAGGCAAGTTTATCAGTTTTGAGGTGATAAAAGAAAATTTTTCACCAAGTTTCAACTGTCTAACGCCATTATTCAGTCCGTAATATAGGGTAAAATGGGGTTTTTATTTTTTTTAACAATGTGGCGCATTTTTTTGCAACCTGAAAAAAATTGACAATATAGATTGTTAGAACACACATCTTCTCAAATTTTTCCCAGAAGGGTTTATTTTTTTAACTAGAGAAAAAAATTATTGAATTTTTAAATAATTTTTTTTAAATGGTATATATCATTACGGCGGGTCGATAAAAAAATCAGTAGATGTAGGTTGACTACGTTTACATTCATAAATTTTTGTATGCAGATTGCATGAAAGTGTGCGGAGAAATAAAATAAAAACGAAAAATGCACATTTTTTATTATTACGGATTGAATAATGGCGTTAGGCAGTTGAAACTTGGAGAAAAATTTTCTTTTACCATCTCAAAACTGGTAAAACCATTGCCTCCATTCAATTTCGTTTGGGGGGCGTTTTACTCTCCTTATCCTGCTAGAGCCTTTCATTACGTCCCATTCTGCTCATCACTATTCTAACAGCTAGGATACTTGAATATTCTAATATTAATTTAAAAAAAAATATTATACCTCACGAACTTTACTCAACAGATTGATCAATTCATCTCTACAATATTGAGATTCTCGTTCCAATTGTTCGATATAATCCTCCTGCCTTTCGATGAAAGACGTTAACTCCGGAGGAATAGACTGAAGATCGGCTCTCGACAATGCTATATTACTATATGCCTTTGACGATTGAAGAGTTTTCGAGAGAGGCGGGAAAGTATTTAAAACCGCGTTTTTAGAGAGATCCTTTCTTCGAAAATTATCGCTAATCATACTTTGATCATCTGTATCCTCTCCAGATTCACTAATTCGGGGATTACTACTTTTGTATATGTTCCGAACACTTCGTTGCTTTCTATAAAGAAATTGTTTTCATTTTACTTTATCATATTCCAGTAAATATCAATTAATAGTAATATAATATCAATATTATTATCTTTTACATTCAATAATGTAACTGTCACAATGTGATTGAAGTTTGGAGTGTTCTTGGAGCGAAAATTAAATGTAAGCTCACACTGAAACAATTGACGATCACTCATATATACTCTGTACTGTTACGTCTAACATATGTTATTACATTTATATTATAATGTTGGGTGAAATTATAACATTGACATTATATGTTCCTATGATGTGTTTATATATACGAGTATATATAAGATGGTGTGTATATATATATATAAGATGAAATACACGGAAAATAATTAAAAGTAAAAGATTTATGGAATAATTTAGGAGAGAGATAGGGAGAAAAAGGAAAAGATGGGAAGAAAGTGATATTTTAAAAAAGCCTATTAAATAACATAAGACAGTAGAAGAGATACGATTATATAGTCGACACAAAATTAAATTTTAACGGATTTTTTAAAATAAAATTTTATTTAAATATTCATATAGTAAATAAATTATTTCCCGCAATTCTATCCCTCAATCCATTTTCCGAATTTTATTTATCGTGAAATGTGTATATGCGATTTTATTATTTTATCTCTTTTTAAATTTTGCAGCATTATAATAATTTAATCATTTATAAATTTTACTTTTTTATCAACTCACATTGCAGACATTCCTGTTGGAGCGTACGACTCAGCTAACAAATACTTTAGTTTCGAAATAGCATCCCTATATGCCAGCTCCATATAATCCGCCGGTTTCTTTTTGCTTAGATCCAACTTTGAAGACGCATTTGTTTTCCTACAAAATAATTGTTTCTTTCACAAAATCAAATATTTCCGAATATTGCGGTATATTATAGCATCAACTGCGTCCGCATTAAACTCATGTTAGCAGAATCTATCGATCTGCTGCTAGATTGCCGGTAAAAACTAAGAATTTATGATTTCGTAACCATTTAAATGGAATACATTTAAATAAATATAAATAGCACAGTCTGCAATTATTCTGTCATTATTATATATTCTGTTAACAGATTCTGTTATATTTCTAGCATCATTTGTTAACATCGGTTGTCTAAATTTGTAGCAGACGTTTTGCAAAATTTGTTTCCGACAGATTTGGTCATCTGAATATATAGCCAACCGAGTAATAAATGTCTAAAATGCGAGTATTGTGCAACACACACATACACACACACATATTATATATAATATATTATTGAACATTATCAACTTTGAAAATTAAATATTCAAAAATTAAAGAATTTTTTTTAGATATTTTTATAATTTTATACTTCTATGCTAATAATATTTAGTACAGTAATATTTATCATTATTATTTCATTATATAATTACATTACCAGACACATAGGATAATCTTTCTCTTAATAAATAGACAAATTAATAAATATATTCTAACTTCACCTGTTCTTCAAGCGCTTCATACGCGCGACGCACGTCGGATCCGTATAACTACTTATTCCAGGTGATGTTTTTAATTTAGTGGTGATTCTTGGAGAGAATTTTGGACGTGTCGTACTCGGGTTACCGATGGTCGCAATACTCGTCACACTGCCAGGTACAAAGGGGTGGCATTCGCGGCAACCATAGGGACTGTTCGTCGTCAGCATTCTGAGCGCGTTCTACCCTTTATCAAGCAACTCTTCGTTTCACCCTCTCAAGAACGCACACCGCCTGGTCGGCCGTCCGGCCAATCGATCGTTTCTCCCAGTTGGGAGAAGTCGACGAAGAAAATCGAATGGCACTCCAACATTGTAACTGGAGGAGCCTGGTGGTGGATCGCGTGAGATGGTACCATCCTACCTTTATAGACCCCTCGGCGGGGATAAGTAGCACCGTACCGCTGTCGTACCACCACCGACATATACGCGTTCCGTGACTTATTAACCTGGGGCATACCTCGATGATAAAGCATACCTTCGGTATAACGATCAGACGAGGGGAAGACAAATGCTGACGCTATCGCTTCCTAATATTTTTCATATCCTCCGCTAGAGAATTCCTATGGAAACAGAATGATCAACAATGTCGACGACCATGTTTATGAGAACAAAGCTAAATATTCACAAAATGTTCAATTTGAATTCCAAATGTTCTGTATATTAGAATAGTAGAACATTCATAGAATGTTCAAAAGTTAATGAAATATTTAGAATATTATGAGTGCGTTCGGAGAGACGCTATTATAGTGCTATTTGTCATTTTATCTTCATCAGATGTAAAACAAGAATAGAACGACATAAATAATGCTATAATGATGCCTTCCTGAACACATCCTATATATATTTTCATTAAGTACAATTTAGAATAGAACAATTTTCATTAATTGAAGAAAGTAATAATTATAGGAATAGGAATTCGTATTAAACGGAAGCCGGTAATTGTTTTTTTAGTCCTCTTTTTTTAGTCAATTTAAAATTGTGAAACAAAATTAAAATTTAAAATATATAATCATAATGCTGAAACTGTAAGATATAGATTGGATAGATGAAATTATACTTCTGGTTTATAACTTTTCCTTTTTTTATTTAATAATTTTACTTTTTAATTTACAATTTATTATTTCTGTTAGTTAAAATACTTTATTAAGGATTAAAGAGAAATTATGCAAAAATTATATGTAATTTTATGAATTATAAATATTTATCATATGCTATAAAAGACAACGAAGAGTTACATGTTCAAGCAATTGTAAAGCAGGCCTACCTTGGAAAATTGAAAAAGAAAAATTAATGCATCATTGTACAGACCATTAAAGAGATCAATACATGCACTGAGAGAAAACAAAATAGTTCCAGCAATTATAAATTTGGCAACTTTTGCAATTGAAGTACCTGTAACTAGTTTTACAAAGTAATAGAAACTAAAGTAGTGTTGAATATTATAAAAATACAGTCACGGTAACAAATTGTATGCACTATTAATTGGTAGTGAAGTAGTGACTCAACTACATTGAGTAGTTACTTGGACTTCATGCAAATAGATATAACAATTACATTTTTCTAGTTTAGACAAAAATTTTTAAAGTGTCGCTCAGTACGAGTAGTACGGGGCTTTGTCACCAGAGGGACGTAGTGGAGTTCAGTTTCTCCTCTCTAAGAAGGAAACCACTCGCTTACAATAAAAGGCGCAGCGTTGGTTTCAAACTTGGAAGACAAAAATAAATAAGAAATGCATACACAAATTTGTAACTATGTATTATAAAGCTTTAATAAGAACAATAAGTAAATTAAGTGAACTAAGAAAATATAGTAATATTAACCATTTATAAATTGTTTATATGGTTAATGTACTATATTTTCTTAGTTCACTTAATCTAGTATTCTTATTAGAATTTAATAATATGTATATATAGTTGAGGCGCTATTTCACTACAAATTTATAGTTACTGATACGACTTTTTTCTCTGAGTGTGCATAAAAAATGAGAAACATATTTCTAGAATAAATAAAAAAAGACTCAAATAAATGAACCTACTGTTCTTTTATTATGAAAGTTTTAAACTAATATCAGATTTATTATTTTATTCGTAATACAATTATATTAGCAGTGCTCGTAATATAATGTAAATCATTCCAAAAATACAATATTTTGTTTATACGCGAATTTTAATTATTTCAAATCAAATGATCGATGCAGAGTATGCGTCAGATCTAAAAACAATACTAAAAATATAAAAATTTCACAGATTATTCTATATAATTACGTTCGAATATTTGTAAAAATTTTGAGTGTAATTTTTTATTGCTCAATTTCTCTTATTGATTTAAAAGTTATTTAAATTTTTTATTTCTTCTTTTATCTCTTATACGTATATCAAATCAAAATCGAAATTGGAAATGTTATTATATAGATGTACTATATGTCTTATCAGATCGTGGGTGTAACACAAAAAATACTATTTTAGTCAGAAATGAAAATATCTGATTATTTTTAATCCCTGAATAAGAAAATAAAGATATATGCGGTCAATTCGTAAAATATTCGATTTATATCAAATGTTTCGTATATTCCAGAATAGTAGAATATTCATTCATAGAATATTCAAAAGTTAATGAAAATTTATAGTGAATTCGGTCACTACGCTAGATCAATGCATATTAAAAGCTGCTTTACATAAAATTAGCAAAATAAATATTTTAAATGATTAACTATCTACTAATGATATGTCACGTTATTTAACAAAATATATGTGTATCATTTTATTGTCAAAGTTAATTATATTGTATCACTGCATTGAGATATTTTATCGTATAATAAATCAACCTGACTAAGACTCCTTATAAATCAGAAAACCAGGAAAGAACAAGGGCAATAGGAGTCAAGCGTGGAAGACGTTGCGCAAATAACACGACTATCTAGCGTAAAACTTCTTTATTTTACTAAAGCGCTTACATGTTTCGGCTCATTTTTGAGCCTTCTTCAGAGACAACATAAACTCACATATATAGAATATAACAAATATTAATTAGTCATGGTGATCTTCCCCACCTCGAGAGTATAAATGCTAGAATTAAATCCAGATAAGAATGCAATGAAGAAAAAAGGAAAGAAATTTTGAAAATCTCGAAATAAAGAAAATGTAAAACTAATGTATCAAAAAATTTTTGAAATTATAATTAATTATTCCGAAAGGTAGGAAGCTCACCCTGATCACAAGACACCGCATCGTCTACCCTATTTTTTGATACATTAGTTTTACATTTTCTTTATTTCGAGATTTTCAAAATTTCTTTCCTTTTTTCTTCATTGCATTCTTATCTGGATTTAATTCTAGCATTTATACTCTCGAGGTGGGGAAAATCACCATGACTGGTTAATATTTGTTATATTCTATATATGTGAGTTTATGTTGTCTCTGAAGAAGGCTCAAAAATGAGCCGAAACATGTAAGCGCTTTAGTAAAATAAAGAAGTTTTACGCTAGATAGTCGTGTTATTTGCGCAATGTCTCCCGCGCTTGACTCCTATTGTCCTTGTTCTTTCCTGGTTTTTTCTGATATATATGATGAATATTTTATACCTACAAATTAATTTTTATACGCACTGATCCAGTGTAGTGTGAATGATCGAATTCACCATTAGAATATTGTGTGATGTGTGTGTGTGTGCGCGTGCGTGCGTGCACACGCGAGAACATTTTTTATATCATTGAAATCGATCGTTTATCCACGAACGCTGCTGTGCCGGCAGATGAATGTAGCGGAGCTGTATTTTTCATAAGTAAACTGCGATAGAATAAAAGGCGTATTTCATCCGTAAGCCTTCAAAATTGGACTCCTAGTTGAAAGTAAAATGTATTCTCGACAATCAATTATTCTCGTTTAAAAATTAATTCAAGGATTGGTATTTTCTGGGAATTTTTTGGATTATACGTGAAATATTCTTCGAATATGTAACGACATGCCATTATACATACATAAAATATTTTACGATTCATCATTTAAATATTGCTTTTATATTCTATAAATATTTCGGAATATATCGAAATATTTTTGGATTATTACTGTGGGACTTTAGGAATATTGTATGAATATTTCGCGCTAACTTAGTCAAATCTGTGAACAATAAATCTGTAAGTAAGGAGCGTCAACTGTATACGATACAAACGATCAATTTTATATCTTGAAGTGACTTTAATAAACTCTGTGAAGAGATCTAATTTTGTACCTTTTTAGAGTGGAGAAAAAACTCTCTTATATTAGCCTGTGTTCGGAAACATCATCCTAATGCTCCTGTGTATCGTTTTATCCTTATTATTCACTCAATGTTAAACAAAGATAAGATGATACACGAGGGCACCTGGGTGATGTTTCTGAACGCAACCTTATTATATTTAATATTTTAATTTAGCTGTTTAATTTTTGAACTCTATAATAATTATGACATCAAGAAATATGCATTCTAGTAACCGAAAAATCAAAATTTTTGATTTGGTAATGACTACACGAATCTATATTTCTATCCCTAAATCTATATTTCAATTCCTTGGGAATTACCGAATCCAAAATTCTGATTTATTTCGAATACTGGGATAATAATTATGACAACATGAACGATAAATAGAAAAAACAAAATATTGAAAAACATATATACAAACAAGAGAAAAGTAAATCTATAAAAATAATTCAAAAATAAAATAATCAATTCCATAATAATTTGTAACTTTAGATTATATCATGACATTACAAGCTTCTCTTTCTTTTTCTCTGTATGCTTTGCATGACAAAGTGCAATACACGGACACAAGTAAATGAGCCCACTTACTTTTAAAGTATAGCCTGCATTCGATTTCAACGTTCATGCGTTGTAAGCTTCTATCATTATCACTTTTTTATCTTTATTACTTTTACCTGTAGAAGAAAAATAGAATGGAACTTACAGCGCATGAGTGCCAAAACCGAACACAGTCATAATATACGTATTTAAATTTAATCTTATTTAAATTAAAAGAGCATAACAAATGTTTATATATTCCATATGATTTCGAGATATAATATAACTATACTAAAAATTTTAAATATTTAATTCAAATATCGTTTACAATAATCTTACAATATAATTCATGTTAATAGAACATAAAATAAAATTCAATATTATTAAAATATATAAAATTATAATATCAACAGTTTCAAGTAAAAAAGGTAGTAGTTTGCTTACTATATATCACATAACGTTCGAGAAAACGTTATCAGCGCTATTTGTTATTCTATCGTCATCATCCATTAGACTTGAAACAAGGATAGCGTAAAATAAACAGTGCTGATAGAGTACTCCGCAGCCTACAATAGCAAGTACTGTTCTTTCTCTCTTAATATTATCAATATCTTTACATTCCATTTTTTGGAGAGCTAAATAATTTACAAATTGTAAATTAAGTATTACATTATATCAATGTATATCGGCTTGAGATTGATTTAAAGAGGAATTTCCATCAACTGCATTTGGAGTTTCTATGAAACCTTCATCATCATCGTTGCGTAATGTATCAAAAACTAAAACAATTTTCACATTCACATGGTTAAATATTGATTTATAATTATTATCATTAAAATGCAAACAAATGCATTCTAAACATACCTGTAGTACGTGAGAATGGTTTGATGTATAAAATCATCAGTAAAGCAAATATCGCGGATACTCCACAGGCATATGTAAGAATGTCTCTGTAGTAATAACTAGCATAACCAGACGAACAGTGTCTGAAAGGTAAACATAGTTAAAGCAGTACTTCTTTCAATCTATGACTTTTTTAAATAATAAAAAATTTAATTCAAGTTTTTATATGTTAAATATTCTCTTATTTACTTTATTAAATACTGAATCAACATAACCACTAGACCGTTACTAAGCTTGTCTGTAAAGCTCATAATTCCGTAGGCAAAGGCACCGCTCTCAGTATTTTTTCCTATTAGATCGGAAGTAACACCAAGACTAGTCACTAACATTATTGCACCAGCAGAACCTGCAACATTGTAAATTAAATTAGTAAGGCGTTCTTAGTTTTTTTAAATTTATAAAACTTCGCATTTACATTATATCTAATTAAAAATTCTACATAAATTACCTAGTAGCATAGCTACAACATAGATTTGATATTTAACGTATATGTCACCATTACCAAATTGTATCCAAATACAGGCACATATCGCAAGTAAAGCACCGATAGAATACGCGACTTTTCGACCCCATTTTGTATTGAGCCTTTCTATGATTAAAGACGTTAAAAAACTACTTAGATACATTGTCAATGGTATATAAGCCAAAGATGTCACAGGCATATTCAGTGATTCATGTAAGTACAAAGGTATATAAATTTGGCATAAATTATTGAATAGGCGTGTAAGCATATAGACACATGCTACTTGATACATTCTGACGTCTCTCAATAATACTGATGCTGTTCTAGCGTTCCTATGCATAAAGCTACCTAAAAAGATATTATCAAATATTTACTTTTATATATTATATATCTATGCACATGTATGTGTATATATATATATATATACACAATATACATATATTTTTAAAAACTATATTTTATTACCATTAGCAGTACCATTAGCACTTTCTTTAACAACAACGTGAAATATAATAGATGTTACTAATCCAGTTGCTATTCCAATTAAAACAACTTTTTGAAATTTGTGAATGTCACTAGGTCCAATATGATCATCATACTCGTCACTCGTTACATGTAGTACACCCCACATAATACAGTAAACAAGAACATTGGAGAAAACAGTAAATGTGAACCTATTTAATATTGTGATAGAATTTTGTTACATGTATATGTACATATTATCTTCATTAAATAAATGTTGCACGCTATTTTTCTTGAATGACTTTCTGCTATTACCTTTTCAGCAGGTGTAAGCTCTGGGACTAAGGCCAAATGTGATATTTGTACCGCTGCCCAACCAAATTGAAAAATCACTACAAAAGCAGCATAATAAACTAGCTGTGCATATTGATGTGCACTTTCGCAGCCTATACATTGCGAGAATATAAAAGGAAATCCCAATAGTACGCAAATAGTGCCTGCAAACAAAGTAAATAATTATTACAGTGTTTTGAAACAAAAGCATATAGATAGCCAAATCTGTCGAGAGTAAATTTTGTAAAATGTTTACAAAATGTTTACTATAGATCTTGTCAAAATATAAGCAAAACTGTAACAGAATTTGCCAACAAAATACAATGGCAGATTTTTTGCAGACTACTATACAGACTATGATACATTGGCATCAATTACATGTACATTAAATTGTTCTACTAATAGAGCCTGATATAAATTGATAATAAATTAGCAGCAGAAATAAAATAAACTCTATTACTTTTTTCAATCATTGAAATGGATATGATTTAAATGATTACAAAATGACAAATTGTGTTCAATTTCTATTGTCAGTTTATGTGTGTGCGTGTGTCAGCAGGCTATATTAACAGAACATTAATGCAACTGCAGTCGATGCATCCTGCTTGTTCTTGCTGGAAAACTGCTAGCTAAACTTACTACCAACAGTTTAATTCGCTACATAAAATAATAACAAGACTAAACAAGATAAAAATTTTAAATAATAATAAGTTAAAAATAATACCTAACAAATGCCAGGTCTTTCTTCTGCCATATCTGCACAACCAAAAGTTGTCGTTTATGTCAGACTGAAAACCAACGAACGGAGTGACCAAAGCATCTGCTATTTGGCCGATGAGAAGCACAACGCCAGCCAGAGTCGGATCAAATCCAAGCACCAGGTGGAAGAAGACCAGTAAATAGGTGAACCACATGGAAGCGCAGATGTCATTTAATATATGACCTGTGCCATAGGCTAATTTCAAATAAAGAGGCAATTTCCGTATTATCTCCACGTAATCATCCGTCGAACTGCTCGTCCCAGGTTCCATCGTGACAGATCGTTACTGAACATAAACAGTTGGCCTTAAGCGCGACTTACGTTCTTCTTCTTCTCGGATTTCGCAGATGAAAGGGAAAGGTCTCTAGCACTAGACCCCTAATAACTTGTTAATTAAAGAATGTAGTCGTGGCGTCATCGATGAGTCAAATGTATCATACACTTGTAAATCCTGAAAATGGAACATTGAGATGAAGAACCAGAAGAACGTCGCGATATGACGAGCTGTGTCACGTCACGTTTTCCTTCCGACCAATATGCTAACGAAAATCAGCCTGTTTATCAAAGTCAAAGGTGTTCGAGATAGAGAAGGCATCGGTCCTAACCTATCAAATTTCCCCTGAACGTCATGTTATGCTGCTCTACTCCTACCTTATCAGGCTACTAATGACGTTATTATGTTGACAGATATGAGCAATCATGTGATTCATTCTTTCAATATATACGCCTTTTGCCGCTATGAAAGGGCGATAATGTAATTAAAGGACTGTGTTTCATCTGAATTCTTCTTGCGATTTATAAATTTTTATTTCGTTTTGTTTTAAGACACAGTGCTATGCTCCTCTTTTTAGATTTGCTAGGATAAAGCTGAAACTTCACCTTGCAAAGCGAGGCCAATTGGATGAAGTAATAGACTTATTCTTTATAGCTGAACTTCTTGCATGATACATCTTTTTTTTGTTTTTTTCCGTAGAGAAAAAAGGAAGACGAACAATGACAAAAATTCAACAAAAAAACAAGCCTAATTTGCACAAAAGAAGCAGGGCAAACAAATTATAAATTTTTGAACAACCACAAATGTTAGGCCGCGATCCAATTCATGTTCGTAACACTCATCAGATTCATGTTTACAACGTAATCGTTTCATTTTTGTCGTTTATGAAATATTAAACAAAAATATAACCTCATGAAGGTTATGAATTCTGAGCGTGAATCGGATCGCGGAGAAATTAAAAAGTACGTTGCGGAGTAACCAATTTACATAGTCGAAAGAACAGCCATCAATAGTCTACGATTAATTTATTTCATTATATTAACAACATATGTAACAATATATAAGCAGAACTTACTGAAATATATTACTACCGATGAATGAAACAAATTCTGGCACAATAGTAAGACCTCTGCAAAAATTATACAATCTCCCGCCTCCATTCTGCTTTTTTCAGCTTCATTGCGATACATATATATAAAATACATATTAATATATGGAAATATGAATATACACATATGTGGCAAAAAAATACATCTTTTGCACTTGTAAAAACACTTGGAACACAGACATTTATCTACATGATGTTGTGTTTGGATAACAACTTGACTGTAGAATAACTGTATAATGCTTTAAAATAATTTGAAACCAAGATATTTTCTAGATGTACATTATTACAAATCAGATGCACAGTAGCGTCATTGCATATAACATCCGTGTATTTATACGCTAAGGGACGATCTGGAATTGAGATAAAACTGATGGCCAGAGAAAAGGAAAGTGAGAACGTAAATGCATGCGGCAATCCAGCAGTTGTATGCGTTCTGCGTGTATCCTCGGTCTACCACTTTGTAGAATTCATCTGTTGAGGTGAGATTTTCCTTCAGCTCTCCCAACGGGAGATCCTCCACCAGTGCTACGCTCCGGACGTAGAAAAATACTCCCATGAAGAGCTAAGAACAAAAAAGATCCAATAAACATTATATATACTAGCACGTAGCTTACTAGATTTGATTCATAGTCAGATCTTATGTTTAAGACTGTTTTATGTTCAGTCTTAAGATGTCATGAATCAATTAGAAAGTATTAACATCTTAAGACATTCCTTAAGACAATCTTAAAATAAGAACAAACTATGAATATCGCTTATAATATTACTGCAGATTGATATTAAGCTTATGTTCTGTCAATGACTGTGTTCTATAGAAAAAGCAGCTTTGCAACTGTTGTAAGATTCTTTTATATGATTAGTTATACATTTAGATCCAACAAGGAACTAAGGGCAAGAACTAATCATGTTAAAGAATATTACAATAGTTACAACAATTCTTTTTCTGCTAAATGAAGGTAATTTAATGGAGCCTGCTGCATAAGTTGTCTTTTGTTATTCTGTAAATACTGAAAGTCTATAGTTACATAAATGTTATGTTAACTATAAAATTCCATTACTTATATAAACTATAGATATATTTTCAGCAGTCACAGTGAATAACAAAACGCAGCCATAATCCAACAGAAGATTGCCAATGAAAATCAAAAACCGGCTACAGTTCTTTTTAGCTGAATTTTTTACAGGATTTACCTTTGTTCTTTTACTTTTTATGTTAAAGAAAAAGAGAGAAAAAATAGATGGTGAAAGTTCTCTCTCTCTCAGCTAAAAAAAATTATTTCATAACTATTTAAATAGAATATATCACTTAAACGAAATCATTCTATTCGGTTTTTATAATCGATCTACCATCAAGTTCTGTTAGCAGATTCTGTTATATTTCGGCTGGCACTTTTACGACAGGATTTACAACGCTTAGCGAAAGCTGTTTTTGATGAATTTGTCTAGGAAGTTAAGTCCGATATCAAGACGTTTTATTTCTAAGTATATAAATATATTTATAAAAGCGTGATCTCTTTCTCTCACCAACTGGAATATGCCCCAAACAGACAACACTAAACCGCACAAGGCGTATTTGGGCCCGCAGACCTTCATCCTGATCGACAAGATCGTTCGTACAGAGTGGTCAAATTTAACCAAGCGACTTCGTCGTTGGTTTACACGAACCCTTGGTGATTAGCCGCGAACGTGAACGAGGTGACCCAGGTACCAGCGTTCGTTAATATCCTCGGCTGATCGTCCGTCGTAACACTCGTGACAGTCGTGACGATACACCGCGATGAACGTTTTTGTAATCATGTGACGTTTAATGATCTCGACAGTATCGCTTGAAGTGCCAGCGATATATCGATAGGTCGTAGCGACCTATCCGCATCTGGTTAAATTTGCCCAGTTGGACGCCAGTGGGCGCCAGCTAATCGGCGATAAGCGCGCCAAATCGCGGATAAATGGTGTAATCAGCAGCAAGCTGGCCAGACCAGATACGCACTCTATCGCCAGACACGCACGGACAGGTTACGTACTGGATGTGATTCACGCATCTTGCTGTTGTCAACCCTGATTCATGGGATCATGGTCGATCGATTGGGTTAGTTCGTGCTCCGTTTATTAGCATTTAATTAATATCGCGTATCTTGCGAAAAGACGAGGCTGCTAGGCCATCCCGGTCAACTCGGGGAGGCTCACGCGTCCCGCGATCGCAAACGGACAGACGTGGGTGGCGCGCAGCCGTCTCGGTCTCCTTGCGCGATTATGCGCGCGAGGATAACGGTCTCACGGGCTGTCAGCTTTCGTGTTGGTGGGCCGTATGCTTTTGACAGCTCCGGGCAGTCCGGAGTAATTCCGCTCTGTTTAGCCGCACGCTTCCTCCTCCCCTCGTGCTCTCGTTACGCTTTCCATATTTAAAACGTGACGTCTCGATGAAGAGATGGAAGAGATGAAATTTACACGGGGTGTGAAAAGTGCAGCTAGAAAGAACGGGCTTGACGTGCCTCGGACGTTTTCGTTCGAAACGTGGGTGTGTTGCGAGCGTGACACTGGGATGACATTCTCGTTAATCTCTCCCCTCCCCCATCCTTGGGGCTTGATTTGTTTTAGTAAACAGCGAGGCCAATGCCAGGCGCATCGCGATGGTCGAAAACTGCTTCGGCGGTTCGGGTCAGGTAAGAAGGATTCGTGCGAGTAAAATTTATAAATTTCTCAAATGTTTGTAACTAGTCGTAGTAATGACTCACTTATGAAACATCCATCTCACAGCCGCTCGCAGTACCCGGCCGAGTCCTGGTGGGTGAAGGAGTCCTGACAAAAATGTGCAGGAAAAAGCCCAAGCCTAGACAGTTCTTCCTGTTCAATGACATATTGGTTTACGGGAATATCGTGATTAATAAGAAAAAGGTATGCATATAGAGAAGTGTTTGTCTTTTATAGATAAAGCCTATGATGTACAAAATAAATTTTGTATCTAACGGTTTTGATACATAAAATAACAGTAATAATAGTAAAATAAATAAATGTTAATATGGCTCAATTAGAATAAATCAATAAATAAAAGAAGGGCAACGAGCCAATTATAATGTAAGATCTTTAATAAATGTATATATACAAACGTTTCGACACCGATCGGGTCATTTTCAATGTAAAATAACAAACACTCTTACATACATTATCAGAAAATTCGGTCAAATTATATTGTCCAGTAAAAAATTAGTTGAATTCATAAAATACGGTCCATATGTAAAACTATCAAAAGAGATCACATCTCACTTTTCGCAATTCTACAATCTCATATTGTCTCAATGATGTAAAGTAGACGACGATAGGAACACACAATTAACAAAGTTATATTTAATAAAAGAGTTATATTTAATAAAAAATAAGCCATGATACAATTGGATGTAACATTTAAACTCAACGATGTCATGCGACGTTATAATAGTAATAATAGTGATTATAATGATAATAATTTGTTTATAGTATAACAAGCAGCATATTATACCCCTGGAGGAGGTAAAATTAGAGTCTCTAGCTGACGAGGGTCGTAAGTACATTATATTATTTGTAACTAATACACTTGTATGCATATTGCAATTTCTGTTTATTCCATCTATGTTACACAGCCTTGGCTATAAATATAAAACATCTTCAATTTATTTTCTTGGAAAAGGTAATAAAAATCAAAGGTAATTAAAACAAAATATTAAAACTGTTATAAAAATAAAATTTTTCATTAGTTTTTTATTTTTTATTAGGTATGGAACATTTATGTCAATTTGTGAAGGAGCTTTATACTTGTAGTTAAGGCTGTATATGGAATAGTTGAAAAATATCTTCTATATCCCCCTCCCTATCCTGTAACTCTTGACAGTGTTGATATTGTATATTGCATAGGTATTATATATGATAAAAAAGCTGTGAAACAATATAACAATAACACTGTCCTTAAAAGATTACAGAATAGAGGTATAGAAAGATTTTGAGGAAGATGAGCAAAATGTTATTTTGCTTTTGATAGTTTTGGTTAAAAATCACAGAAAACTTTTACATGTAAGATTTCTTACAAAGAATAAATATTTCGAAATACATTTTATCGGGTTCTGTTTTTGAGAGAAATGACGCATTTACTATAGTTTTTCAATTGTCACACGGCGTATGGATCAGTAATCAAATGAGATCATATATGCATATCTAGAAAACGATAGTATAGTATTGGATCATTATTTATAGAATATCGTAATGGATGGCTCATTAAAACAGTAACAAAGTCGTTTGCTGTTTATGCTGCTACTCCAACAGAAAAACAAGAATGGATGGCACATATTACAAAATGTATCGAAGATTTGTTAAGAAAAAGTAAGTAAAAGTCAAATTGTTACAAATCTTTTTTTTTTTTTAAGATAAATTTTCGCAAAAAAAATACGACTGATTCTTTTTATCTTTTTTATTTTTCTTTATATTTTTTAGGTGGCAAAAAGCCTGTCGAGGTCCATGCAGCAGTTTGGGTGCCAGATAACGAAGCTACAATTTGTATGCACTGCAATAAAACTCAATTCACAGTATTAAACAGACGGGTAATGATAAAATCATATTTTTATTATTCAAATGAATTCAGGTAATTGCTGAAAAAACTTAAACAATCATTCTTCATTTCAGCATCATTGTAGACAATGCGGAGCAGTAGTTTGTGGTCCATGCAGTAACAAAAAATTATTACTGCCTGGGCAAGGAAACGGGAAAGCTGTCAGGGTCTGTTTACAATGTTACGATGCCGCTAGTAAAATCAAAGCAATACCTACGACCGCTGTGGATAGCTTAAATAACAAAGACCCGCAACGTAATTCCGCTGACAGTTCAGGAGGGGATAGCTCTGGGGACGACGATGATGGAAATAAGGAGGAAAACCATGATGAGGTAATTAGGTTTCCTTTTGTTTTGAATGAGGATCAACATCCGTGCAATTTATATATATATATATGTATGTACATACACATATTTGTTTGCTGTTACTAAAATGTGATATTTCTTATATATGTGATTTATAATTCAGGGATAAATACCAAAATAATTTTGTTAGCAATTGTATACTGGCATTATCAAAATAAAGGTATATTTGTGATACTGACATAATTGCTAGCTTTCAGTCCCTGATTTATACTATAAAATCAATGTATTTATATGTAATAATTTTCCTTTTTTTGCAGCCTAAGTTTTATTCCACGCTTGGCCGATGAAAATAACTATATCATATGGATGAAGTACGAAAAAGATGCAAAAATTCTACAGAAATATTTTTTAAAATCAATATCGGACTACATTATAATAAAAAAGTTTATAAGGATGTCATTCAAGAAATATTTCTAAACGATTCATTAGGAAGATTAAAACGGAGACACAAGTGCGTATGATGCGAAATTCTGCCAAAATTTACGAAGCACATATTGTTCTACATATATCTAATTTGCATTCTGCAATTTTTAGTAATAAAGTATTACATTTTATTAAGGTGGTTTTTTAGTAAATCGAGTTACTAGAAATGTCTAATTTTTTTATATAATGAAGTACCGAAATTGACATGGGCAAAATTCTATGGTAGGTTAACGATGAAATAAGAAAAAAAAACTAACTAGACACAATCTTACCATAGACCTTTCTCAAAACCGAGATTATAATAGTTTAAAAAATTACGATTTTAATGATTACAAAAAAATAATAGGTTAACAATTCTGGAAAGATATTTATGTGCATAAACTTGCATATAAATTTAACCTTGAAAAGTAAACATCTCATCTTTTCGTTCGACGAAAATGCAGCTCTTGATTTACTACCGTATGTTCCATACTATTTCATTAAGATATACACATAGTTTTAATATTTTATCCAAATTATGCAAATATTTGTAATTTTGGGTAAGCTCTGGTGAGGCACCTTAAATTTTCGTCACTTTACTAAAGAACCACCCTAACACAAAATTAAAAAATGATAAAAATATATAGTTGATTGAAAGAACAAAAGTACTAATATTTTTTCTTAAGTACTAGAAATGCACAGTTAGAAATTAACAAAGATTTGTAATTGGATAATACAATTACATCACGTTCAATGTATAAGTTTATTATATATAACCATTAATTAGATCAAAAATTTTTTTGAAACATTTTTCATCAATGTATGTATACTAAGAATATATGCCGCCATCGTGCCTTTTTATATTATTAATCAATATCGGTTATCTAAGTAAAGAACATGTAACATTTAATGCAACATTTAGAATGCAAAGACTAATTTTTAATTGTATACTTTCTACCTATTATTGCAATACGTTATAATACAGTACGTAGCACTCTAAACGTAATATCTGTGAATAAACTGTTGTACTATTATAAATTTAAGAGTGTTATTTGATGAAATAGTAAACATCACGTTATCTTTTGGATGTTAGCGTAGTAATCGAAAGATAAAATTAGTTTATTAGAATTAATATACTAAGAATCTCGAGGGAAAAAAGATGTTCAATTATGTATAAACACACAATAAGGGAAGTTTTTAAATTTATAATATATAAGATAAAAATGCCACTCCTTATCTAAATTGCAATGATACGAGAAATCAGATAAAGAAGGAAAATATATCATTTGTACAAAGAGACCATTTTTAAAAGTTTTATAAAAAATTACTTCGTAATAATATACATTAGTTTGAGTAACATGATAATATAATTCATGATTTTATCTCCATAACTATATAATACATGTTATAAAAAATATATAGTAAGTTCCACAAAATAGAAAATGTTAGTACCAACTCGTGTCTACTCTTTTCTTTTTGAGGATATTATACTACTATAGCGTAGAAATATGTTGAAATCTTTAATTTCTTTTTATCTAAGTTTTTAATATCAGAATCTGTCATAGATCTTTAAGAAAACAAACTTGTTAATACATTGTTTCTTATTGACAACTTGTTTTTAAACTGTGTACAAGCTATCTTTAACAAAAACAAAACATATCACACCTTTTCATATAAATATACTGAATTATTCATACAAAATACTGTATATTAGATTAAAATTTATATTTGTTATTCATAGAATTTAATGAATAACTAATAAATCAAGTAAACGATTAATATTTTCTATTGATTGTTTTAATAATGGAAATCATTGATAAATTTTCCGTTTCAAAAAATCTGTAAATGAAAAAATTCAAAACAATAGAAAATACTAATTGAATTTGAATTTTGTTCCTTTTCCCTTCCATTATTCAATTTCATGTTCTATGTACGTATTTTCTAACTTTGCTGTAACAGAATTGCTGGCTTCCAGTATCTTCTTATAACGTTCCACTAAGTCACTAATAGACCGTCTCCTTGAATCATTTTCGTGTTTTACAATTGTACTTTTATTGTCGTCATTTACAATCTGTACCTCTGTAAATTCATCCAATTCAGGTTTATTTACTTTGATTTTACGATCGAGTTTATTTCTTGCTTGTTGCTGAGACGCAACTTTTGAGACATTTCCTTTTATCGGGGTGAATTGTACGGATGAATAAGAAACTTTGAAAGATTCTTCGCTCCAATTGAAAAAACCCTTTGTTATGGTATCTAAATTAAAATTCGATGAACTAGATATTTCTTCTATACTTGTAATGGCAGAATTGGATTGTACGGTAGATTGTAGAGACATCATGCTAGAATTGACTATATAAACATAATTTTAAAATTTTACGTATATATACCATAAACAAAACATACCATACGACAATCAAGAAGTTGTTGAAAAGGCTATTATTTTATATAATAATAAAATTGAATTATATAAATACTACTTTGCAGAAATAATGTCTTATTATTGTAATACAAAAATACATGTTTTAGGATGTGAAAAATAAGTATAAATAAAAAAGAATAATGACGATTTCTTCTAGTGATATTTAATTAATTTGATTTTTTTCACTGTAAAATAATCATTATCTAATTTTAGTAACTTCTTGGTTGTCCTGTCTTCTTTTCTTTAATAGAAATTATATAAAATTTCAATCACAATATTATTTATACAAATTAAATAGAATTTTTACAAACCTTTTATATTTTTCTTTTTGTGTGTATCAAATAATCGGGAGTATTTTCCTGTTGTTCTCTTACACAACTGATTCATCTTAGGTGTCACAAAACGTAATTCTTGTTTTTCATTACTGTCTAACATAGTGTGATTGTCAATATTAATGCGCGATATGTATAAATTCGTTTTTATATCTGGCGTGTAATTCTTACTGTGCCGCATGTACCTCGAAAATAATGATTTGTGTGCAACTGTAAAAAAAACGAACAATATGATTACGTTAATAATTATTTGGCACAAAAATTACAATTTGTAGTTGTTTCTTAAATATCGATCTTACTTTCAGCCGGAGTAAATTGTAATTGTGTATCGTTTCTTTGATCCGCACAATTAGTATTAATTTTGATAAGAGGCGAGGGCATAAGAAGCACGTTTTTTACAAAGGGTAAAACATTTTTATCCTCAGATATACGCTCTGTACTTTTCACACACAAAACATTTTGCATCTCCTCTGTAGAACTTATCATGCTGGCCAAGAAGGTTTTAAATGCATTACACATGGATTTCATGTCTTCTGCACTTGCTTCTACTTGCAAGAGACACTGGGACAGATCGACTAAGTCGTCCTTCCTCAGAGATTGATATATTTGATATAGTATCAAAGTAAGCAGACGAATAAAATTGTGATATACTAATCTGTTATCATTATACAAATGACAAAGACAATGCTAAAAAAATAAACATAAATTGACAGAATATGAAATAGTGTATATATATATAATTATTTTTAAAATAAATTGTAGCTTGTTAATTGATTATTATAAGATTAAAGAGAAATTGCAATCACTTATTTAATATTCAGCTTTACCTGAACATCAGGTGGAAACGGCAATTCCGATATCAGAGAACAATTAATTTTTTCCAGCTGCTTATTATCTAGTGCTTTTGAATCGTTCAATAAATTCGATATTATGCCACTTGTTTTCTCACACGCTCTTTCCATATCATTCAACATCATGTACCGTTTTCGTATATATTGTATATTTTCGTTTAAACTATTTTTCCACACTAAAACCCATGTATATTCATTAATTTCACACGTACAAGATTTTCAATAAAAAATTAGTTAAAAAAAATAAATATGATTCTAACTTGATATGATGTCTGTATCTTCGACATTTGTTAAACATTGCTTTATAGATTCGGTAACAGGAGCTGAAGAAGCGCATTTTGCCAGAGATTGTTTCTTGTCGAATAGCTCTGCTTTAACTTTAGTCAAATGTTCTTTCTCTTGTCTAAAGGAATAAAATAAACTCGGAGAATTTATAATATTAATATTAGTAGATTATAGAGATAGGCGATACAGTGCTGATATTTTAAATATGACAAGGACAATAATAACAAGGGCATGTCTGAACATGTATAGTACAATTTAAATTTTGAAAATATTGAATTCTTTAAATTCTGATTAAAATAGTTATTCATCAAAAAGATCAATGAGATAGTCTAATCTAAAAAACCTCCATTATTTTTGCAAAAAAATCCATTTTTTAATTGGTGCGCGTATCATCTAAAACTAGAAATATCGGATCCATATGGATATTAGCAATATCACAAATTATCCAGCCAATATTTTGGTATCAATATTTTTGCTCATGATACATTGTAATACAAAAAATATCGAGATTTTTTTCCATATCGCTCATCTCTAGTAGACTATACCAACAAAAATTTAATTTAAAAATATTACGCCAATGCAAAATTTGCAGCTTTTTCCATTTGTACATAATTTCTGTGACGACTCAATATATCGCAATTAATATTTGCTTTGGACTGCTGTAGGTATGTTTTAACCAAGTCATTTGCAAGACTTGGTTTTGGTGCAAATATAACTTCGTATTCACCTGAAAGAATAAATCAAACTAAATATATTACGATCAGAATATTTAATTCTGTATTTTTGTACAAAAATATAAAACATTTAAATGAAATCAATATATTTCTAAGAATTATATATATCTTAATAATTCTCTAACAATATAACAAATATATAGAAAATAGATTTTGCAAAGTATCTGCTATAAATATTACCAGTAGAATTTGGCAGAAATATAAAAGATGTTAACAAAATATGATGGTAGATTGATTACAATCACCAAGTAGAAATCAAAGTTATTTAAATAAAATATATCATTATTAAATAACAGATTCTATTTCGTTTCTGCTGAATCTGTCAAATTATGTCAATAGATTCTAATAACAGAAAAAGTGAAATGCAAACAATTAATGTAATCTGTTCATAAAGTTAAATGCAAGTACAATTAATGTGCAATCTGCTAACAAAGTTAAAAATACAGTTAATGTAATCTGCATAGATCTACTAGCAAACTGTTAGCATATCGCTAATATATTTTACTTCTTAGATACCTACCATCACGCATGATATACATTTTCAATGCAAGTTGAGACAGTTTCCACATTATAGTTATAAACTTAGTACCACTTGCATGATGTAAATAGGTAGTAACCACACGTGGGAATCCTATATCAGAATTCTCCAATGCGATGACATTCAGATAATCTTTGACACTGTTACGATATTTGGTTTCGGTTTTCTTGCAAATTACTGGCCATTCGACTACTTTTTTAAAACGCTCCGCATCATATATCGTCAACAGATAATGTGAAACATATATAAATCCGGTAGTATTTGGTTTGTCAAACATTCCCTGTAACACATGTTTTTATTGTATCACCGTTACCAGTAAGAATCGAGAAATGACACATATAAGAAAAAATACGTTTCGAAATTAAATCGGTAAGATAGAGAAAAGTAAGACGTTTACTTCGCGAAAGATCTTCTTGAAATCATGATCCGGTGGGACCAATTGATTCAATAAAGTGACATTTCGATGGAAGGATGCAGTAATAGCCATTCTGTGACACACACTTTCACACCGCAAATGACAAAAAATTGTGTCAATTGATATTAATCATGTAGCTCATAGTACACCAGTCGCGTATTCACGGTACATTCTCTCATTCGGTATTGAAATTCAAGAATACAGAAGCAAGCAACGCGAGATAGAAACTATTAAAAAATATTATTCAAGCTTTGTAATTCGAACAATCCAAACATTTAACGGCGGCTGGAAAAACCGTGGAGACCTCTTTCGGAGCAGCCGGATCCATTTACGACGCTGAGCGTACGATCGATTTCGAACTCGATATCTCGATCTCGCGTGCGATCAATCGATCGAGTCACTCTTTTCGAATCACTGCGGGCTGCGGTATAACGAAGTGTGCACAATATGCACCGATAAATCATCCGTAATTTACGGGGGCGAGCGGTCCGATTTAAATTTGGAGAAGTCTTAAAATCGCGGGATATTCCACGCGAGTATTTCTTCGGCAATTCGGTAACCATGCGTCTTGATGGGGGATGGCCTTTCGCAACTCTACCCTCTCTACGTACGAACCGCCTTTCCATTTACTATCATTCTGGCCGGTCTGACGCAGTCAGAGTCACGGAGTCAGGTCAGGTGCTCAAACGGATCGTTCGCGATGAGGAGGAGAGGCGCATGCTGAGGCTGAGAGGCTGAGAGCTCCACGCTGCGCTCAGCGGTGCTCTTTTCTTCGCGCGTTTCAACGCGTTTCGAAGCGTTTTCGAGCGCGATCGGGTGTTATCGCGCCGATAGGTGAAACCGTGGGCGTTTCGTACACGAAATATCTATGGACGTAGTTGGACGCGCGCGCGATCGTAGATCTCCTCGACACCCACCGAATTGCATAGGGCATGGCAAGTTCATGCTTCAGGTAATTGTTACCAGTTGTTTTTCCTCCTACGAAACAATCGTGCGTTCACATACTGCGTATCGTGTTCCGTGAATACAACTGTGACTCTCGACAGAATCGTCGATTCGAAAATCTCGCGTTTGTTTTACTTTTATTTTTGTCTCGTCGAGGTTATGTTTCCGCCCCTCAAACCACTTTGAAAACGAGATTCCCTTCTGCTTTCTTCGTTCATCATTTGTTAAAACTTGTTTTTTTCTTTTTTTTTTTATCATCGCCACAATTACGATATTAATTCGCGAATCATTCGTGCTGTAATGAAAGTGGTATGAAAGTATGTGATGTAATATTTACTTGGTAAACAACTATCAATAATTTACATTTTGCATCATAAGATATAAAGTGCTTTTTATTTGATGACATAAGTTGACACAGTATCGTTTCGTCTTTGTTACTCATCGAATGCCAAGGATTATTTAGTGACTTAACGTTTCACAAACGTTTTTATCTTTTTTGACATGAGTAACAAAAGACGGAACAATACTTGTGTTTATTTGTGTTACTAAATGGAAAGCATCCATAATGCTTGTGTCGACTTGTATTACTAAAGCCGCTTTCTTTTTAAGCTTAATCTTATACAATGTGCTATTTGTTTCCTGTTTCTTGTTTTTTACCTTTTGATTTTTTCCTCTTTGTGATCGTTTTATCGACAATTATATTTCTTAACGTGTGTTTTCTGTTTCTTCTGAAGTTCGTTAACGTTTATTTCGAGCAACAGAAAACGAAAAACGGGATAAGAGGCAAAAAGGCAAGATACAAAAAATATCAAAAAGCAAGAAACAGGAAACAAAAAGCACATTGTAGAATAGGCTTTACTTCTTGCCTTTTGCCTCTTACTCACAATCAGTCTCTTCGTTTTCTGTCATTCGTGGCTTATTTTTACCTATATATGACAGTTAATTTTGCGTTTTTCTCTCAACGTCTGACTCGCATCATTACGACAAATCAAGATTGTAGATTTTTAAAAAATAAGATGAGTTCACTTTCACATCAGTTAAACGATGCTAATTTTACATATGGACTACACACATCAAATAATAGGGAATGCGAAAATAACCGATGTTTTTGTAATCTGACCGAATACTCCAACAACTTATGTAATGTTGTGTTTATATTGAAAATGAATCGGGTGATCGTGATCGTGGTCGAAACGTTTGTATTAATATTAAATATTCTTTATATTGTATCTGGCTCGTAGCCCTTTTTTTATTTATTGATTTATTCTGATTGAGCCATTTTAATAATTTATCTTATATTATATATTTTCCAGTGATGTGGACGAATATGGTTTCGAACGACCACACGACTTTGATTATGAAACATACGAAGATTTTATGTCCGAGTACCTTAAGGTACTCGCAAAGATGGCCAAAAAGTGGACGAAAATTATCGGTGAGGGAAAGTCTCTACGAAGCATTACGATCAAGAAATACGTTCGTAAAGGCATTCCAGGAGAACATAGAGGATTGGTAACATTCATTGCAAGTCCAATTCATCATATTTTTAATATTTAATACAGAAAAACATTGGATCGTTGTAGGTATGGCTCGCTGTAAGCGGTGGTGAAGATATGAAGAATGCGTCGCCAGATCTTTATCAAAAGTTACTATTATCTCCTCACAATGTAGAAACCGCTGAGATTATTAAAACTGATCTTCCAAGAACATTTCCAGACAATATATTCTTTAATAATACAGAGAATCAGCAGCATCAATTATATAATGTTTTGTTAGCTTTCGCTCATCAGAACAAAACTGTTGGATATTGCCAGGTAACATCTACAGTACATATTTCCGAATATATGAATAAAATAGTAACAATTTTAATAAAAAATTTCATGAATAGTAAGATTTTATGAGAAAGTTTCAAAAGATATTTATTCTGCCTTATTAAAAAATGTTTTCAATATTTTTTCAGGGTTTAAACTACATAGCGGGTTTACTTTTGCTTGTAACAAAAAGCGAAGAAACAGCATTTTGGTTATTAAAAGTGTTGATTGATAAAATTCTACCAGATTATTATACATGTACTATGGATGGCCTACTCACTGATATTGATGTGCTTGCAGAATTAGTAAGGTAAAAGAAAATTTACTGTAGTTTTACTCATCAGCAATATATATCTATTTACACGTTATTTTTACAGGATAAAAATGCCTGATGTGTATCAGCACGTAACAAATGTAGGCCTGCCTTGGCCAGTAATTACGACTAAATGGTTTGTGTGTTTGTTTGCTGAAGTTTTACCTATAGAGGTATGTCGTAATTATCAAAACATTGAATAACTTTTCATATAATAATATCTGAATATGTATCAATGTCATCCCCTATTTATAAAAGCTTTAAATATTTTTATCACAAAAATTGAAAGTAATTTTAAATTGACAGACTACTCTGCGTATTTGGGATTGTCTTTTTTACGAGGGTACCAAGATTATCTTCCGTGTCGCATTGACACTTATAAAAAGGAATAAATCTAATCTATTAGCTTGTCAAGATTTTACAACGCTAGCTGAATGTTTTAAGGAAATTACGAAAGATAGTATTGTTTTACGATGTCACGAGTTTATGCAAGTATGTAGTTGTATATTACGTGTAGCTCATACATCAAATAGAGAAGAACGTTAGATATTTATGGAGACATTTTTCTGTTTTGCAGAGTATTTTTAAAGTACCTGGATCACTGCCTGGAAACACAATAGCAAAACTAAGAACAAAGCATATGCAACAACGTATAAAACGAAAACAAGATAAGTTAGAACGATAGTATTAATAACCAATTTTTTTCACATACACCGAAATATTCTAGTCTGTTATTCGTTTGCATCATTTGCAAAATGAATGCATATAATGCTGTATTATATTGTTACTGCATAATTCTATTTTGTTGTATATATATTGTTCATTTAGCAATGTATGATACACATTTACTCAATTATTTTTAATTTATCTTAGTTTGTTATTGTGTATACAATGTTATAAATATTTTAGTGAGAATATATTAGAATGTGAAGTATTATAATCTATGATGAGAAAGTTGGATAATTGTGATATTTTTGTGGAAGTAACACTATAAAAATATTGACTGATGAATACCTGATGAAAAATAGTTGTCCTTGTAATATTTTCTTTAAATTGACTCTGAATTTATATGCATATATAGTTTTTATTCATGCATAAATTTTCTTGGAAACTTAATCTAGCTGGTAAAGGTATTAAAAAAAATTAATTGCTCTAATATACAGCTCCGAAAATATATTATAATAGCAAATAATACATAAAATTAAATTAAAATTATGTACATCAAAATTTTGTTCCTAAATACATTATAGATATATATATTACGCTACATTATACTACATTTTCATTATTTCTCAAGTAGATCCTTTGCCTCGTTAATTTTTGCTGCGATATATGGAGAACCTCCACGATCTGGATGATTTACAGCCATTACTTTTTTAAATTGTTCTTTTACTTTGGTCTTACTAGCTGTGGGCGACACACCCAAGATCAAACTGGCTTCCCGCCTGGTCATCCTCTGCTCAAAACCACCTTTATAATATTTGCTATTCGCTAATGACTACAAATATTAAAAAAGGTCAGTATGCCTTTATTTGAATGCATTTGCAATTACGAGAAAACTGCTAAGGAAACAATAGATGTTTCTACCTGGGAATCTAGCTTTTTCACGGTTTCTGCCATCCTCTGTGATAAATTCGGCATTCTCCTAAGCAAATAACGACCGGCAAACCCAACAGCCGCCAGGCCAATACCTGCTGCCACAATTGTGCTCTGAGAAACAATTTCTTGGTTTTGTCAAACATCTTAAACTCAACATTCTAAATATAACATGCCTTGCTAAAAGCAAAGTAGATATGTCATAAAAAGACTGAAGGAGACAAAGTATCGTCGAGGAAACTTAACCTACATAATCTTAATTATATTAGTACTGAATGTCATCTTATATGAGCTTGCACGGTTGTTCTTTGCGAAATACTCATCATTATGTGATAATAATATACGTTTATTAAAAAGATGACGAAAAGGTGACGAAATATTTTTGAGGCAGCTTTGGCACTGCATTTATTTACTTGCACATTTCTCGAAGGTTTCGACATTAATGTGGATAATTTACGTCCTCTCGACACAAAAAATACGATTTTCACAGCATTACACATTTTTTTAACAAATTCTTCTATTCTTACCATTTTATTCAGTTTCAAAACAGCAGACGCAATTTTGCATATATACCGGGAGGAAATAATTTTAGCATGACCATAACCAGTTACAATCGCTCCATCTATGCTGTTTTCGAACACTGTTTTATCATTATGTGCGATAAAATCGTTATCCTATATTATCATTCGTACATACCATCGTTCGCATACACACATTATGTTCAATTATTACACATCTACAAATTTTTGAATATATATTTATTTCTTTTAATTATATTTTTATGCCTTTCGTCCGTTTTTTCGTTATCAAAGCAGAATGTACAATTATTGCACTCTAAATACGTAAAGTGTAGCCAGAGCACGACTTTTGTTTTTATAGCTGAACTATAAATGTATACTCTTTGTACTTAAAGTGAAATAGACGTATATATTTGATATTTAGCGAAAGCTAGAAAAAATAAAGATCTAGGCAGTCCAGTGCAGTAATGAGAAACAAATTAAAACGAATTTTAATTGCACTTTTTATATACATATAACTTCTTACATGAAAAAAATCAAGTAGAAACAAGATATCTCCTATTTCGTTTGAAGAGAAGAGGGGAAGAGGGAAGAAAACAAGTGTGGAGAACTACGGTTAGAACGGTCAAACGTCTTTGGAAACGAGTCGAAAATTTTTTCAAACATATACATGCACGATCGCGTAGAGATGGTAAACACGAGTTTTGTCGCAAAGACGCGATCGACCGCCGGTTTCAGTCTCTGGGTCTCCGCTTGATAATGGAAGGCCAATACGGAAGGCTTATGGCTCTTTGTAATCGAGCTTTCCGCATCTTCCGTCTCTCCTATTCTATCCCCCTCTCCCTGACGTCCAACTACATATTTACTTCGTTTTAAGCGTAAGAGAAGTATAGAGTGGTACGGGATACGACGAACAGACCGTACTCTTAGTGGGGAGCACGACTGTTCCAGTCATCTTCTGATCATGGGTCTCTAAAGCTTAGTATACCGAGTATACATGGCTGCAAAAGACCGCAGGCTACTACGCGGTTGTTGCATTCACATGCGTGTGTGTATAAAGCCTGTTCTACAATTACGTAATTGTAAGTGGTTGTAATTGTAAAAATCAATCAACCACAATCGAATTAGAGGAGAATATTCGACTGTAGGGATTGATCAATTTTTACGACTACAACTACGCTTTTACGCAATTGTAGAATAGACTTTACAAAACCGGCGTGTAACTGCTATAGGACAGAAAAAAAAATCCCTTATAAAAATTTAAGTACTATTAACAATACTTTCAATATTCAAAATAAGTGATTAATTGGCCAGTATTGATATTAAATTTCTACAAGGGACAAGCAGTAAATAAATCAATATTTTGGATTTGCTACAGCTTACGTTATTGCCTGACGGTTTCTACCATTGCGGACAATTTACACTACGTTTTACCGTTTAAAGATGCGCATGCGATATATCATTTTATCCTTATTCACCGAACATTAAAGAAAGATAAAATGATACATCATGCGCATCATGCTTGAAACGGAACGCAGCCCAAGTTCTTTTGTGTGCCCTGATCTTTACGAAACGCACGCACGAAAACACTCGAAAATCGCGCATTTGTGGGCGCATATAAATATCGACTATTGTCACGTGAGACCCGACGATCATCAAAAATCAAAGACTTTCGAATATCGGCGCGGCTTGCACGCGAGCCTCCTAGGCTGCGCGTACCACTGCGAGATTCTTTCTAAACGCTGCCCGGTGCGTGTATATGCCATTACACGTGAATCGATTCGCGCCTGGAGAATTTTCTATCGAGGCTCTCTTGTTTGGCCCCTATTTTATATAACTCACTTAATTTTACAGTATCGATATACGTATATCTCGTTACATTGTTATTTGCGCAGCGTTTTTACCATGCATGAAATCTGGCGCAAAACGGTGACGTAACGACCCTGTTCGTCAAAGAGTTACAGACGTTACAGAATATTACAGAATGGAGGCCGTTGTCATGGCAGTGCGAGAGACCCGGGAAACATTAGGGGCTGCACACAACGGATGGAACATGGATAAGTATTAAGGTTTCAATACTATCAGGAACTAGTTACTAGAATACACGGTTTCCGATAGGCTAAAACCTTAATATTCGTGTTCCTAATATTTCCTCTATTGTGCACAGGGCTTTAGACTAGGTTCGTCATAGCGTGTGACGCGATAACGTGTTGGGGACGACACGATAGTCGGTCTTCCAGCGATCTCGAGGGACCATTTCGGTGGTACGATCATCAATATAGATATGTATATTGTTCCTCTCGATTCGATTCGGCTCGGTCGTATACCAAGCGTTGATCAGCGCTAGTCCTAGTTAACTCAATCTTTCTGCCTTCCCTTCCCGCTCTCCCTGCCTGTATATGTATATATCGCAAAGTGAGACCGATATAACTTCGGTAGAAGTCGAGATACGATAAGCAATGAATGAGAAAGTAATTTCTACGATTTATTCGCACTCGCACGAGATATATATTTTTATTAATATTGGCCCGATTGAAAATTACATCGATATCAATCTATCTCTTTCTGGCCCGCAGTGAATTCCGCGTGAAACAAAAGAGGATGATCGCTAGCCTAGAATAGAAGCGTAGAATGAATTTCAAATCTGCCTCTCGGCGACCGTTAAGGCAAGGTGTTGTAACAAAGTGGTTTGATTCTCTTCGCCGTGACTCTCTTTTTCGCAGATCCTTCTTCCATCCAAATAAGACGCACAAATATGACCTGTAGAGTATTGTAGACCACTATTCCGTCGCACTCGCATGCGCGCTGTCGACATGGTGCCTACCTATATATGTATTATATGTAAAAGCTCCTACACACTGGACGCGG
>NW_017257255.1:301413-303349 GCF_001594055.1 Mycetomoellerius zeteki | reverse complement strand
CACACACACACACACACACACACACACACACACACACACACACACACACACACACACACACACACACACACACCGAGAGAACGAAAAGTAGGTTCTGAGTGAAGATAGCGCATAGAGAACAAGCGTGAGGCGCACACGGACGAACCGGTGTGAATGTGTGCGAATCACGATTGTACACGGCGAAGGATGACGACTTCAAGCCATAGCACACGCGATTTGACATATTAGACGACGCGCTTAACGGGGTCGTTAATGTTTCAGGTATTTATCAGAGGGCATACATGGGAGATGTTTGCGGTACCCCGATACGCGCATAAATTCAATGTTAAGGTAGTTAAGGCATTAATGACCCCGCGTATATATCCCACTACTGATAACAGAATACCCGTGGGACACCTGAAATGATAATCCTAACTTATGCCGTTTCTTGCGCCTGGGACACTCGTGTGTCACGCTTATATGTGTTTACGTAAATTTATATGCAATTAATGCTCTTCGACACACCGAAAATGTGTTCGCATACAGTACAGAAGCTTGCAACAAAATTGCTGGAGTAATCTGTGCTGTACGTATGGGTATAATGCCTGGTCATCTATTCTTGAAAAGTATCGCATACGAAAAACTAGGGAAATGCTATAATATATGTGACGCATATTATAGTATTTCCCTAGTTTTTCGTATGAGAAACTTTTCGAGAATAGGGGCCCTGGTTTATGTTTCGGTCTTAACCCTAAAATCCTAAAATTCAGCCAATAGAGCTGCCAGTCTTAAGACCATGGCACACACTTTCCGTAACTCCGGATCTACAATAGAGTTTTAAGTCTTAAGTCGTAAGAAACTGACCAATTACAGTCAAATTCGAGGAGAATAATCGACTATGATTCGTCCATTTCTTATAGCTTAAGACTTAAAACCCTATTGTAGATCTGAGGTAACAGTATCCATAAGACGTACCGCAAGAATCAACCAATCACAGTAGAGAATTCTTTTGAACTCTTAATTCTAATTGGCTGATTCTTATGGTTACTGTTACGAAAGGTGTGTGCAATGGCTTTTAATTGGTCCTAACTGAAATTTGTATTCCATTGGCTGAATTTTAGGATTTTAGGATTAAGACCGAAGCATAAATTAGGCATAAGTCCGGATCTACAATAGATGTTTTAAGATTTAAGCCGTAAGAAATTGACCAATTACAGTCGAATCCGAGGGGAATAATCGACTGTGATTCGCCATTTCTTATGGCTTAAGGCTTAAAACTCTATTGTAGATCCCGCTTAAGACCGAAGCATAAACCAAGCATAAGGCGTATAAGATACATACATGGCGTCGCAAGTGGAAACCAGTTTAAAGAATCGTCGATATAAATTAACCGTATTTTTCACACGCTAAATTTTCTCTCTCAGTCTCAAGGAAATGCGCTTACTGCTGAATCTGTGTGCGGCGGCCTTTAAGGTCACGTCGTAACGTCGTAACACATGCGAGCGAGAGAGTGAGAGCGAGAGGGGGGGGGAGAGAAGCAGCATTTATTATGCGCTCTGGGACAAGTCCCCTCAAGCGCAGAGACCAATAGTACAGAGATACAAATTATATACAAAGAAAAATAATATTTAAAAAAAAAACAAAATATATAAAAAGAGAAAAATATGCTAAGAAGCATATTATAAAAATATAATTTTATGCAAGTGAAAAGCACCCATGCAAAAGAAATGAAACATCCCAATCATTATAACTCCTTAAGAACATTCAATATGCATGCAAAAGACATGCTTTCTCAGAGAGTATAAACATAATGAGAGAGAGAAAGAGAGAGAGAGATTGATTCTTTATTAGCTTTCTCAGCTATTACAAAAATAATACAATACAATAATACATAATCTTAAATCTAAGTAACATTAAATATTATGTACTCTTTTAATAGTCTTTTAAATGGCTCCTG
>NW_017257255.1:286529-301365 GCF_001594055.1 Mycetomoellerius zeteki | reverse complement strand
GAGAGAGAGAGAGAGAGAGAGAGAGAGAGAGAGAGAGAGAGCATGTGCGTGCACGCAACGTTTTAATAGGTATAGTGGAGATGTTCGGATGCGCGAGCTATTTTTTTCTGGATAGCGCTCGAGCCGAACGTTTTCGGTCGAAGTTCTTATGTATACATATACATATACTACGAGGAGGTGCTTATGCAAATTAATCACGTGGTACGATGAGGTCTTTCTTTTGTCTTGTAAATACCCGCGCGGCATACGTTTCTGCTCCGCACGTCGGGCATCTCTTTTGTTTGTCCCTTTCGCGGCGTCGCGTCGCGTCGGTGATAGCGTGGCAGCAGGCAGCGTGCGCGCGAGTGAGAGTGAAGTTAGTTAAGTACCCCCCCCGTGTTGCCCCCCCTCCCCTCTCTGCCCGTCCTACCGTTTGCTGTTCCCCTTCTGTTCCTCTTCTCTCCGCGCGAGGAATGGCATCTGCGCATTTAGAGGCGAAAGAACGAAAACAAAAGAAAAAGGGAAAAAAACGAAAAGGAAACAAAAGAAAACGGACTAGCTGGGACATACGTACTCTCCCACATAGTGAACTCCCCGTATTTATAGTTTTCCGTGCGTTCACGTACATTGCACTCGTGGCGGATTGCATATCGGCGATGCGTAAGGTGCGTGCGCGCGTGAGATCTTGCGAATCGTGTAACGGGTCTACGTAATGCTCGCACGCATCGTTATTCGTTACGCTCGTACGCTAAAATAAACGAATATAACGTACTCACGACGAGGAGAGGGAGAGAGGGGGGGAAGGAAGAGAAAAAGAGACTTGCTACGTGCGATCGTCGCGGGGGCCACGACATTACTTTTACTCCTGTCTCCTGCCGCGTTCAACGAGGCTCTTGCGATTTAGCTTTCTTATCTCTTCTTCGAGGATTACTCAAACTTCATTTTCTTGTCTCTTTTTTCTCTTCTCGCGATCGACGAGCCTCCGTTATCCCAGTATCGTGGCTTGTTAGCAATATTTGTGTTTACCTTTAATTAAGCAACGTCGTCGACGATAGCAACAATCGGCAAATCAATGTATCGCATCGCTCAATTGGAGAAAGTACTTCGTATTTGTATGGCGGGAGAGAAAGAGACAGATAGACAGAGGGGTGGAGGGGGAAGGGGGAGGACTACAACTGCGGTCGTATCCTCGCGCTGCAATTTGCAGCTGTTATTCTCGACAAATGATTTCATTTTTTTTTTTTTGTCCAAGAGGATCAACGTTAGTCTGTGGAGGATAATGAGTGCAACGACCCTCCGGTGTGAAATTGCATTTTATAATGAAAGGATGTGTGTACGCTCGCCCGCTGGTTTGTTGCGAAAGTCCGTTTTCCTCTTGATGATCCGATCACGATCACAATGCGATCGGGTAACGCGACACGGAGAGTCAATTAACTTAAGTAAGTGCGCGGCCATGCGTGCAATGCGCACTTCTGTTTAAACGAACAATTTTGCTTGCAAGTGAACGCATTCTTTTATCTTCAGGACCTCAGCTTGCAGAGATCGAGTATCATGACAATTTTAGCACGCGAGAGACGAAGGGTGCTTTCCATTTGATGACACAAGTCGACACAAATATCGTTTTGTCTTTGTCACTCTCTTGATGTCAAGAAGGATAGAACGATGCTTATGTCGACTTGTGTCGATTTGTGTCATCAAATGGAAAGCAGTGGAAGATGTCTCGAGTACAAATTATTGTTTAGCGGTTTACATAATAGCAGCACGTTATTTTGTAAACAGCGCATTTCCGCTTACATAATTATAGAGGAGAATATTAGCTAGAGTATTTTAATCTTTTACCCCCCTCCCCCCTCTCTCTCGTTCACTCTCTTAAATTTTCTTAAAGTTTCTTAATTTTTATTTCATTTTTTCTTTCTATTGTTTTTTCTTATGTTCTTTGTTATTTTCGTTCTTTATGCTTATACATTGAAAAAAAACTAAATTTTAATAAATATTTGTTAAATAGTTCTAAGTAAATATTTACTAAATGTAAACTTTACATTTATTTGATACGAAAACCATTAATTTGATTTAACTATTTTTTTTGTTGAGTAAACAGTTATTTGTTATAAATAAACTTTACTTAATACTATTTAAAGAAATTGTATGTGTGTGTGTGTGCGCGTACTAAGATTTTTTCAGCTTGTTTTTTTATATGTTATACATATATAAAAGATCGCCCTCTAAAAAACGCTTATTTAGCTATCTTTCTCTTTCTCTGTTCTTTCCGTCTTTTCTTTCTTCTAGCCGAAGAATAATTTGTTTCACATGTATGTATAAACCTATTACATATAATTATTAACTATGACACATTAAATAATTATTTATACGTCGTTTATTTGTAATTTAATTAATTGTAAATAATTAATATAATCCTATTAAGTAATCTCTCTCTCTCTCTCTCTCTCTCTCTCTCTCTCTCTCTCTCTCTCTAAAATCATCTTTTTTTATTGCATTATCCCATAATTCCCTTGTTGATCTCTTCTATACGTATTATAGCAAATTGATTGAATATTATCATGATAGTTTTCCATTATGCCTGAATTATGTATACTCGCACTACTTTAAAACTCAAAAGATATAAGTGCAGATTGAAAAACAGGCTAATTGTTTACGTTGCCGTACGTGAGGAAACTACTTTTTACGATCATGAATATTATACTGTTTGGAGATTGTCGTCGAATAAAAATACCTTTCCGCATTTGTGTGTACAAGGACAATGAGGCAATGCGCACTTACACCTTTTTCGACCACGGTATACGGACGATATGTTATATCATACACTTAATCAGATTTTAGTACGCTCGCAGAAAATGGGAAATTAAAAACAGTTCGTAGCTACAAGAGATATTTTTTAATCTCTTTTGAAATCGATTGCTCGTTGATGTTGTTGATTAATTTAGATCTCGGCACTGCAGATATCCAGAGACGCTAGCCGAATTTGTCAAAAGCAGCAATTATGCAAAATCTCAGCTGCAAATTTTGTTGATAAAACGCCAGCGTGAATACAATACGATTTCAAATATTTAATAATTAGGCCGACGTTATTTGTCATCATTTTGACGTGAAAATAACGTTAAAGATGATTTTTACATTAAAAAGACAAATAGCTTGCTATCTGGGATTTTATTAATATAAGGCCTGTTTTTTTTACCTGAACTTCTCATTTATCTTTTCTCTTTTCTTATCTATGAAAGAAAAAGAAGAAGGATGAACTGTGCGAGAGAGAGAGAGAGAGAGAGAGAGAGAGACGTTGAACTGAAAAGAACAGACCTACGATGGCAACTTGATTGCAGAAAGTTGAATCTACCATTTCGTAATCAAACCATTTAAACGATTTATGGCCCTTTAAATTTACGAAATGACTGAACGTCTGCTCGGTTCCTGCTGGCGATCTGTTGTCAGATTATGTCAACAGGCTCTGCTAACACGAGCTGTTTAATGCAGACGTGAGGTTGTGTGTGTGATGCCGATCAGCTGCTCGCGCGACCTGCTATAGCATATTGTTAACATTTTATTTATTTATAGGGATTTTAATTTTTTACTATCTTCCATAATGCAATTTCTACTTTCATATTTTAGCGAAAATAAGGGAGCGTACACATTCGAATATAAGGGTAGATTAGCAGAAGTGTAAACAAAATTTCTATAGGTAACGAAAATTGAAACATTCATTGAAATAGGATGGTCAACAGTTTCGAATTTTACGGGACATCTCGATTTTCAGCTTCTAGAGGCGTCTTGAAAGTTGAAAGAGGCTAGACGTAATACCATGTCTCGATTTATCATACAACGTAAATTAATATAAAATTTGTTAATATATTAAGGTACGTTTTCACAATATATGGTTACCTAAAAATTGAAGGTTACCAAAAAATTCATACATGAATTTCATTGATGAATCTCTTGGTAACTTTTAATCTTAAGGTAACAATACATATATTGTGAAAACGGGCCTATAATAAGGGTCTATTTTACTAATCTCCGGTTAAGTTAACCAACGGTTTTGATTAATTTAGTTAATTCTTTCAAAGTATTTTTATAATTCAACATATTGCATCTTGTTAGCATATTCTGTTAGAACTAAAAATGTAGACCAAACAGGTACAAGAGCTCACTGAGCTCTCAAGTGAGCGCTCTGAGTAGTTGTAGTACTAAATGCACCCATTCTAATTTGAAACATAAAACAAACAACGTTTTAAGAGGAAAAACGCTTCTTTTACATTCTGATGTCCTGCTTTTCGTTTACGCTTCTGCCACTCTTTCTTTTGGTTTTATACAGTGTACACTAATCTTTTACATATAAACTGCAGCATGTTTTACAAAAAAGATCATTTTTATATCTTGATGTCCTGATGATGTCACGAATAAAATGCTGCTGATGAGCCATTTTGATGTCACGATGATACGTAAAAAATGGTCACATATATTAATGTTTCCGTGATTATAAAACCCGACAATGTAAGATTAATTTTAATCTCGATTTAACTTATCGTTTATAATTTTCTAATTTTCAAAATTAGAAGAAAAAAAAAGAGAAAATTGAACCGAGATTAAAGAAATCTTATATATTTAAACTGTGAAACTGAGCCTAACTCGTTCTACTTGGGTTCGCTCCGACTTTTCTTTTCGCCAGAGTAATAATAGAAATACAACAGGTATTATTGTGAAATATGTGAGGACGATCACGAGCTTAATCGAGTGACCAACACAATTATGGAGCTAAAAGGATAGTTTCACAGACCCATTAACAACCAGCAGAAAAATACAATAGAACAATGAAATGATTTATGGACCAGTCGCATGGAGTAGTCCCCTGTGGAATCATTCATTCTTATGTATTATGTACGTGGCGCGTCGTTACGTACCATAAACCGCGATCATTAATAATTACAGAAGTCACGTATGCGAATTACATCAATTATATACTTGTGTACATACAACCTCGCGTCAAATTGCGGGTTGTAATGTTGTATTCGCATTTCGCAGCTGCAGCGCAGCGCGATCCAGCGGGATCGAAGCAACATGCGCGAGAGAAGTCTAGGCTGCCTAGACGCTGCTATTGCTGCTAGGCGCTGACGCGCCTATTCGGAAGAACGGAACCGAACAACCGCCACCGCGTTGCGCGTTGCGCGACGCGATGGCGCAAGAGAGGGCAGCGGTAGTCGGGGTAGGGACGGTAACGTCAGCATGTCGCGCCTCGCTATCGTACGTAGAATCACGGACGAATCAAACATGGCGATTCGGTCGCTGTTTACGGTACGAGCATACGGTTACTAGTGCCGTGGTGGGTGGTACCAGTACGCGAGAGTGACTCTTCGACGTTAGTGCGTGATCGTGCCATCGCGTATTAACGGACCCCGGGACATATCGCGGGCATGGAGCTACACGGAACGGAAACGCCGACGAAGAAAGTGTCGGGCGACGCCGATGATGGAGAACGCGACGCAAAGGGCGTAGAAGCTGGGCCAACGCCTGCGACGTCATCGCCTCCGCGAGTCGAGCGAGTACCGCGATCTGCCGGCGAGAACACGGAGCGGAACGTCGATTGCTCCAACGGAAGAAATGTAAGGCCCGGTCGATCAATAAGTGAAGATAATAATACCAATATTTTTAAAATGCCTCTTTTATTCGCTGACAAGGTATTACATAGAACCAATAATTTATTCAAATTTATATGATTATTAAAATTTAAACGATTAAAAATTAGGTAAATTTAGCTTATATATCGCTCATTTGCTACAACAATGGATTCAACGGACTCAACAGTTGAGTGAACACTCACTGCTATTGGTGTATTCTTCTAGATCTAAACGTCCGATTGGATGATTTAGGGCCACTTTTACCAACTCCGATTAACTTAATCGACTGATTAGTCCATTGAAATTGGCCAATCGCCATCTGTCGTCAAACAAAATGGCAAATGCGATTGGTCAGTTTTAATGGATTAATCGGCCAATTAAGTTAATCGGAGTTGGTAAAAGGGCCCTTAAAAGAATACACTAATGCGTGGTCTACAATGGGCAGTAGCAGTAGTGGATTAAGGAGTAGACGCAGAAATCAACCAATCATAATCGAATGTGAGAAAGATAATCAACTATGATTAGTCGATTTTTGCACCTACTCCTTAATTCACTACTGCTACTGCCCATTGTAGACCACGCATAATGGTTGCGTCACCGACGAGATATTATACTATTAAGGTTTGTTCGCGTCGCAAGCTCCAACATGCTCCAACATGCTCCTACCATAGCTCCTACTCACTCTATCAAGCGCATTGGAGTGAGTAAGAGCTATGGTAGGAACATGTTGGAACATGCGACGCGAACAAACCTCTAAAGATCCTTACGGGAGTTCGCGTCCTTGTTAATATTGAAGTGATTAAGTAAAAAACTGATAATATTGTACCCATTTTATGATTTATTAGTTTAGTAGACGTGTTTATCGATGTATATGCATTTAAAACTCAATAATACTTGATTTTTCTTTAAAATTGTGATTTCAGTGTTATCGTCAAAGTTCGATTATCAACAGAGATGATAACTGCAGAGAAAAAAATTGTAATTTTTTGGCAATATATAGGATTATAGCTTTACAAGTATGCATATTTATTTATAGAGCATTTATGTAATAAAATATCATGAATTTAATAATGTATTAGCCAAATATTTATGTTAATAATAGCAAATTTATATCAATTGTCGATAATGTCAGCGTTCTTCAATTACCTCCGGGCTCTTGGGGCTCTTTTTATACCGCCGAAAATTTGCCCAGGGTTGACGGTCTTTAATAGTATCTCATCGGTGGTTGCATTCAGTAGACTCAACAGTTGAGTGAGCGCTCGCTATTATTCTTTTAGATCGTCCAATCAGAATTGTAGATCTAAAAGAATACATCAATAGCCGTGAGCTCTCACTCTTTTGACATATTCCATTAAATTCTAAAATATAGACCAATCAGATGAAAGAGCTCATTGAGCGCACTTATTTGTGTTCAGCAGAGAAAACTAATCAGTGAGACTTAGCGACTCTAATATAATTGGCCGCATGCAGCACAATATCTATTTTGCAACTATTGGAAGTTTTCTTCACTGAGATAAAACTATTTCTCTAGATTTAAAAGTTTAATTCAATCAGGATAAAGAAAACTTCCAATAATTGTAAAACAAACATTTTACGCTAAACGTGACCATTGGTTCCTTCTCTTAGATCCAGCGAAAGAACCAATCATTAAAAAAATCACTGATCACTTTTCTTTATTAAACGCAGCCATTGATTCATTTAAACTTATTGCTTGGAAAAATTTATTTTTTGAGTTGATTGTCATTATTGTAGCCGCTGAGATATATATGTATATATATATATATATATACACACGTACATATACATATATATATATATACAATATAATATTTCAAAATGTTGCAACGTACTGCAATATTAAAATATTCTGTGCCATCTGCGTTTACATGTACATGTATACTTACATCTTAATATTTAATTTTATTATTTTTATTTGGATTTAATATTCAATTTAAAATTTCTCTTTCATTATTATTAATGTTTAATTATCCATTCAAATGATAATTATGTAGTTAAAAAAATCGTAATTTTATGATAATATAATATTATTACGGTAAATATTTGTTCTTATTTATGAAGTATTGGTATAATAGCAAAAAAATGTTGAATTTAATGCATTATAAGTTAATAATTATTCAGATATTTCTGACATAGAAAAATTTGTCGACAATTGATAACGTCGATGCTCTTTAATTACTTTCGTGTCCCCTGAGGTGTCTTATAAAGTCTGTTCTTTTTAGCTAAAGTTCTTGCACGATTCATCTTTTTCTCCCTTTTCTCTCCATATTGGAGAGAAAAAGAAAAGGTGAACCGTGCAAGAAATTCAGTTAAAAAGGCCTATGATCACAAAAATCTATCCACAAGGATGGTATTCATAATCCATTCTTATTTCAAGACTGTCTTAAGTAATGTCTTAAGACGCTAATATGGCCCTCTGATTGGTTCATGACTTCTTAAGACGGTCTCGAATATAAGATCTAACTATGAATATAGGCCTTTATTAATATTTCGATGACTTATAGCGTTTTCGAGTGGAGTGGGTTTGAACCCGACCCGGTTTGGTTAACCCATGTTTGACCCGAAAGTATCTCCTCCAATTAGAAATCAAAGTAAAGCATGTGACGTCATCGATCCGACTCAGATTAGGTTCAAACCCATTCCATTCGAAAAACGCTATTATTTTACGCCTGTAAAAGAGATAATTATAAATGTAAAATTATTATATGTAATTATTGTAATTAATATATTTAATTTACTTAATATTATGCTTTTGTTATTTTGCAGCATCCAAAATCACTTGTAAACACCTGTGGAAGATTGGAAAGCGGTAGTGGCAGTGGTGATCAAGACGGTGGTCAGCACGAGGACGGAACAGACATCGCAGCGAAGAAGAGAAAAACTCGAAGAGGCAAACCCAAGCATAAAAAATTAAAGCCATATTCGAAGCAGTTATCTTATCAGCAACAATTGCGGAGCAAATGTATTGGTAGGATTGCTAAAACCAGTAGGCAACCACCAGCTTTGTACAATACCACGCAATTCCTTATGGCCGATCACAGCGATTTGCCTGATCTCGAGCAAAAATTATCAGAAGCTGCATCATTAGAAGTACCTGCTATGTTTCAAAAGCCACCGGCGCCGTCGCGTACTCGCGATTCAAGTTTCAGCGTAGATTCCGATGAGGATTACTTTTACTCATCTCCGGAGGATGAAGAAGAATTTTTAACGAAAGAATTTTCAACTGCGTACGAAGCTGTTCATGAGGAACGATTGAGCACATTGACAAAAACGGAATTGATAACGGAATATAAGCACTTAGAAGCCAAAATGGATTCATTAACAAAACGATTACGTAATAAGAGCATTCATCAAATTGAGGAAAGGGATTCGGAAAATAAAAATGTGTCTACTACAGATTCCGAGATAGCGAAGAAATTGAAGCTGTGTCAACAACGGATTGACGACCTGCTACAACAAAATGAGCAGCTAAGACGAGAGAATGAAATATTACGTACTCAAAAGAGATTACACGCGAGCAGCTCTGAATCTAGTGTCGACAGTGAAAGCGACAGCGACAGTTCTAGTAATAGTAATCAAAGTGGATGTAGTTGCTCTCTTTCGAGTCCAGTAACATCTCCTAAGCATACTTATAAATCTAGATTAGATAATAATATAAGAACAGATAACAAAAGCGATAGCTGCGATACTAGCCAAAGTGGAAGTCCCACAACATCTATAACACCTACTAATTTCTCTAACGGTCATGTAATTCTGAATGAAACCGGTAGCTTACCCACATAGATTTCGAAATTGTTCCTTGGTACGTATTGATATTACATTCGATATTACAAAATTATCAATACGGCAGGCTGCATCCATTCAATATATCTACAGATTTAAAAGAAGCAGATTCTTCAGTCAATTTTGTTGTCAAACAACATTTGATCTTTCTTCTAATATCTGCTAAATCTTGTTAAGCTATCGTTTCTTCATATCCCGTTACTATTTCCTGGTCCAATCTTCTTTCCCTTGAGACTGTATGTACGTACAGTCACACATGGATACATATATGTGTAACAATATAAATATAGGATTAATATTCTATAGGAGAACTATTCGTATCTGTTTGTGCTATTTTGTTATCTGCTTGGCAAAATATTTATCATACCTATCATGTGTATTTGCTTCTATCTCTCCTGTACTTTACTCTAGTATCGTACACATGGAATTTGTATTTTTCAGCCTGATTTTTTTTTCTTTTTCGCGTACTGCCAATTACAAGAGTTATGTTTGCAAATAAAGGTCTACAGACCATCAACTAACGCAGACCTATGTACATATACGCATGGGTAAAGTGAGAAGCGGATTCTTTTAGACTCATCAGAAGTATTATATGTATAAAATGTAATATTATCAAATGTGATGACCTATATTGTAAGAGGTTAAAAATCTTTGTACAATTGTATAGTTTTTAGACAGTAAGACGAAATGTTAGTTTATGGTCTGAAATTGTAAGATACGCAAAAGTGTTTTTCGCATTTCCAATTTTTAATAAATTTTATGTTTTGCTCCGACATGTATGTTTTAATTATAAACAATGATGTTTGGAATTAGTCTTTTTGAAGACTTACGCTATTTTTCCTTATATATTCCTAAAATTTTTCTTTGTATTCAGATTTTTGAAATATTCGAAATATTTTCTTAATAAAAAAATAAACTTTTTAAATTGTACGGAGTGTAGAAATTTGTTCTAGTTATCATCAGAACTGAGATCTTTGGTTTTTCTTTCTTTATAGATTTTCATGTTTATGTATAATCTAAAAAAATCTATTTCATTGAAATGGAAATACATACTATAATTTAAAATCTTCGTTTAGCACATCTTTACTTTTATTTGATTTTGATAATGCATATGTGTAAAACTATTAACGGTTGGTAAATTTTAAGATATTGATTACTCGCAAGTGATATATATTTGCTAATTTATCGTTGACATTCTTTTTACGTATGTTTACAATTATGGTTTTAGGGGTACGGTTAACTGTAGGCACAGTATATACAGTAGCGCAACTTTCCTGATTTTATGTTGGCAAAAATGGAGTGCGCATGCGCGAAATCAATAAGTTCCCCAGTAACTCCATCTAAACTTCTATCTCACTTCTTCCTTTTTCTGTTCTCTCTGTCAGGGCCATTTAAATGTTTTCGTTTATGTACCTATGACAGTTTATATTCGGAAAGCTCCAATTTGGAGGAATTGTGTGTTAGAATATTATTTTATAATATACATAATATTGAAAAAACTTTCGTTTTCTGAATTATTGTTATATTAAGTTTAAAATTTCTTTTATCTCATTTTTAGTTGATTATTTTTATTCTAGATGCACACACACACACACACACACACACGCGCGCGCGCGCGCACGCACACACACACACACACACACACACACACGCGCGCACACACATAAAAATTATTATATTTAATTTAATAAAATTATTATTAGATACTTTTTATAATTACAACAATTATAGTAATTGTTTTCTGAAACGAAATCTGTATAACATTAAATTTTACCTTTTATTGTTTATATTAATATTTTAAACATGCGGAACATGATGCTTGTATTTTTCTGTTGAATTGCTTACATTTGAGCTAGAAAATCTGCATTAATTCTGCATGGTACAATTCTAATAATTTTAAAAAACGCAAGCAATTTAGCAGGAAAACAAGCATCGTGTACCGATCATTAATTATATTTTTACAGTTTAATATTTATACCATACTTATATAATTTAATATTTTCTTATTTTTGTGTCTTTTTTTTTATTTTGCAATACATTACAATTATTAATGTATTTCTTTTAGTTTTTTACATTTAATTAATTTGCTGTACATACAAATGAACTAGAGCAGCTAGAAAGAAAGAGAGAGAAAAAGGAAACTAAAGAGCAAGTGAGATAGAAGTTTAGATGGCGTTACTGGGGAACTTACTGATTTCGCGCATGCGCACTCCATTTTTGCCAACACTAACATCAAAGGTGCCGACAGAGAGTTGCGCTACTGTATATACTGTGCTGTAGGGGTACTGTAGATTAAACAAAGACATCTATCGTATAGGTCGCGGACTAAACGCACGGTGTAAACATAGCCAGTGGGTACGTTTACACCATATGTTTAGTCCGCGGTCTATACAATAGATGTCCTTGTTTATCCTGTAAGTTAAACAAAGACATCTATCGTATAGGTCGCGGACTAAGCGCACGGTATAAACGTAGCCATTGTACGCGTTAAGTGGGGAGCACAGACTTTTGCATAACGCATAACATGTAATGCATAAGAAATTCAATCAATCAGAATTCTTTATTTCATGAAAAGGAAGGAAACGGAGGGCTTTGATTGGTACATTTTCTTATGCATTACGTGTTATGCGTTATGCAAGAGTCTGTGCTCCCCGCTATAGAAAGTACCGGTTCCCCATGAGGCGTACTTTTCGAGTTGCGTAGGTTACAAGAACCAATCGTAAATTCGTTTAGCATTTCTGTTAGAATGTACAACAGAAATTCTAATCAGCAATTGGTTGCATTAGTTTCTAGTAAATTACTAGAATACGCAGGTTACGCTTACGCAGATTACGCCGCATGTGACGGCACCCTTACTTATCACAAATTCATGTGTATTAATAAAAAAACCGTGTTACATGACGCGCAGCCAACCAAAATGTACACACACACACGCACGCGTACACACACACATGCACACGCTATGGCTGCAGTCGCTTTGTCGTTTGCAGAGCTGTGAACATCAATTGTTCTTGTTTAATATTTAATAAACAACAAGGATGAAACAACGCTTAAAGTGTGTGATCGCCAAAGCGAACACAGCCTAGAGTACACATACATACAGGGTCATCGAAAAGTATCGGACCCCCCTAATATCTTCAGTTAGAATGCATTTTGGAGAAAATGTCCAATAGCAAAGTTGTATGGTTTCAAGCGAGGAGTAAGATGATGACCTTGACTTTGATCTTGACCATGTCCTTTAAGGTCATTTCAAGGTCAACCTTATTTTTTTAAATGGAACCCCCTACATTTTATTGCATATTTTTATAGCTTATCTCGAGAGCTTTCCAAAACACTATAATAAAACATTTTTTCATTAAGTACTTTTTGAGTTATAAAGGTTTGAAGTTAACAATTTTTTGACACAAAATGTAAATCTTGTAAAATATTATTTAGTTTTCAGTAATCATAACCTTAATACTTTTGTGCGCGGAATAATGAGACCAATTAATTGGTTTAAAGAAAATACATTAATCAAAAAGTGTCGGATCCCCCTAATATTTTCAGTAAGTTACTTAACAAATTGTTAACTTCAAACCTTTATAACTCAAAAAGTACTTAATGAAAAAATGTTTTATTATAATGTTTTGGAAAGCTCTCGAGATAAGCTATAAAAATATGCAATAAAATGTATGGGGTTCCATTTAAAAAAATAAGGTTGATCTTGAAATGACCTTAAAGGACATGGTCAAGATCAAAGTCAAGGTCATCATCTTACTCCTCGCTTGAAACCATACAACTTTGCTATTGGACATTTTCTCCAAAATGCATTCTAACTGAAGATATTAGGGGGATCCGATACTTTTCGATGACCCTGTATATGTCGCCATTTTAAGAGCACTTCCGCTGAATGTCCAGACTCTACTTCTAGAGACTCTAGAATCGGGCTACGGCCTATACTTTTCGATTGTGTCTAATCGTGCCGTGGTGAGTCGTTGCTGGAAAGCATCATGTCGAACACTGTGTCAACTTGTGTATCATTTAAAGCCTTGATGGAAAGCACCTGCTTCTATTGTGTCCATCGTGCTGTGGCGTGTCGTTGTTGGAAAGAATCATTTCCGACACCGTGACGATGTCACCTAAAAACCTTGATGGAAAGCTCTCAATACCTACAAATCTAGTACCTTACAATTAGTAAGACACGAAATCACAGCAGCGGATCGCTTCTGATTGGTTACGCAGTTACGCGATACGCGGTAAATACGCCTCATGGGATTCCAGCATAAAGCTGGAAACACAATGAGCACAGGCAATAGGCACAGGCAACAGGGAATAACGAGCCTTCCAATCCTAGCTCTGGGGTATAAGTTCGATACTATATCCCAGAACTCTGATTGGAAGGCTCGTTATTCTCTGTGTCCATTGTGTTTCCAACTTGATGCAGCCACAGTAGAAGGAATAAGGAATAACGATTCCAATCTATCAGAAACCGTGTATTCCGGTGTATCCGATTTCTGATAGATTAAAATCTTAAAGGTGCATTCACATGCAAGCGTCAAGCAGCGGAAGCAGCAACCAATCAACGAGGCGATTTTTACAGTGGCGTAAAAAATATTTTTTACACCACTGCCCGTATCGTCTAGCTGATTGATTGTTGCTTCCGCTGCTTGATGCTTGACGCTTGCATGTGAATGCGTCTTCATTCCTTATTTCTTAAGGAGAGTTTATATTGGCCGTAACCGTATGCCGTAACCCCGGATTTACAATAGGGTTTTAAGCCTAAGCCATAAGAAATGGGCGAATCACAGTCGAATCCGAGGAGAATAATCGACTGTGATTCGCCCATTTCTTATCGCTTTTCTTATGGCATTTCTTAAAGCTTAAAACCCTATTATAGATCCTGGGTAATCTGTAAAGATGCCATTACATGCAAGCGTCGAGCGTCGAGCATCTGCGCAGAAGATTACTGCTGATTACTGCGCAGAAGTTTGAATCTCCAGACTCCTGCACAGTTTCTTTACGCAAAATAGTAAATTATGAGAGGTTATGTTCTGACATACATTACTATCCTAACATATAATGCTGAAAATTCATATTTATTTACATTATATAGTGTAAACTACAAGATTCCACTATTAGTGTATCTCATATAGTCGGTTATTAAAAGGTTGCAACACTTTTTTTCGATGGGTTTCGGAATGAAGCTTGCTCACCGAGCGATTGGTTCTTATGGATCCATAAATAAGAATCAATCGCTTGGTGAGTAGGTTGCATTTCGAAATCCATAAAAAAAAGTGTTGCAACCTTTTAGTAACTAACTATACATTAAATTCAATTTTAGTAAAATTATTAAACATATCACTGCGCATATTCTGATGCTCGACACTTGACGCTGCCATGTAAAGGCCTTTAGAATTGACTAATTGCTGGATTCACACTGCATCCGATTTTCGTTG
>NW_017257255.1:280197-286434 GCF_001594055.1 Mycetomoellerius zeteki | reverse complement strand
GTACGACGAAAATCGGATGCAGTGTAAATCCAGCAAATCAGTCAAGTATTCCCCTCTCATTCGACGGTAAGAAGGGAATACTCGAAGGTGATTGGTCAATTTTTACAGATTACAGCATATGTCATACGGTTACGACGAATATAAACGCTTTTCTTCTATTGTGGCTGCACCTTAATGATGCTTCATCCATTTTCCATGCAATGGGTGCATTCAGTACCGCTCACTGAGCGCTCCGAGAGCTCTTGTATCTGTTTGGTCTACATTTTTAGTTCTAACGGAATATGCCAATCAGATGCAAGAGCTCAGTGAGCGGTCATGGTACTGAATGCACTCACTGAATGCACCCATTGTAAAGGAGCCTGAAGTGTCTGAAGTGTGACCAACTTCATGGCGCGATAAATTGAAAAACTCGAAGCAGCAGCTCATGGTGGTGAAGCGGAGCGCGGAGCGCTTGGGACTGCTTGGAGCTGTTTGGAGCCGAGATCTGTGATTATTGAATAGTGTTTAGCAGCTTTCAGGCAATATATTATGAAAGCAATGTCCCATCATTACGTAGTGACGGCACATAAACCAACGGCTGTCACTGCCTGCGTGACCGGTAAGTGATTAAATTCTCGAATTCGCACGGTGAAAGCTGTATCGCTATATAATCACTGTGTGCTTTCCCAAGGTAATTTCACTTCACCTACGGATTTGAATCTGATATTAGCCAAAAATGTACGTTTGGAGATATACCTCGTGACACCGGAAGGCCTACGGCCTTTGAAGGAAGTCGGGATCTATGGCAAGATAAGCGTCATAAAATTCTTCAGACCACCAGTAAGGTTATCTCCATGCTACGGCTGTTTCTAGAAAGCCATGTTTACACGTGTATGACTGGCAGTTATGTTTACCCTTTGCTAATAAATTACAAAGAAAAGTATTATTTTATACACTATATATATTTTATATATAATATATATATATACACATACAATGTCTATTGACTTGCATGAATTATTTTTGTTACATATACTTATTTATGTATATATATATATATAGTGCGTATATGTGTGTATCAATCTGTATATTTTAATATATTACAATATATGGGTTTTTCAGTAAGAACACAGTGTAATACAGTGAATTCTTTCATCCTTGTTTAACATTGACAAATAACAAAAAAATATAATTATTTATTGCATTATATTATGTTCTTATTGGAAAATGCGCTGTGTATATAATACATACTTCATAAATAAGTATTTTTTTTTTTTTTTTAAGAAAAGTCATTGCTAAAGTGTTGTTAGTAAAGATATGAAAACTTGTAATTAATATTGCATGGCTGAGATATTATATTAAGGATTATATTGAATATAAATTTAACTGAGCTTAAATTGCACAGTAAAACTTATCAAATTTTTATTTTTTTCATAGCATGAGAAAAAAGATCTTCTATTTCTATTAACAACACGTTATAATGCCATGATCTTGGAATGTATCGGTGAGGGAGAGGATATAGAAATTATAACGAAAGCTCATGGGAATGTAGCTGATCGCATCGGGAAGGCTTCTGAGACTGGAATTAAAGCTGTAATTGATCCAAAAGCACGAGTAATCGGTCTTAGATTGTATGATGGCCTCTTTAAAATTATACCTTTGGACAAAGATAATCCGGAATTGAAAGCATCTTCAATCCGCATGGACGAACAGCAAGTACAAGATGTCAATTTTCTCCATGGATGCGCTAATCCTACCTTAATTCTCATTCATCAAGATATCAATGGTAGACATGTAAAAACACATGAAATTAACTTGAGAGATAAAGAATTTGCCAAGATACCATGGAGGCAGGATAATGTAGAGCGAGAGGCTATGATGGTCATTCCTGTACCTTCTCCTATTTGTGGAGCAATTATAATAGGACAGGAAAGTATTCTGTATCACGATGGTACCACATATGTTGCAGTAGTGCCACCAATTATAAAGCAGAGCACTATCACTTGCTATGCCAAGGTAGATAATCAGGGACTGAGGTATCTATTGGGGGATATGGCTGGTCATTTATTTATGTTATTTTTGGAACAAGAAAAGAAGCCCGATGGATCGCAAGTGGTGAAAGACTTGAAAGTTGAGCTGTTAGGGGAAATCAGTATCCCAGAATGTATAACTTATTTGGACAATGGAGTAATATATGTTGGTAGTCGCTTAGGTGATTCTCAATTGATCAAATTAATTACAAAGGCAGATGAAAATGGATCCTATTGTGTACCTATGGAGACATTCACTAATTTGGCGCCTATTGTCGATATGGCTGTAGTAGACTTGGAGAGACAAGGTCAAGGACAGATGGTTACATGCTCGGGTGCTTTCAAAGAAGGTTCTCTCAGGATTATTAGGAATGGCATAGGCATACAAGAACATGCGAGTATGGATCTGCCAGGAATTAAAGGTATGTGGGCTTTAAAGGTTGGAGGTTCACATTTCGATAATACATTGGTATTGTCATTCGTCGGGCAGACTAGGATATTAACTTTAAATGGCGAAGAAGTCGAAGAAACGGACATCCCAGGTTTTGTTGCGGATGAGCAAACGTTCCATACGGGTAATGTTACCGATGATTTATTTATCCAAATAACTTCGACCTCTGTTAGACTAATCTCGCATGAGAGTAAAATAGTCGTCTCTGAGTGGGAGCCACAAAACAAAAGGACTATCAGTGTGGTAGCCTGTAATGGTACCCAAGTCCTTTGTGCAACAGGAAATGATCTGTTCTACATCGAGATCATATGCAATCAGATTGTATCCAAAGGATTCGTTACCTTGCAACATGAAGTGGCATGCCTGGATATCTCTCCCTTGGATGGCATCAACGAGGCCAAGATTGTTGCTGTTGGACTTTGGACAGATATATCTGTTCGAATTTTAACTCTGCCCAATCTAGAAGAAATCAATAAAGAGCTTCTTGGGGGCGAGATTATACCTAGGTCCATCTTAATGACCTGCTTTGAGGGTAACACATACTTACTTTGCGCGCTAGGAGACGGCAGCATGTACTATTTTATTCTACATCGACAAAACGGTATGCTCTCGGACAAAAAGAAGGTCACTTTAGGCACTCAACCTACTGTTCTCAGGACTTTCCGATCACTCTCCACGACGAATGTATTTGCGTGCTCAGACAGGCCCACTGTTATTTATTCTTCAAATCACAAGCTTGTTTTCAGCAATGTTAATCTCAAAGAAGTGAATCACATGTGCTCCTTGAATGCAGAATCTTATCCTGATAGTCTTGCATTGGCAACTGACAGCACCGTTACTATTGGTACAATCGACGAGATTCAAAAACTACATATAAGAACGGTTCCGCTTGGGGAATCTCCACGAAGAATCGCTTATCAAGAAAGTTCGCAGACCTTTGGCGTGATTACCATGCGCGTCGACGTACAGGAGAGCAGTGGCGTGAGCATCGTCAGGCATTCCGCGTCTACCCAGGCAGCGTCCACATCCAGTAGCAGTCACGTTGTCTCGCACAACAAACCCAGTGGACACACGGCCAGTGAGATTGGTCAAGAGATTGAGGTTCACAATCTTCTCATCATTGATCAGCATACATTCGAGGTTCTGCATGCTCACACGCTGATGGCCTCCGAATATGCGTTATCATTGATCTCAACAAGACTGGGCGAGGATCCAACTTCTTATTTCGTGGTCGGGACCGCGTTTATAAATCCCGATGAGACTGAGCCCAAGATGGGCAGGATATTGTTGTATCATTGGAGCGAGGGCAAGTTCACACAGGTTGCGGAAAAGGAGATCAAGGGTTCGTGCTATTCCTTGGTCGAATTTAATGGAAAACTCTTGGCGAGCATTAACAGCACTGTGAGATTGTTTGAATGGACTGCGGAAAAGGAACTCAGATTGGAATGCAGTCACTTTAACAATATCATAGCATTATATTTGAAAACCAAAGGCGACTTTGTCCTTGTGGGAGATCTAATGAGATCCCTCACGTTGCTTCAATATAAGACCATGGAGGGCAGTTTTGAGGAAATAGCTAGAGACTACAATCCCAATTGGATGACTTCTATCGAGATATTAGACGACGATACTTTTCTGGGCGCTGAAAATTGCTTCAATCTCTTTGTATGTCAAAAGGACAGGTATGTTTGCAATAACATTATAGATTTGTATGTTTTTATTGTGAAGTATAATTTGCTCGAAACGAGTTTCGTTGTCAGCTCTTATGCTTTTACATTCGCAATCTTTAATTTTCTTTTTCATCAATATCTCTTTTAAAAACCGAGGTGTATATAGGATAAAAATCCATCGATTATGAGTCGATCGCTTTTATATAGAGCCACGCGTTATCCCTTGGTATGGTTTTAATAAGGCAATTTTAAATATCGACAATTGTTCTTTTTAGCGCTGCAACGTCTGAAGATGAAAGACAACAAATGCAGGAAGTAGGCCAATTTCATCTGGGTGACATGGTTAATGTTTTTCGGCATGGTTCGTTGGTGATGCAGAATTTGGGAGAATCAAGTACGCCAACTTTAGGTTGTGTATTATTTGGCACTGTAAGCGGTGCGATCGGTCTGGTGACGCAAATACCATTTACATTTTATGAATTCCTGCGTAACATGGAGGACAGATTAAACAGCGTGATAAAAAGCGTGGGAAAGATAGAACACAACTTTTGGAGAAGTTTTAATACGGAATTGAAGATTGAGCAGTGTGAAGGATTTATAGATGGCGACCTGATAGAAAGTTTCCTCGATTTGAACCACGATAAAATGGCAGAAGTCGCAATGGGTCTTATGGTAATTCAATCATGCATTCTCTTATCGGGAATAATGACCTGAGGTGATTTTTACATCAGCAGAGAGAAAATGGAGTCAGTTATAGTAGTTTACTAATAAATAATTCATACCATATTCAATTATTTTTAGTTTTTTATTAAAAAATATATATTGATTATTTATTTACTAAAAGTAAATCTGTATATTAAATATAATAATTTTAAATACTAATATAAATCGTAGAACAATCAATAATATATAATATGTAATTAATGATAGTGACTTTTAATTGGGATGTAAAAATCACTCTAGGTAATCGTTTATGCAAAAAAACTAAGTGAACTATTTCCGAATTAATGATGTATGACATATGTATATGAGCATAGATGTATGACATATGTATATGAGCATACTGAATTAATTTTCCTAAATCTCTTAATGCGCTATTTTTCCATAGATCGACGATGGCAGCGGCATGAAGAAAGAAGCGACGGTAGATGATCTTGTAAAAATAGTGGAAGATCTTACAAGGATACATTAAATTTCGTATAAGTAAAACAATATTTTAAATTTATTGAATGTATCTATAAGAATATTAGAAGATATACATAGAAAAGATTTTCAAGCGATGATTTAAGCAGGAGCGAATGTTTATACGGTTACTTTTGTTATCGCTGATGCATGAAAGGAACGACATAAATTTTCTCTTATCTTCCGGCCCCTTTTTTCTATGTATAAAATTGTCTTTTTTTAGCACTTATAACAATTACGTGAGAATTTATTTTGACGCTCAGTATTTGTTGCGCGTTAACACCCGTTGCAGTATTTTTTTTAGAAACGATCGTATAACATAGAAGTAATATACGTTTAACATTCGTTAATGAATTGTTTTCAATAAATGCTCGAAGATTCTTGTAGAGTAATATCTTTGTATCTTTGTAAGATCGAGTGTAAATAAAATAAATGCATTTTAAGGTAACGTTCTTTCTCGTCGTGCGACGATTTATTAGCCTATTTATTAGCCTTGAGCGTAGCTCGCAGCGTTTCCGTATCGAATAGCCAGCTGCGTAAACTCTCTATCCCCTGACCCGTCATACCGCTGGTTTCCAGCACGGTGATCTTCTGTGTCATCTCCTTTTGCAGACGCGCATATTGTAACATCAGCAAAGCTTCATTTCTCATCTGACGATACGAAACATCCATCTTGTTCAAGATGAGTGCTACTTTCACATTCCGTAATCTCGGTTCCACGAGGAAAGAGTAAAGTAGTACGCCTGCAGCACTTATTTGACAAAGATTACTGGTATCCACTACGTAGATGATTTTATGAATCTGATAACGATAGAAAAATAAAGAGATGCAATACTTCAAATATATCATAAGATGCGATTTTGTTTCTTTTACATATATACAGGGTGTTTCCAAATTAAATGGCAAAACTTCGGGAGCGTGTAGA
>NW_017257255.1:236208-280107 GCF_001594055.1 Mycetomoellerius zeteki | reverse complement strand
GCCAAATTGTTTGTGGTGACACTCCCAATACAGCCGACGCATTCCGAACGCTGGTCTCAGGATGATTGTCAAAATGTTGTAAAATACGATTCCCTGCCTGCAAATCTCTTCGTAACGCTGCTTGAAATCGGTTGTTTTCTTGTCGAATTGAAAATGATCCAGTCTCTCGCAATCTATTAAATGTCAACATAAACACTCTTCGGTTTGGCACTCTTCTGTTTGGAAATCGTCGTGCATATTCTCGCACCGCCTTTAAAGCATTACCGTTGCAGAAACCGTATACAAAAACCATATCAGCATATTCACTATTAGAATACGTACGCGGCATATTGCAAAAGACAAAATTCATCTACTGTTAAAGGCTTTCAAAGAGCGACTGACAAATTCATAACAGAAAGTGGAAAATGTAATCAAATATGTCGGTGCTAGATATGGCAAGAAATGTAAACATTTTTTTTCGATTTCTCTGAAACGGAGCAAAAACGAGCATATGTCTATAGGACTTTTTTTCTTAGTTTTTTACTCCTCTACACGCTCCCGAAGTTTTGCGATTTAATTTGGAAACACCCTGTATAGTACCTTATCAAAATAATGCTTCCAGATCGGTGCCATATTACCGCCAATTTCTTTAATCACCATATCGAATTCGCCAGTATCATTTTTTACAGTATATATATTTATTCCGTTGGTAGGCACAGTATGAGTCGCGTCGTCGATTTCGTCTCCTTGGAGACTTTTCATTAAAAGAGTTTTGCCTGATTTGAATGGTCCAAGGCAGAGACACATTTCCTTTTGTATTTAAAATTCTATTTTAAATACAAATTATTGTTAACTTTATATTGTATTATTTTATGTATATCCTTTCGATAAACATTAAAATAGAATAATTACAAGCACCTACCAACTAGCGTTGACTCGTAGCCTTTCTTTCCGGCAATTTTAATTTTTAAATTATTGAATCAGTTCATTTCGAGTATATGTTAACTTTATGTTAATACGCATTTATGAATCGTCCAATTAATAGATGTTTGCAATTCTCCGAGACTTACAATAGGGACAATAGACTAATATTGATTTAACAGATTCGCTGCGAGAACGTCATGTCTCTACCAACGAATTAAGATGTGCAATTGTAAAACTTGTTTAAATTCAATAATTAAAAATATTTTAATTACGATATTCTATTAGAATTTTCTATCTACACTGTTAAAAAGTTAAATATAGTAAAATTTCTAACAATCAAGAGACACTGTATCTCGAAAGTAAAGTCGATCATTTCTATTTATACGTTAACTATATATATATGTTTTTAAATTCAGATATTCTTTTTCTATTTTATGACTGCAATAATCAATATTACAATGAAACACCTCAATTGAAGATACAATTCTTATTATAGTCTATGGTTTTAAATTAATTAAAAATAGTACAGCATAAAAAAATTTTCTGTATGTGTACATATATATATATATATCGCGTGCGCGCATAGACGAATGAATAGATAGGTATAGATGTGTAAATTTATTATAAATTAATTATATTTATACATTTACAATGTGAATGTGTATGTGTGTATATTATATATATTAATATATATATGTATATACACACATCCACACACACCATATATATATATATATATATATATATATATTATATACACCATTTTTCTAAATACAAGAAATATATAACAATTACTCTTACGATTTTATGCTTTTATTGCAAGTTTTTTTAACAAAATTAAAAATTTGCTTTTTCTATGACAATTGCCTAAAAAGAAAAAGAATATAAAATTTCTCTATATTATTCTATTTGAGAACTTTACACAAAAGAATTGATGATATAAATCTCATCACACTATTTAAATATTGGCAGTAATTTCTTAACATTATGCATTCATTAGTTTTGCAGACAAATAACATATGTATGATTGTGATAATTCTGTATTATTCGTTTGCTACAATAACGACATAAAAATTGTAATTTTTTAATTGCTTATAGAAAACAGAAACTTAAAAAAATATACTTTTATTTTTCCACAATCAATTATTACAATTCAAAATTGCATTTTAAAATTAATATTATAAAATTTTAATGATTCAAAACATTCAAATTCATTTTCTGGAAAACTTTGTTTTTTTCGTCGTGTTATATAGCAAATGAGCAATATAATAAATATTGTATACAATAAATTTACATACAATAAAAATTACATATGCACTCTTTGATAAAAAAAAAGTATAAAATGTACAAGTCTAAACAAAAATGATTCCAATGTCTAGATTTGCGCGTAACTTTTTTTTGTTAAAGAGTGTATAATAATAAATACAGTAATTATATGTTTAGAATAATGAATTAAAAATGTAACAGCCCTATCATAAGTTTAAAATATAGTAAATGTAATGTTCTCTTATCCCCTTTTTATATAATATGAACATAAACACACATTATTCATTCTTTAATTAATTTTATATTGATTTTCTAATTAGATTATAAATGATTTGTTACATATTTTGTTTGGTACAATTCCTTATTTACATTCGCTAATTTCTAATGTAATCAAATAAAAGATGGCAGAGTGTATTTGTTTCCATTAAAAACACATGACAAAAAATGTTGAATGAAATATGACATTCTCATCAATATAAACCAAATTTTATAAGGACATAGCTTCTAGGAACAGAGCAACAAATCTTCGCAAAACACCAATAAAGTACAAGATCATTTTGTTTAACAAAAAAAGCTTATATAAATCGTCGTGAATGCATATTTTTGTATGCATTCTCAACTATTTTTTGCAACAGCCCATTAAAATATTGATATGTGTTAAAACAAATAACTTGTTTTAAACGCGTGTATTAAAATGTCACATTTTCAAATGATTACAAAATTAAGAAATCTTTCCAAACATTTAGGTGTGTACAAAGCATACGTAAAATAATTTTCATTATTGCGTTATTTAAATCTAATTTTTTTACAAGTCTGTACACTTTACACATTACAGATATGTAATCTTTTATGTAGTGGATAACGAATAATTTTGGCGTCAATACTTTTTCACTATAAATAGCTCTTACATATTGTCATATAGTACTGTAAAAACTATAAATAATTATTTTACTTAGCATCTTGTGCTTTATCTAGCATGTACTTATTAAATATATGATATAAATAAAAGCGATTCACGGGAAATGTAATGATAATATAATACTATTTATAGTGAAAAAGTTAGAAAATATATGGATGTATATTATTAAGTCATAACTTCGGTGTCACAAGTTTCTTGCTCTACATATTTATATAATATTATCCGATCAATTGTGAGTTGTTAATTGATCATGACATTAACTGATTACTTAATTATGTTTAAAGTAGAGAATTCCTGAGCATGCTACGACATTGTTCAAAGTAAGGCACGCACTTGAGTTGGCATTTGCCACATATGCAAACGCTTGTCTTTACTTCCCGCTATAATCTGAAAAATAATTAAATTTAAAAATTTCATCAGTATTTACTATTAGCATCAATGTCTTATTTTACATATTCAACTAAAAATTCATATAAAAATAGAGAAAATAATTATTAATACTTAATGTTCAAAGAAAGATAATACAAAAATATAAGGAAAGTTATTAAAAAATTGTTAAAAAAATAGAAACTTGCACATTGAATATATACCTTATTATTTACAACTTCTATACTCAATAACATATTCCCTGGACCGCGTATACTATGTACTAATTCGTGATTCTGTAAAGAGATTTATATTTAATTGAGTATATATAACGCAAATATGCTATAATGAACTGATTATAAACTAACGACTTAAAATATAAGTGACACTTACATTTATGTCAAAAACATAAATATTGCCGTCGTAACAGCCCGCGAAGAGTAATTGCTTATAAAGCCGCATACATACAATACCAACACCAGCATCGTATTGAGTTACTTGTTCACCCATCTGCAATTATATTTAAAAAATGATGATACAATTCAATTTCTGTTTTTCTGAAAGAATTCAGAAAAGCGCTATTGTCACTTGCCGTGAAATCAAAAACGTTTATAGATGTGCTGCTTGTACCACAATAGATCAAATTATTATGTCGCAATAAACTGTAAACAGTAGAATTATTTTGGCCGCTAATCATACGAAGAAGCAAACCGGTTAATGCATCGCGTATATTTATTGGTTGATTTCGAGATGCTATAATGAGAATTCTTCTCGGACCTTCGTTCGTCGCTTTAAGCGCAAGTACAGATTTCTCTGAGAACGGAATACTGTCTTCTTTAATAGCACCAGCCTGCAAATAAGTTTGTATTCGTATGTATAAATATTTAACATATAAATATTAACTATATTTTATATATATAATATTTTTCATATATAGATAAAATTCTTTTTTTTTATATCTTTTAATGTAAATTACTATATCTACATGTTCTCTCAGAGAACTCTCTACACAGAAGAGAATGTAGTTTTTAAAAAAATAACTCACCTCGATATTAAAACGTGAGACATGCCCAGATTTTGTTCCAATAAAAATGATACCCCATGCTTGATCCATGCACTGAATCGGACTTTTTGTTTGCGCCGGATGTCCTACTAATGCACCAGTCTGCAAAGAAGCAGTGTTTTATTAGTTTTTGTTTTTCAATAAAATTGTTTAATATTTAAATTACTAAATCTTACCATTATATTATAACAACGCAAAGTACCATCTAAGGAACCAGAATACATAAGATTTTTGTCAACTCCTGCGTCATCTGACTTGTAGATATACAGACACGTAACTGCAGATTTGTGACCTTTATAGATATTCAATATTCCATTAGATTTTTGACTATATCTGTATATTTTGCCGTCTTCGCTTGCTGCTAGGAAAGAATTCTCAAAAATCTAAAATAAAAAAAAGATTATATTTAGCCTATCTTGTATAGAATTTAATCGTTTAGAATATAATCTATTAAATTGATACCATTAGGTCCAAAATAGGGCCTTTATGAACCGTGTATTGCATTCTCGTTGAGTCATCCTCGTTGCTCTCTACTGTATGTGAAACAAATTCTTGATCAAGATCCTTCTCGCTACTTTCAGTGATTAATTTCTCTTCTAACATTTCGATCTCAGACTTTTCTTTATCGCAGAACTCGGCCGGGTCAAAGAAACTTTTATTCGAAGCTGCAGTAGAAATTATTGCCGCATAGTGATCGCATGTGGTGTGCTGCATACATGACAAATCACTCGATGCGGAAGAATTGATGGCAATTATTCCAAGTCTGTCCAGAACTTTAGGATTAATATACTTATAAAGAATGGATTTACAGTCGATCAATCTCACTTTGCAATGTTTCATTTGCCAATCTGTGCGGTGTTTCCTCTTCCTCGCGGTTACCACAATCTTGTTCTTCGAAACTGCAGATTCTGTAATCGTATCGAGATATTTAGTCTGATTTTCGATCTTTGTTTCAGATTCAGTACCAACTTTCCGGCTATTCGTATTTTGCACTTTCTGTGAAACACGATTCTTCCTGATTACATTATTGACGACTTTTTCATCACGCTTTGTCCACGTTGGGGATTTGCTTTTGCTTCGCATTGTTAAGTCATTCTCGTGAAAAACGCTCGTCTCTCGTGAAGAAGGTCCGCTGCTGCTTGAATTAGCATCGATTTCATTTATCTTACTAGACTTGCTCTCATTGGAGTTTCTGGTGCTTCTCCGAATCGGTATTGAAGTGTCGTGTTTGCGACGAAGCTTTTTGCTCATTTCTTTGCTCTTTGCTTTATTGGACGAGAAGGTAGAAGTCGACGTGTGTTCCAAACCGGACATTTGTTCAACGGACACTTCATCTTCTGATCTTTCGCACGTTAGATCAACTGGAACGGAATTGCCAGTGCCTTGATCATTATTCAGGATTTTCTCAAATGTGCCGGATATATTTTCGGGATTATTTTTCTCTTCTTCTTTGGCGGCTTTAATGGCATTCTTGATGTTTTGACAATCTTGTTTCACAGAAATCGTATCATTCGAGAGTTGCTCGGATTCAGCATCCGGTTTTTTCTGTTTCGTGTCTGTTTTTTCCAAGACATTTGAGTCACACCCTGTATCTATTATTGTTATCTTGTCGTTAGATTCAACGTTGTTATTAGATCGCTCGTTCTCAGTGACATCGGAATTCGCAGTGACCAATTGCGGCGCAGATGGTGTATTACTTGCTCTATCGATCGCCTCTTCCTTTTCATTTGCGTTCGCTGTGCGTTTGTCTTTCGCTTCATCTTTCTTGTCCTTCTTGTCTTTCTCCGCGGTCGAATTATCAGCTTGCGAGGTACTTTGTGAATTTTCATCCTTCTCTTCCAATCTCTCAGTGTGAGCCGAAAATGCGTTTGTTGTAGAATTCTTATTCTTCTCTTCCAATCTGTCAGTGTGAGCCGGAAATGCGTTTGTTGTAGAATCGACCAAATCAGTGTCTACGACGCTGTCTTCCGTCTGTTTATTTTTTTGCAACAATATCCCCAGACTGAAATCATTTTTTATTAAAGTTTTGGGCACGGATACTTTAATATCAAAATTACGCGATGCAACATCATTGGAATTCTTCACACCGTCACGTTCGCAATCTGAGGAATGACTTTCCGCTTGAGTTTCTTCAGGAGTGATGCTACTGTCAGGTTCTACGTTACGTTCGTTGTAGAAAGGAACTTTGTCCTGACTCACGGCTTTAAAAACATGATTCGATCCATCAGGTACATCATTACTATCTTGCTGCAATGCAACCTCTTCTATATTTTCTTTCTCTCGATACGGCCAATCTGAATTGGCGTTCGCTTCAGCGTCGACGAGAATTTGATGCTTATCAGAATGTAATATTGGAGAAGCGTTGGACATTGGTGGAGTGTCATCAGAAGCTCGCGCTTCCGATTGAGGTTCAAAAAGATTTTCCTCTTTGTTCTCCGTTACCTCGTTTATCGTCTCATCTACGTTCTTCAGGACGTCTGGTTCAACGAGATTTGCGTTTCCTTCCCTCTGACTGAGCGAGTCAAGCAAATCTCGTTTTTGCCGCAGTTTCTTGATGTATAACTTGGACAGAGGCAACTCCTCTTCCTCCCCCGTCAAATTGTTAACCGTCCTCAAGAAGTTGTCCAGCTGCTTCTTCTTTTTCTTACGCACGATCGATTTCATCTTCGATCTAGCTAACTCTTTCTTAAACGACTCGTTTAGCAAAGCGAGACCCGATGCTTTCTTGTGTATCTCCGACGCGGTATTTTGTACTAGAGAATCCCACGTGCTATCGTCAGTATATATAGACAAGGATTCCGGAGTGCTGTGCACGTGCTTGTTCGACGGCTGAGAATTTATCTTCGCCACTTCGCTCGATGGCGAAATATCATTTGACTTATCAGTATCAAAATGTTTTGCACGTTCGGTCTCACCTTCGGTAAAGTCCCGACATTCTGAACGCTCATCCGCACTTTTATCCGTTCCGCTTTTATCTGAATAGATCGAGCGTTTCGAATTGATATCAGCTTCCTTGTCGATCTTCTTTCCAGCGATTTTGTCCTTTCGCACTTTATTATTTTTCATGGCATTCGATTTCCGAAGATTTTCAGATGTGTCAATCAAATCATTTTCCATCTTTTTACTCACGGAAGTCGAAGCCTGCTCCTTTGTTACTTCGTTAAAATCCTCTTCTTCTTCCTCTTCTTCCTCCTCCTCTTCTTCTTCTTCTTCTTCTTCTTCTTCTTCTTCTTCTCCTCCTCCATCTTCTTCGTTGTCTTTCTCCTGTTTGACTGTCTGTTCTAGTCGTGGTTTCTTTTTCCACCTAATCACAGGTGTTTTCGACCTAGGCGTGTAATTTGTATTCTTATTATCTTGCGAAGACAAAGCTCTCTTTCTGTCCTTAATCAGCCTCGACGATTTCGACGGAGACACATGTCGGCCTTGTTTAGCATGATTTATTTCACTATTCTGTGACGTTGACGGTATTTCAGGCTGATCGGGAACAGTATTGTCTTTTGCCGTCCTTAGCACTACACTGCCATTTGTTATAGAATTTTCACTCGATGGAACATTACTTCGTAATAATTCGTGCAACTTTAGTTTCTCCGTCATTAGCTTGTGAATTTCGAGATCAATTTTCAACATTCTAGCTAAAATAGCTTCCTTCGTGTTACCGACGATCTTCCCAGATCGTCTCATTTTTTTAAGTCTCTTCACCAAACTGTTCTTCCTCGGCGTTTCTTTAGGTCGATACTTCATTTGCCGTTTGTCTTTTAACCTATACAAAATTGAATCGTTATGCTTTTTCTGACCTTCGTAAACTTTCTCTCTCATCCTGAAAATTTCTTGGCTTCTCTTTTCTTCATGAACTTTCTCTTTTATTTTCTCGAAATTTTCCTGGTTCTTCTTTTCCAACAGTTTATCCAATTCTTTCATTTTTAGCAATTCGACGACTGGTTCACGTTGCATATTACTGTGAAGACGTTTCTCAATGTTAGTCAAAGTCGTCGGAGATACTGTGAACTTGCCGTGGTTAGCATTAGCACTGACATCTTTATGAACCGATTCACCACGTATGCTGTTGTGCGCCGATATTTTGTTTACGTTTAAGTTAACCTGCACGGTCATAGTGTTGTGAGCTTTTTGCGCGGCAGTCGCATTGTTATCAATTTCTGGCATGCTCGTTTTTCTATTGTTTTGTTCCTCTACACGCCAAGTTGGCGTTTGATAATTTATATCCGTTTCGCTCTGCTGTGTTTTGTCTAATATCTCAAGTGCTTTAGTTGCCGTCGATACATTACTTAAAGATTTCAAAAAGAGATTTGCGGCCTCCTTCAAGGCGGCTTTTGTCGGGATATTCAGCGTCCTCGGCGAATCGATCGGCGAACACTCCATCGGTGACGTTCCCACGAGCAAATTGTTTTCCGTTGAAGAGATATGCTTCATGTCGAATTTACACCCCTCCGATTTCTCGCTGCGCGATAAATCTGCGCAGGGCGCAATTATTGTCGTTTCCGGAATCACCGCGGGCATGATGTCGAATTCGGGACTTTGTTGATCAACAGAAAAATGCACGCACTCGTCGTCCTTGGTGTCAAACGTAGTAGTGCTTTGCAAACGATCATCCAAGTAGAATATGTCGTTATCCAGATGCTCGTCGGAATCGAAGCCCGGCAATTTGTCGCAGGGTGCCTTCTCAGCGGATATATTAGTTTCTAAGTAAATATGATTATCGAGATGTTCCGCGCTTTGACAATCCGGCAATCTCAATGCGTCATCCGAGATCGTTGCCTCTAACGCATCAGATAAACTGGGATCGGTCGTAGTTTTGAGCTTACTCGTCAAATCCTTTGATCGGGCTTCGCTCTGAATAATTTCTTCCTCGTTATCTAATAACATAGATTCTTTAATCACTAATCCTGCACAAGACGCGTATCCTTCCTTGCTTACGGTCAACTGTCTGTCCGTCTCGTTACCTCTACCGATACTGATATCGTTGTCGTCATCGTGTAACATGGTCGTGACTATCTCGCTCGAGGATTTTCTTACATGCCCTTCTCCGTTTTCATCCGCCGTCAAATCAGACTTATCGCTCTTCTCGTTCATGCACTCTTTATTTGAAGCAAGTAAATCGTTACCAAAAGCGATATTAAAATTCGCATTGGCGTTAATATTCGTATCGTCAGCGTAATCAGTACCAGGTTCTAGCGTTTCGTAATCCTGTCGCCCTTCGATCTTCATATCCTTGCAATCGGCAGTACTTGTCGTCACATAATTCACGTCGAATAAGTTAGACTGCTCGAAGTCCATCATAGTTTCCTGAAGAAAGCCTTTAAACGGACTACCTACGCTGTCAGAAGAAATAGCATTGTTCTCTATGCTTTGCCGTTCCTGTGAATTTTCGTTCGAAGTTGATGACGACTCAGCGGTTTTCTTACTCGCAGAATCGTCCTTATTCGCACTCGCAGATTTATTTGTAGCATCAAGGACATTTAATTTCATATCGTTTTCCTTAGTGCTGCTAGTTTCAATATTTACTAACAAATTTTCCTTACTTTGTTTATCGATACTATCCACTCGAGATACCGCATCCAATTCGGAAATGTCGCTATCACGATTAATTGTGCTCTCCGTTAGATCTCGATCTGATTTTTTTATTTGACTTCCGTCCGTGTTATTCAATGAAAGTTCCATGTTTTTGATTGTATTAGATTGTTGAATCTCAGTTGAAACATCCTTGTTTATTTTTTCTATGCTAGAGTTTTTACTTTCAGGGACTTTCAGGGCAATTTTAGAAACTGTCGATGCATCGAGTGATTCAGGAATGATGTTACGAATTTTTTTATGGCCCTTTTTATCCGCAATCTTAACGCTTGCTGTATCCTTTGCACGCTTTATATTATGAGTTTCATCTGGCGTCGTCTTAGAAGAATGTTCGCGCGTATCAGTGCTTTCAATGTTATTTGCAGTTTTTTCAGCGTTTCCTCGTTCACAAATTTCCAAATTCAAAGAACGTTCTTTCGTCTTAATAGTATTATGCGGTAATTCGTTACCATCGTTATCAGCGTTGCCAGAGGAAATTGTTGACGTTTTCACATTACTAGTATTTACTTTATTTTCGTGAGAACTTAACGACTGTATTCCTATAATTTTTACTTTGTTCCTGTCATTAATATTATTGATCTTTTTTTCTTTCTCTTCTGTGCTTGTCTCTTCCAAAGGAAAATATATTTTTGTTGAAATTAAATTATCAGATTTTGATGCTGTCGCAAACTTCTTTTTTGCTTTTTGTTCTTTCGCCATTTCTTTCTTCAGCTTCAACTCTTTGCTACCTTCCGATCGAATATTTTTAAATCGTTTAGGATCAGACGCAGCTTTGCTTTGTAATGTCTTATCTGTTGCACTGTTCTTAACTTCTGAGCATTTCTTTGCTTTAGATGCTGCAATCTTAGATGTCGTTACAATATTGGGCAATGCATTGACACTGCTAGTAGCAAGCGATACTTCATCTTTTGATTTAATCTGATTACTTTTTTGAACGACGCTATCATTATTGACGGTACGATTTGAATTTTCTTCAGAACGTTTCGATGCTAATCGTGGATCTTGAATGGAGCTGCTGGATGTAGATATTAATGTAAATTTATTTACTGCAATTTCTGGCTCTATGCTTTTCGGTGTAATTAAATTTTGTGTTGATGTCGTAGGATTTTCTGCAGGCTTCTTCGATTCCAATTTATCATTCATGCGACGATGTATGGTGCGCTCGTAGTACGTCTTTATGTCGATTTTTTTGCTGCCACCTTGCTTTGGACTCGCAGTACTCGTAGGGACACTTGATACCAACGATGTTGACTTAGCAGCCGTTGATGCCTTTGACATATCGTTATCAGTAGCTGAGATTTCAGCTACTGATTTACTGTCTTGTATTTTGACAGACGATTCGGTAAGAATGCATGCTGTTGCATCCGATTGTTGCAAAATTGCATTTTCATTAACTTCGCTGCTACATGCCGATTCATACGTGATATTGCTTTGATTCATTACACTGTTATTTGTCGACAAAACAGTCTTGTCTTGATTGCAGCCAGTGTCAGATGTTTCACAGGTTTTATTTGAATCCTCTATATATTCCGAGAAACTCGGCGAATTAAATGCATTCCAATTTTCCGGTATGCAAGTAAATATATTCAAGGGAACTTTGTTATCATTCATATCGGATGTTTCTGGCATCTGCTTCAATTGCGCTTTAGTTTTTAGTTGCGTAGGGGAACCTATCGGCAATCTCTCTTCAGCATGTAGTTGCGTGGCATTAATAGATGTTAGCGGAATTTCTTGTGCTAAAGGAGATTCCACTCTATTCTGCGAGAAGAAATGTGCTGCTTTATTTTCCATAGTCATGAGATGATTCGAAGCATTTACGTCTCTAAATTCAGCGTCTCTGGTATTCTCTTCTTGATTAATGTCTACTTCCTCTTTAACAATAACTTCTTGTACGACCTGATTTTCTATGACTTCCTTCTTAATTTCCTTTTCCGTCAACAATCTATCAGTCATTTCATTATCATTGTCTTTTTCTGAGGAGGAATCAGAAGAGCTCGTCATTTCCTTGTTTTGTCTCTTCTTTTTCTTATAACGTACTTTTCTCTGTTTTCGGCTCTTGGAGTTTTTGTAAGTCTTCCGCGATTTTTTCGATTTCCGCTCTCGTTCAATCTCGGCATTTACCTCGTCTCTTATCGCTTCGTTCAATGACATTTGCTTGGCCACCTTTTCATTTTCTTTTATCGCTCTCAATAACTTTGTAACATTTGTGTTATCACTACTATTACTGCTGCTACTGCTACTAGTGCTGCTGCTACTACTGTCACTATCCTGATTGATATCATATTCTAAATATTCTGTGGTATGTTTTCTATCGTCACTATGTCGTCTAGATTTTTTATGCTTTTCCTTTTCCAAACTTCTGTATCTTGTATTTAATTGTTGTTTCGAAGATTCAGAGGAATAACGACGTCGTGGATAAACTTTTCTACCGCGTCCTCTATTTAGTAAACCGCGTCCTCTCTTGGTAACACCAATCCTTTTTGGATTATCGGAAGGAATACAGACTGTCAAATTTGTTTGCATTCCGTATTTTGCTTCCCATTCTTCTTTGGTAAGATTTCTGTACGCATGTGGATCTTCTCGTTCCTTCCTTTTCCATCTATCGCACTTCTCGTCCCAGTGCGGGCTATTCTCCAGTCTGTGTGTTCTGTCATCTTCCATAAATGCTTCTTTCTCCATGCTCCTCGAAATCGCGCCAACATCGAATTTCTTTGCACTTTGTTGCCCCATACTGCAACGCTTACGTTCTTTTACTGCCGCAGGTGTTTGAATTTTCTTCGTTACTTCTGAAAATATATCATCCAAATCATGTTGTAGAGTCAACAAGCTATTATTAACATTAGAAACGTTAGTTACAATAGGATTACAAGTGTCACCTTTTAAATTAACATCATTATTTCTAGTATTATGTGCCGGTACATTTTTGTTAGATCCCGTTTTTACCGCATGACCTTTGCTTTTTACACATTCCTGACTAATATCATTCAACATTGTTGTTTTATTTGTGCATTCTGGGATTTGGGTTATTACGGGATTGAACGTACGATTTGTATCTTCCAAATGACCATACTGGCTGCTCGAAGCTGCTGCGGATTCGGCATGAATGTCTGGTTGCACATCCAATTGTAGTACTTCATTCAAATGATGTATAAATTCTGTAGGTAGATCTGTAATGGACACGATAGCGTCGGTGTCCAACATCGCATTTAATTGCTTCATAAATTCCTGTTGATCGTATAGTTTCATCTTTTCGTCTTGTGCGTGTCTCATCTCCAAGGATAATGTAGGCTTTTTTTCTTTGACTAGACGCTTCATTATAATATCGAACTTTCGAAGACTAGTGTTATTCACCATGTTGTAGATATCGTTCTTACTCATCTTTAAAAATCGACTAATGATCCTGTTTTTCCACGAAGCATCCATTTTAGTATTCTCATTCTTTTCTATACGGCTCCTCAAATTTTGCACGTTGACTTTCGGAAGTGAAACGTTAGAATGTTGAGATTTTTCTGTATGGACATCTTTTTGTGGCTTTTTATGATGCAATATGATATTTTGGTTTGCAATCTCGGATGATATTGCATTCTCAAAATTATTTTCTTTTCTCTTTAAATTCTTTTCTTCTTCTTTATTATGCTTTGACGTATTTTCTAAATTCTTTTTAGTTATCGAAGGTTCTGCAAGTGTTTTTTCTAGTTCTATGGGATGTGTCATTCCATTTTTTTTCTCGTTATTTTCTTTCCATGACTTGGTATTTACTACTTTCACTTTATTATTCAAGTTAAATACTACTTTAGGACGCTCTAGTTCATTAACGAGGTCATTCATTAACAAGGTATTCTTAGATTTCACATTTGCATCTTGTATCGTTTCTTCTGATGATGGATAGTCTGCTGTACTCTGTTCTTCAAGTATTTTTTTCTTGCTACTCGTGTCACTTTCTTTTATTTTTTTTTGCTTATTAGTTTTGGTTTTTGGTTTTCCTGGAGGCAGTGCTATAGATTCTACATCGCTAGCAGGATCAATTGGAGTACTGCTTTTGGAAAGAGATTTGGAACTTGATTTAGATTCTTCATCTGTCTTTCCCGTTATACTTGTCATTTCTTTTGCAAATCTCATGGCTTCTTGCATGTCGTTCAAACCATCGTCTTTGTTTACGCTGCAATGCAAATTAGAAGACGAAGAGAGCTCTGGTAAAAAAGATGAAGACACACAAGTATTAAGAGACGTTGCATGTACTTGAGGCAATGACGGAACGTGTGTATTGATAACAGGATTGCTGGGCAGCATAGGAAACATTGGAGAAAAATTTACTGAATCGATATGAGATGGCATAAAAACATTACTTTGATTGACTATTTCTAGTGGTAATTGTTGAGGCATAAATCCTCCATGTGTATTTAAGCCCGTATGAACTTCCATATTATTATAGACGGCAGGTATCGGATTTTGAGCATTACTCCATGGAGGATTTGCGTCTTCATGGGACATTTTTGTCCCGAGTAAACATTTTATATTTGGTGGTGGCTCAGTAGGATCGAATAATGGTAAATCAGGAATTGAATATGGAGGCAAAATACACGGTTGATCTTGTTTTAGTAACATTGGTGGTGGAGTAGTAGGATCAAAATCAACGGGCAATTCCTGCTCCGTATGTGGAGACAGTTTTGGTGGACCACTCTGAAAAGAATTTTCCTTCATTCTTGGCAATTGATTATCTAATGTGACATTACTTACTGGTGTATCAATTAATGGTGTTTGTATTAATGTACAATTACTGCTATTTGAATTTTCTGCATGAACATGAGAATTTAAAGCACTTTCTTGAACATCTAAATTTTCGAAAAGTTCCTCTTTCTCTTGCGATACGTCCTTCTGCAAAATGTCCTGATCCGTTGAATCAATTGGAAATGATACATCAGCTTCTAAATTTAGTGTTTCAGACTCATCTGGTTCTTTCGTAACATCTGTGGGATATATTTCGATTCCTTGAGAAATATCCCGTTGTTGATCATCTTGCTCTTGTGAAATACTAACTAGTGGTGTATCATATTGGTACTGAAAGTTTGATTCTAATAATTCATTTTCAATAGTATTATCTCCGTGTAGATCTGATTGTTCCAAATTCTGAGAATCATCAACTGGCTCTTGAAGCTCCCAGTCCACTCCTTGTCCATTCTCAATCCATTCCTTGTCCACTTCCATGTATTGATTATCATCTGGTACATTTTCCAGAATTGTCATTTGATCATTAGGTATCATTAGACGAGTTTCATCTTTGTTCTCATCTAATATCATTACATCGCTATCTGTATTATTGATAATATCTAATTCATTTGTAGTATGCTGCATATTATCAGAATTTATTTTTCCAATGTCCCTTAGATCATTGTACGTCAAATTGATCTCAGATGATTTATATCCTACTACAGGGATACGTATCTGAGCATTATCCTCTGGATTGTCCGCAATAATGTTAGACGGTATATCTTCATTCCAAATATCTGGGATGTCATCACTGTTAAAAGAAGAGAGTTTCTGCTTCAATCGATCCGCTGTTTCGATTATTTTCTGTTGTCGCTCTTCTTCTGAGCCGAGCAGAAGAAGTTGTGGCACAGTTTCAATTATATTAGTCTCCTCCTGCATAATCAGCTCTTCTGGCAACACGGCACTCTTCTCGAAACGCGGAGGTACGGGCAATCTATTAGGGGCGGGGAATCGAACGTCATAATTACAGAACCTCCTTCGCCTACCGTCTGCTCTAAAGGGCGGGCTGCCACGTAACGGCTGGGACGTATGAGGCTGAAAAAACATATTGTTCGGCTGCCAGGGCGCGCCAAACTGCGCGGGATGTCCTGGCCTCGGTGGAGGAACTGCATGTCGGAAGGGCGGACGTGGAAATCGGGGCCTACCAAAGCGACGCGCGGCACGTGTACCCTGCGGGTAGCCCCTTCCTCGGCCAAAGTTGCTGTAACTCATTCCACTCTTTAGCCTAACACCTCAATACAATTGCAACAAGTTCGCGTAAATACAACAACCTAACACCGCACAATCTTTGGTAGTTTAACATGCCGTAAGAACGCGCATCTCTTCATCGGGATGTACGCTTATTGCACTGAGCGTTGACGATTCTTGCCTCTCAGGTTCCACGATTCGTTTCTTCTGCAGGCTTGCGCACTCGGGACGTCAAAGATCATCGTGTCTCTATATATCCCACGCCGCGTATTTATCCTAGCTAGCGCTCGCTCTAGACGACGATGTCACTCTCGGACATCCCGCCTAACCTCTCACGCTGCAAGGATCCACCGACTCTGGCCGTTCCCCGACGAGACTGTCGGCTGCAAAGAAACACGTGCGATTAGACCTGAAGAGTAAACATCGGGGGTGATGACAGCGTTCGCCGGCGCGTTTCGCGCGTCACGATGTAACGCGACGGGCAAACCTGCGGAACTCACGCGTTTGCGTCAAACGATCAGATGTTTCGCGCTCCTCGAGTTGCGTGAGCTGCGTCTCCGTCTTCGATCCTTATCTCTTTCTCTCTCTCTTTCTCTCTCTCTTTCCCTCGCGAGCTCCTGCGACGGTGTTATTTCCGTCGCGGAGGAATCCCTTCCTTTCGAACGGATACTTTCCTTGGCGCCGTGGACTATGAACGGTCGATGATCTGACTCTCGTTGCCGTCGTTTACATGAAACACGCAGGAACGCGTCACCCGATCGTTCACGATACCACCGACGTAGGAAGCGGTGAGACACCCGTCGTCGTACTGCGCGTACACAATGTACACATGCGCGCCGATATCGCGGTCAACGCTAACAACTTACTAGGTTCGCCACGCGATTTCATTACGCATGCATGCGCGGGGTGACAGGAGGAGAGAGATGGGGGAATAGAAGAAAAATTAAACGATCACCTTTAATCTAATAGTCCGATCAGTTCTTCCGCGCACACGCCTTGTGCGATCGTGTAAATCGGTCGAGAGGTCGAGACAACGCGACGCCCGGCGGTTTTGACGTTATCCAATCGGTAAACCGAGCGAGCGAGGCTTATTCATGCTTGTGTCCATGCCTGCTGTGCTGAGCATCAGGAGCACCGCCATCGAGTGCATTTGCGTGGAGCAATATTACGTTCTATGCGCGAGCACTGTCTAAACTCTCATCTATGAAAAAATAAAGAAGATAGGCATTTTGTTATATTATTTACGTGTTCCCTCCCTTCCTCCTCACGTTGTTGGTAAACCCCTCATAAATGTGCGCATACACATCAATTTCCTCCATTTCCAAGTCAGCTGTTTTTCTTTTAAATTAACATTCGCCTATTCCCTCTTGACTCCTCCGTCCAGTCGATTGCATTATTACACTCTGACTACACCACACGCACCGATCTTTTATCACTGACGGCATCGCGGATGATCGCGGTTCGCGTCTCGCACTTGTCTCACGACACGTGATCGCGACTGGAACGGGATAGGTGAAGTTATAGGTTTAAGGGGATCCTAAAGTCGTCTGTATTACCGACTAAATCGTAATTTTTGTATAACAAATACTTTTTTCCTCTTTCACAGATTCAAAAATCCTTTTCCAGGATTAAAGTATACACATTAATACGCGTTTGTGAGGTGGAATTTATGCCGAGAACGATAAAAAATTTTTCTTAAGATTTTTCAATTTCGAAATTTTTTGTCGTTTTCGGCAGAAATTCCACTTCACAAACACGTATTAATATATTTTAATCCTGGAAAAGGATTTTTGAATTTGTGAAAGAGAAAAAAATATTTGTTATACAAAAATTACGATTTAGTCGGTAATACAGACGGCTTTAGGATCCCCTTAACAAGCGAATATTTAAAAAATATACAATTTTATCAAAAGATTCGAAAAAACATTGTATGGTATTGAGGGTAGCGTATAATGGTGACGTTTCCTTTTATATTATATAATTTTAATTTAGAATGTTTTATTTTGTAAAATTGCATATTTTCGAAATATTAAAATGAGTCACCCTGTATAATTAGTGCGGGGTCCTTTAAATTTTGGAGTAAAGCACAACGGAGGGGGAGGGGAAAAGATTGAGGGAAAACTCCAAAGGTAACGCGCGCGGGATCTCGGTGATTTTAAAATAGAAGTAATCTCTCTTGCGCGACTTTAACTCTCGCTACGAGAAACCTGTTACAAGAAAATCACGTAATACGAGTGCGATTAATCGGAATTTGCGGATGATTGATCGCCGTCCGATAAACGAAATGTCGCAATAATTTGATTGACCTTAATCGAATGATTTCACTGTTATTTTAGTGATTGAAAAAATTATGCTTATATATTTTATATTTACTTCATACTTAAGCGTTTGCAGTGTATTGATCGAACTTGACGATACAACATAGACACAATTTTATCAGTTTGGGTAAATCGGTTAAATTATTTAAGGTCATTCTGATATTCCTGCAGATAAACAACATTAACAACAATAACATAAATATAACGGAAGAATGAGTAATCTCTCGCTGCAATTCATCACAATTTTATTGTGCAGTAAAATGTACATTCCGTTACGGAGATGTGTACAATTAATATAATAGCAGAGATATCTTTGGACAACAAATTTCTGTGTGTGGCAGAAGAATAACATCTCTTGAACACGTTTGAATGCTGTACAGATATCGGAACAATGACTGCTGAATGCTGTACCGCATAAAATTGTTAAAGTTTGAAAAGTCGATAAGAGTAGTGGAATTTGTGCTGAGAAAATTATATATTATGTTTCGTATTAAAGATTACTTCCGTTTATAACTGAATATATAGAACTTAAATTTTATGAATTTTACATCTTTCGTATTAAAATTATACGACAAATGTCGAATAAGATACATAATTTTTTTTTAACAAACTGAGCTGGAGTTATTATACAATACGGGGTTAATTATATAGAAAGATAATCGGATAAATATATATTTAGCTTTGCAGCTTTCTGTAGAAAACAATAAATATATATTAGTATATATATATAATATATCGATTCTTTTTCTCTCTCTTTCATTTTATATTAATATAGAATTGCTATATATATTGTAAGATATTATATGTGTGTGCGTGTGCGTATGTGTATGTGTGTGCGTGTGTGTGTGCGCGTGTGTGTACATATATAATATTTTACAATACTTATATCTTATTTTCTTTTAATTCTTGGAAATAAGTGCTTTTTTTGTAAATCTGGAGAAATGCTATGACAATTATATGTTATTCCGCGTAAATATTAATATATGTAAACATTTGCAATATCTTTACATAAAGAGATATACGTAAAACTTTATCCTTATACAAAAACGACTCGGTGTTAAGAAGTTCAGGTATTCTGTTTTCAATATTGTTTTTAAGCTTATGTACTGAATATTTTTCCTTTTTGGAAAAAAAGAAAAATTATTCGTTCTCACCCCGGCGAAAGATTTGTTAATATTTTTTTAATTATCTTTATGCATTCATTAATCTGTCGCTCTGCCAATTAAATGCGTAACGTAATCAAACATTCCGACAAAATTTTGAGATTAAGAATGATTTTTCTTTTAATAAGTTAAATAATAGCACGATAGTGACAGCAATATTAATGAAAATGTTTAATTAAGTACATTTAAATACAATCAGTAAAAGTATTTTTGCATATAACGATATAATGAATGAATTTTATATATATATACTATGTATATATATATGTATATATTCAATTAATATACCATTAATAATGTAGCGATATAACATGATATATATTCAGAATAATCTTAAATGACTTCGGAACCATTTTATGCTTAACAATTTATATACAATACATATATATATACACAGAGCTTTCCTGGTCTATCTCATTATAAATTAGTGGAAAAATAATGCTGTTTTGGCCATGATCTGCGCATCAGTAATTATCAACTACATCTTCGTTGCTAATACCTACATTTTTGAATGTCTGTTTCATGGTAGTCTTTAAAATAGTCAAAAAATTGTAATTATACACACAGTTTATCATCGCGAAGTGTATACCTCTAGAAAAATCTCATCTCGAATAATGCATCGATCGTTACCACAATATAATCCTTTATTATAATCTGCCATTCATTAATAGTAATAGATAACATTAATACTTTGATTATTATCACTGTATGAAAATAATTCATATAAAGCAAGTAGCTATTATTTAATAAATGGAATAAGTTTCCAACTTCCATTTTTTTCATGTCTTGATTTTTGCCAAATTTGTGGTAATTATTCGGCTTTGCACCATTATAAGAAATATTTAATTTATTCATTATAAAATACCAAACATCTTCGATTTTAAGGGGATCCTAAAGTCGTCTGTATTACCGATTAAATCGTAAATTTTTGTAGAACAAATACTTTTTTCTCTTTCACAGATTCAAAAATCCTTTTCCAGGATTAAAGTATACACATTAATACGCGTTTGTGAGGTGGAATTTATGCCGAGAACGATAAAAAATTTTTCTTAAGATTTCAATTTCGAAATTTTTTGTCGTTCTCGGCATAAATTCCACCTCACAAACGCGTATTAATGTGTATACTTTAATCCTGGAAAAGGATTTTCGAATCTGTGAAAGAGAAAAAAAGTATTTGTTATACAAAAATTACGATTTAATCGATAATACAGAAGGCTTTAGGATCCCCTTAATACAGAAATTAAGTGATTCGGCGATTGCGTTTGTGATCTCTTCGCGTTATATCGAATAAAATGAGAGAAATTCTATGCTGAGGGATCTAGTAGATAAAGTGTATAAAAGTAGATGCGTTAATCGAATTGTTTGAATGGAATGGTTCGATAATTCACACATATTCACACATATGCATATATATATGCATACATATGAATTATATTATAATGTATAAATATAAATTAAGAACAGGATGATATACGCATATGGAATGTGTAACTTAAGTGGTTTTCTGAAAATGGCTATTCATCACTTTGTTTAAATTGTAATAAACATTGGCTGCGTTCAGCAGAGAAAACAGCTTTGCAACTGTTGTAAAATTCTTGAATATGATTGGTTTATACATTTAGATCCAATGAGGAACTAAGGGCAAGACCAATCATATTAAAGAATTTTACAACAGTTGCAAAACTGCTTTTTCTGCTGAATGCAGCCATTGTTTTGCCTCAAATCAAGCTAACGGAATTATCAAATTCACATCAGCTTCATATTCGGAATATGACTTTAATGTATAAGCTGACAAGCGTTATCGGGAATAACATCGTAAATTCTCTCGTATTTATCTTGCTAATTAATAATAAAATAGTTATATCATATTCTATGTATACTGTGTGACAAATAAGAAATTACAAAGGCCATATAGCAGTACCGCAGAGCATTCTGACAATGTTAGTATTTCTATGCTACATTTAATATGTTTCAAGAAATTTTAGTCCAGAATTATTATTCTAGCTATTCGAAGTACTAGGATAAATTAATCTTAAGAAAGTGCTGTACAATGTAAATAGCTGTCTTTCGACGTCGATAAGTCTATGAGAAGTATACCTAATTATATACCTCTATAATTTAATAAATTTATTATATATTTATACTTTCCAATAAATTAATATTCACGTTGCAACAAATAAACAACGATCTGTACATTCAATATAAAAATTAAACCTAAGGACGGAAAACAGAAAACGCTAATCAGATATTCAATTCCCACTGTGAATAAAGTATATCGATTGGCAAAAGTATCAAGTTGCCACAGGCATTGTTGTTAATTTTCACGCTATGCGCGAAATACTAACAGTGGAATACTCTATCGTATAATTATTCGTTATTCTATTTTTTATCCGAATAGTTCCTTTAAAGTACAATGCTCAATGAGCCCAATTAGTTGTGCAGAGCATTTTCCTGAATACAAATAAAAAAACCTTTTATTTATATCTCGGACTGTCTGGCGGGGTCGGTTGCGTGTTAGCCTTCTGCTTTGGTCCAGTTTTAAAGGACATCTTTTTTACAGGTCTCGGTGAAATTCCGTGAAGCGCAGGACTCTCAGGGGTATCACTACTAAACCATACTCTGCTTCCGTCAGAAACTGAAAATAAAAGCCAGAATTAATAAAATCTCATTAATTGTAACTTTGTAGATTATCAATTAAAAAGCAACATAAAATTTTAGTAAGAAAATAGATGCTCGTGAAAAAGGCAGAGATTGTTAAAAAAAAGTAAGCGTGCAGTTTGAATAAGAAGAGAGCATCGATGGAAACACAATATTTTTATATTGCATATTTTACATATACAGGGTGTTTCCAAATTAAATCGCAAAACTTCGGGAGCGTGTAGAGGAGTAAAAAACTAAGAAAAAAAGTCCTATAGACATATGCTCGTTTTTGCTCCGTTTCAGAGAAATCGAAAAAAAATGTTTACATTTCTTGCCATATCTAGCACCGACATATTTGATTACATTTTCCACTTTCTGTTATGAATTTGTCAGTCGCTCTTTGAAAGCCTTTAACAGTAGATGAATTTTGTCTTTTGCAATATGCCGCGTACGTATTCTAATAGTGAATATGCTGATATGGTTTTTGTATACGGTTTCTGCAACGGTAATGCTTTAAAGGCGGTGCGAGAATATGCACGACGATTTCCAAACAGAAGAGTGCCAAACCGAAGAGTGTTTATGTTGACATTTAATAGATTGCGAGAGACTGGAACATTTTCAATTCGACAAGAAAACAACCGATTTCAAGCAGCGTTACGAAGAGATTTGCAGGCAGGGAATCGTATTTTACAACATTTTGACAATCATCCTGAGACCAGCGTTCGGAATGCGTCGGCTGTATTGGGAGTGTCACCACAAACAATTTGGCGAACTGTAAAAGGAGATAATCGCTATCCCTACCACATTCAAAAAGTGCAAAATTTATTACCTCAAGATCATTGGAACAGATTGAACTTTTGTAACTGGTACCTTCAGACATGCCACAATGATATTTTATTTCCATCTAAAATAATGTGGTCAGATGAGGCAACATTTACCAGAGGTGGAATAATTAATCAAAGGAATTATGATATATGGGCTCATCAAAATCCCAGGTCTGTTAGAGAATACAAATTTCAGCAAGAGTTTTCTGTTAATGTCTGGCTTGGAATTTGGAACGACGTTTTAGTGGGACCGTTTTTTTTACCTGCAAGATTAAATGGGGACCGTTTTCTAAATTTCTTGGAGAATGAATTTTCTGACTATTTAGAAAACATCCCATTACAACAACGTACTGAAATGTGGTTTCAATTAGATGGATGCCCTGCTCATTACAGCAGAGTCGCTAGAACCTGGTTAGATAGAAAATTCCCACAACGATGGATTGGACGTGGAGGAGCAGTACATTGGGCAACTCGTTCGCCCGACTTAACGCCATTAGATTTCTATGCATGGGGTACTCTGAAGCAAGAAGTTTATTCTTCGCCTATTCAATCAGAGCAACATTTGAGAAATCGTATCGTAGCTGCAGCGAACAGAATATCGCAAGAACAGTGCCTGGCTGCTACAAGAGCCGTGTTTGACAGATGCAATGCTTGTATTGCTGCAAGAGGTGCACATTTCGAACAAAATCTTCATTAAAAAGTTTATAAATAAAATAATTAAAATAATAAATTAAATATATTTTTTTCTTTTTTCGTGATTTCCTGCGAAACAAAGCAAAAAGGAGCATATGTCTATAGGACTTTTTTTCTTAGTTTTTTACTCCTCTACACGCTCCCGAAGTTTTGCCATTTAATTTGGAAACACCCTGTATATATATTGCATATATGAATGCGTTCCGTTTTCATGCTCGCATGCTATAAGCATTAATTCATCCTTGTTGTTTATCAAATATTAAGCTGTAGTCACACTATAGGTTGTTGGCTATGGTTGCCGATTATCGATTCTATTTTAGCCAACCACGATGCAGCGAATACGGACTAGCTGCAACGTAATTGGCTAAAATAGAACCATCAACCGGCAACACGTAATGTGATTACGGCTTTAAACAAGAACAAATAATGCTTATAGGTGCTATAAGCGCAAAACGAAACGCACCTATTATATTCTCCTGCAAAGCAATATTTAAAAATGATAAAAAAACATTATTAAAAATATTTTAAAAAACATGAAATACACATAAACATAAGAAAAAATAATATCCAGACATGCTATTTTTATAATGTTGCTCATAGATTGGAAAGATTACCTCTGAATATATTTTGTAAGACTGCCAAACAAAAAGTTAATTAAAAGACATAGAAAGGTTAAAGAAAAAATTGAGTAATATTCTTGATTTTACAATATTCGGCAGATTAAATCTTGCAATTATATATATTGTTATTAGACACACAGCAGGTATATAACAAAAATTAGAATTAGAAAATATTTATTTTCAAATATCTATCTGTAGCATGTTGTACGAACATTACTGTTTATGAAATTGTGATCAAACAATCATAAAGTATATGTGTGTGTGTGTGTGTGTGTGTGTATATACAAACTTTTTGACACCGCTTGTATGCAGATAGAGCGAATTAAACCGAATCGAAAAGTCCTTTCTTCATTATTTTACAATTTTCACAATCGAGATATTAATTTCTAAAGTTCGCCGAATAAGCGCGTATCCGCCCGGCCATACCGCCAAATGCATGCTCATTTACACCCATTGCCCCCATCGGTCATGATCGCTAGGCGTATGTAGATTTGTTTACTACAAGTGGCAATACGCACAGCAGCAAAAAAAAAAACAACTCCCCGCGCGTTTAGCGATCATGACCAAAGACATAGAGAATGAACTGCGCGATCCGTATCTAAGTAGTATTTAAATGTGATCGGCAATAATGAGAGAAACCATGGAAGACGGCCAATCTTCCTCTCGTTCTCTCTTCCATTACGTCGAATGGAAATAGATTAGCCGTCTTACATGCGGTCCCTCTCTTTTATTTTTATTGATCATTTTGACACACAGATCCCGCAATCCATTCTCTGTTGTTATCGACAACGATCAATGAATGTGCATTTGGCTGTATGACCCACTGGATATGTTTATTCGGCGATTTTTAAATTAATATCTCTTAATTATTGCAAAAATTGTAAAATAGTACAGGACTTTTCAACTCAGTTTAATCCATTCTATACACGAGCGTTTTGTCAAAACTTACTGAACATCTTGTATGTACACGCACGCACGCACGCACGCACACATGTATATACATACACACACACTTAACAGATACAGATAGAGGCATAGGATACAATATCAGATAAATGTTGGAAGAACAGCACGGAAATAATAAATAACTAATAATACTACCTTGTCCGGTGGTGTTACAAGGTGGGTGGGGGTTAGTGGACTGAATTAGTCACCTCTATTCGCACGATTGTCACTGCTCGCTGTCGAACTGCTGCGCAAACCGGAGCGTCCCTGGTGCGAATCTATAAGCGCTGCTGCGAGGTTTGACGATGCTGTGGATTGCACGCTTGTTGTAGATCCTGATAGTGCGATATCAATAGTAATAATAAACTTCTATAAACGATAAATATGAACGAGTAATGATACGCGAAATACTGAAGAGAGACGTTTATTTCTGCATGTACGAGGTGTGATCAAAAAGTAAGGTGACTTTTTGAATTTCGCGCGCTCTGTACTCTAATTTAAAAAATTTTTTTTTGTTGTGTTGGTACACTCGTCACGATCATATGTTCACAGTTTTGACTATATAGCATGTTTTGTTTTTATATGAGAGGCATAAAGGTTAGACTCGTGTTTGCGTGCTCGGCGATTTTTTGCTTTTGAAAATAATGGAGCAGAGAGTTTGTATTAATTTTTGTGTAAAAAATGGTATTAAGTGTTCAAAAACTCTTGAAATGTTGACAGTGGCGTACGGTGAGTCAACTTTGAGCAAAAAAAATGTTTATAAATGGTATAAGTTATTCCAAGAGGGCCGAGAAAATGTTAACGATGAACCTCGCTCTGGACGCCCCAGCACGTCAAAAACCGACGAAAATGTTCAGGAAGTGAAAGAAATTGTGTTGAAAAATCGTCGAATAATGCACCTGCGCACACGTCGTTACTAGTGAGTAGTTTTTTGGCCAAAAACAATACTATCATCATGCCTCAGCCACCGTATTCACCAGACTTGGCCCCCTGTGACTTTTTCCTCTTCCCAAAATTGAAAAGGCCCATGAAAGGACGAAGATTTGCGACGATTGAGGAGATTAAGGCTGCATCGCTGGAGGAGCTCAAGGCAATACCCAAAAGTGCATTTCAGAAGTGTTTTGACGACTGGAAAAAGCGCTGGCACAAGTGCATTGTATCAGAGGGGGATTATTTTGAAGGGGATAACATAATTTTGGATGAATAAATGAATATTTTTTTATAAAAATGAAAAGTCACCTTACTTTTTGATCACACCTCGTATGTGAAAATTTTTAAAAATTAAATATATTATTACAAAATATATATATAATATTACTAATGTTTTTACTTAATTGAGAATCACGTACCAGAGACAGACGAAGCTGCGCTAAACGGGCTTGGCGGTTGCACTGGTGAGTAAACATTGGCCGTAAACTCCTCGAATGTTGTAGCTTCCTTGTGATTTCTCATAACGGTATCGATGGATCGCGATCTCTCCTCATAACTAAAATTTTATTTAAGTGTTATTCAATTCGATGATTTCATAATATTGCAGTTTATAAACAGATTACTTACTAATGTTGATATAACGTAAGCGTAGACCTTTTTGCTTTACTCGCGGCTAATGCGGTTGTTCTCACTAAACCCGGTAATACCTTATCCTCCACAATACATTCATCAAATAAAGGACCGAAAAATGGAATCTCCGATTTACGCGAAATTTGTATTCGATACAGCTTGTTTTTCAATGGATAAATGACAATGAGAACATCGCAGAATTCTGTAGGTATGATGTCTCTGCGATAATCTCGCCAATGTTCCGACCAGACTATGTGGATTTCATCATTGCCAAGATGCCGTGTCTGAAATTAAATATCACGTAAATATCATGAGATAAAAGCGTTGCAGAAAGCTATACTAAAATACCTTTTGCAGTAAACTCTCAGGACTATCCGATGGCATCCTTGTAGCAACATGGAAGAGAACTTCAGTGAAAGATGTAGCATAGTACGGTGCGGTGACACCAGATGCCTTTCCAGGTACCAAGCCGCCGAGAAAACCAGTGTGCGATTCCAGCTCAACTTCCCAAGCGAGCCTCGCGATAAAACTCTCATACTCCTTACTGGCAGTGACATTGCTTAGTATGGAGTTCTTGTCTTCCTGGCCCTGGCTGACGTAAATCACCGCTATCTTGTGTGTCTCCCGAGACCGTTGGCCATCGAGATTACGGAGTTCACGTAAGAGCTTCTCGTTTTTCGCTAGCAAATGCAGTTTCTTACGCAGCTCCCAGCCGGATAAACCGAGATGCGAAAACAAGAGGCGGCAGTGATGAAATGGCGCCGGAGGCGGACGACATGACGGTGGACTGATTGCTGTTGCGCTCATACTAAAATTAAGATTTATTTTAATCAAAAATACAACCTCAAATTGCAAATCAATAAAATATATTTAGAAAACGATAGACACGCAACCTAATGTGTTGATTCCAATTATTCATGTGTTCTTGCTCTGCGTTTCTCTGATTCAAAATCGTTGCAATAGTCTCGCTCTCGAGATAATATCCCTGAGGTGGATTAGCGGGTGCATTGAGAGCTACTTCTGGATTGGTCAAAACCTCCGGGCTCGTATGTCCTATATATTGAAGAAGCTAAAAACATACAGCTCTTTAGCAATTTACTACTTTGTTATTATTGAAGATTAGGATGTCAATATAACTTTAACTTCATTCACTCACATCGTCCAAGTTATCCATATCGCTTGCAGCATTCGCAAAAGTCGGTAATATATGGGGCTCGCGATGCCGTATTGTGTGTCTGGGTGTACAGTTGTGAGGTGTAATGACACTATTCAAATCGTCTGTATGTAATTTCACGTTCCAATCAACTGAAATAAATCACAGAAATTTATCACGTCACGATACATCTTCTTTCATTAAAAAGGCTAATACATGCGCAAAAAAAGGTAACATAAATGAATTATTACCAGGTTTTGCAAACGGTAGCGGCAGATCGTCATCAATGAAAGGTTGGCTATACAAGATCGAACTATCCCAAGAAGCTTTTCCAGCAAGATCCCGCAACAAAACTCTGACCAAAGAAGGAGCTGTAGTCAAACCAGCTGTGACTCCTCCGCCAGGTGCATCCAATGCCGCTAATTCTACCAGTGACATTATGATCGAATTAGATAGCATCAACAGCTGTATGTTAGGTGCTTGAAAAACGGCGGAAGATAGCTCGTCTCCATCGATTCCAGGAACGTCGTCCAATTCAACAACCAGTGATGAGAGACGTGCAGCACCGATACCCATCGGAAAGTGTCCCAGATGATTAATTAAATGCATCAATACCTGCGTCGATTGAATATTCACGTAAATTATATATATTTATATACGCGTATAATAGATTAGCTTACCATTTTTGCTGCCAATTGTACCGACTGAATATTTCCTTTGCGAGGTGATTTTATAGAGGACTCATCAATTAAATTATCTAATGTAATATTAGGATCAAAATCATCATCGTCATCCTGGTTATTTTTAGCGATTTTCGAAAATTCCTTTCCAACTTTATTTTGCACTATGTTGTTTAAAACCTACATAATAAAATTAAATGCTATAGAAACCGACAAGATAAAACGCCATATATGTATAAAATATTAAAACAATATCAATAATACTGACTGTAAATAAAGTCATCAAGAGAGGTTTTCCTTGGAACATCTGTAGTAATACTGTTGGTCCTAAATGCATAGCCCATTCGCCTAAGCAAAATAGCATCGACACTGTTAAAGGTCCGCGTCTTTCACGCGTTGTCATTCGCCCAAGTGTATCCGATAAGATCTGGATATCAGAAAATTAAAATTATCATTATATTCTTCTTTATAATCCTTAAATCAAAAAAGACTTAGGACTAATTATAGAAATTGAATTCTGATTAAATAAGTTTATTTATTCGCCATATTATAAGTTACAACATGAAGACGAACTTATTTCATCGGGATCCAATTCCCATAATTAATTAGGGTAGGCTTCATAATAATTAGTGCGAGATCCTTTCACAATCGTACCTGTATTATCTTAGATGGCACATTAGGATACAATTCTAGTAGTATATCAGCCTTATCGCAAAGAAGTAACAAAGAATCACACGCAACCTGTGCAACAGTAGCGTGAGAAGCCTGAAAACAAAAAATTGATATAGTCATTAAGTATTGATTAACTTCCAATAAGTAAAGATTAACTTCTGCATATTTGAACTATCAACATCTAGTTAGTAACATATAAAGAATTTGTTCATTAGTAAGAATATCAGATAAAAAGGAGATTGCATAGACTGAAACAGTTTATTTCTGGACACATATATAGCGGTAGGCCATGCAAATTAACGAGATCCTCGTAAGACACGCAGGTATCAGTCCAAAATTGTGAACGTCACACGACGGTCGACACTGCTACATTGATGCAGAAAAAAAAGAAGGAAAACTACCTGATCTATTAGGGGAAAACAGAAACCAGCTCTGCGGCGCTCTGCTCCTTGCATCCGCTGTCAATGACACTCAATGAAAGAGATTCGCTTTTATCTTAATATTATTGTAACACACCCGATTTACTTAACTTACGTTGTTAAATATGGATCTCTCTCTTTCTTAAAAAAAGATATATTCACGGATAGCAACGGTGCATTTCACGCGATATATACCGTTTAATTTAGGACAATATTCCAAATGCAAACTATCAAGCAACTACAACTCGTAGAGAATAATTGTCTCATGCTTTCTATGTTCTACAAATTTTACAGGTTCTGTGCATATGTAGCCATGTATATATGTAGCCATTCTCGTATAATTGTTTCTCAAAGATATTTAATAGAGATCTACAATTTAATATAGAAAAATTTGCAACTTACTCTAAGTGCAAGTAGAAGAACTGTAACAGCTTCCGGAATTCTCGGATGTTGTGTTTTATAGGATAGTTCTTTATATACAAACATCGCAATACTTGACAGAGCCAGGCATCTTGCAATACCAGTGGGTTCTCGTCGACAACTCCGCAAAAGTATTGTTACAATGTGCTCCTAAAAATATGAAATTTATAATAAACATGAAACAACAAGGATCAATTTGAGACTATTAATTGTGATATTAAATTATATGCAATAGTGGCATTACTTTTGCTTCTGGACACGTCATAGTTACAATATCAGGCCCATTTGGTTGTAACATGGGTAGTTTGATCATTGCAACAGGTAAGGATAACAACGAACCGATAATAGAAACAGCTTCCGTCCTTGGTGCCTGAGAAAAAAATAATATAAATAATATATAATGTTGTGTGCATGCACTGAGATAAATATTACATTACTTAATTTATAGAAAAAAAAAAATAAAATACCTCGACATCTTGACTGCTAAGTATCACATTTGCAGCGTGTATGTAGTCTAAAATCAGAAGACTCGATCCAGGTAGATTCAAACTAAATAATCTGGGTCCTGTATATTTCACAAGTACATGCAGTACTTTACTATCATTACTAGCAATTCCATTGTGAACGGCGCGATAGAAAAGCGTAAGATGCTGTTTCGGTAGACTAATGTCCAGTGGTTGTACTGTTAAGAGACATATAAGACGATATGCAGCTAATTTGCCAATTTCGTATTGATCGGGAAGCTGGATCGCCTGCGAAGAATATATGGGTAAGTACTGAAAGACATAATATTTCTGCATTATATCGTTCATTTGCTACAACAACATAACTCAAATAACAAAGTTTTCCATAAAATAAGTTTAAATATTTTAAATTATTAAAATTTTGTAACATTATATACCAATGAAATGCAATTTTGATATAATAACTAATTGTAGAGAAATAAGAGTATATACTTTTAAATATACTTTTTTCTTTATGTTCCTGTTTCTTTTTTGTAATTAAACAATGACAATTAGACAATTTTTAGTTATGTCGCAATCGTACCAAATAGTAATATATATATATATATATATATATACCTTGAAACACCAAGGTGCGATGACTGTCAGAGGTGGAATTAGCTCTGGTGCTGGAGGTGTTGCTTGATTATCTCCGGATACTCCTTGATTCAAACGTATCTAAACATACATAAACCAACAGAATAGCATAAGACACACATGTACACACACACACACACGTACGCACGTACACGTTTTATTTAATTTAATTTATTTAATTTTTTGAAGTTAGTAATTCTTACTTTAATTAACGTTTGTGTAAGTTGCACAAGATAATCCATAACTTGACCATGTAAAACGGGATCTTGAATATTATTAACATCTCCTAATGCCGAGAGCATGCGTCGCCATAAAACGACAGCCACATCTGGCAACCATCCACGGACCCCTCCACCTGCCATAACTGATCTTCTCTCAGATGCGTCATTTGTATCTATAGAACAATAAAACAGTTGCTAAATATATGCTAATCTATTAATTTGAGATATAAAATCTAAGTTTAAAATCAAATACATGTTATTGAACAATATAGTTCATTGCGTTATTTATGAATTATGAAATTGCCATATATAGTTAAGCTCTTTATATTTTATGATGTTGTGCAATAAGAAAAATTGTTACAAGCTTAACACATGACTTAATTCAATGATAAATATTTCAAAACCCCAAAAGCGGAAAACCATCTGAAAAGCATAGGTTTAATTGAAGAAATATTTTTATTTAATATTATTCGGATTCTCCGTTATATTAAATGCTCGAGCAATCATCAAAGCATCACGTATTGTTAATAAAAGGACATTACTCGACTAAGAGACGTTGTAAAATGGTTATTAATGTAGGACGGATGTAACAATTTTTTGAAGATACCAAAATGTTCACACATCAAGTCTGTGATAATATGTGGTCTTTCGCAAACTGAAATACGTTATATAGATTACACAATGACAGGCCATACATACCAATACTGCTACCATCAATATTTTCTATCTGTATAGGGCTATCTTTGTTGCTGTCAACGCCACTGCTGGGTGTCGGTGACGGGCAGCGTGGTGATGGTGGTTCGCTATCAACTATAACAATGCTATCCAAAGATTTGGCACGCCTGTTAGACAGCATCTTCCGACTGGTCACTGACGACGAAGCCGAGCCGCTTGACAGTAACCGCGCCATATCTTGTTCTATCGATAGGGGGAGTACTGCACGTGTGGAAATTGTTTACACTTAATCAAGAAGTAGGACACACACTGCGGAGATGTATTATCAATGACAAGTCGTTTAGTTAAAATCGATCTTATGAACGACATGCCGATTAAAAATTAGAATAAGCGACAATGGGTGCTGCGTTATAAATATGACAAATCTACGGATAGGAGTACTACTGTCTGTCTGTACGGTATGAAGTACGGGGAGAAGTTATTTTTAACTTGATGTCGGCGCCAAAGCGAAAAAAAAGAAGAGATACAGTTATAAATAAATTGCGCACACAGCAACACAAAGGCACTACCAAAGATCTCCACATAGTTTCGAGAAGTAAAACTAAAAAAGAGAACTATGTAACTAATGGCGTTTATTTACCGGGAATACCGCTATGTATCGTATGCGTCCGCTGTCTATGCAACTTCGTACGAGCCTTGACATTGTATATAGTGTTGTCACTTGCACTGCGCGGTAATGGTCGCACTTTCCTCATATCACGCAAAGGATGATCTGATCAAAATTGAGAAACTCCTTAGGTAAACTATTATTGCGACAAAAGAAAATTGCAATCTGTAGGTCTTACGTACCTACGACACTTTCTTTCGGCACGATATTGTTTTCTTGATCAACGCTACCTTTCCGAGGCGGCTGTACGCTTCCAGTTGACGCCGCGCGGCTTCCAACTCCACGTCGCTTTTTTGATTTTTGTTCGCTGAGTCTGTCCAAAGGTAGATCATTCAAATCCAAGTTGTACACGTGTCTCGCTAATACTCTTGTTAGTGTGTCCAGAGTTTTCTACATAGCATATATAAAAAAGAAAACATTACTTCATGTATATGAGTCAGAGCTCGTGAGATTCGTTGCACTCACCGCCCACTCGCGAATTAATTCTTCCCATTGCGTTAACGATGTTAACACCTCTAGAAACTGGTCCCATAACTGGGTAGAAATAACCACGTTTAAGTTAGCCTTAATCCATGTAACAATTAAAGTCTGGAATATGGCAGGCGCAAGTTTTCCACCGATACTTTCTTGATGCTTGCGGCGAGAGGATTTCTCGCTTAACACGAGCGATGTAATTTGCAGTAACACTCTGATTTAAGGAATTTAAATTAAATTGCGAAAGAATAAATTAATCGTAAAGAAAGAAGCTAACAAATCGCGAATAAATACCTAAGTAACTGTTCCCAGGTTGCTGGTTCCAGCCTAGAGTGCATAACTACGTATCGATACACATTTAAAACTCTTTTACAACTGTCCGTTTGTTCTTCGAGTAATGTTAAAGATGCATTCGGTCCCGAGTTTTCTAAGAAAAATACGTTTGACGCTTGCGTGATAAAAATTTGCAGAACATTTTGCAGGCCTGCCCTAATAAACAAATTTTCCCGATGTATAGCGCCAAGATAAGAATCGTTTCTTAATCTCGTCTGTCGATAACTATCAGATGGACTCTTCTCCATTTCACTTTCCTTTTTTTGACTTTCTTCGTAATCCCGATCTTTATGGCCATCTAATGGTTCCAACATGAATGGAGGGATTTCCTATAAAATATATTACGTATATACATAATAATATTTACATACATATATATGTGTAATATATAATTTTCTAATATTTAAAACTCACATTCATTTGAATCCAATCTTTATAAACGGCGATAGCCTTTCTTATGGCTCCTGCATGATTAAAATCCAGGAGAAATGCCTGTCTGTACAATTCATGTACAAAGTTTACATTATCCCTATTTCCATATAAAACCTCTCTGACTAACAGGGCCGAAACGGCACTATCTTCTTGATTTTGACTATCCTGTTGAGATATAGCTGATTCAGGTGACAGTAAATTTGAATCCGTAGAATTTTGAGTATACACCGACACACGGCGTAATTCTGACTCGGCATTTTCCTCGTTTGGTGTTGTACTGCAGATTAGTATTTAAAAATGTATTATAATTCAAATTACAACAGAAGCAAATAGATAAAACAAAAAATAAATTACCTTTGCGAAAGATGTGAAAAAAGTCCATCTTTTCTAGCGACATGCGTGAAACTTGCAACCCATTTGATTAAAGCCACTTTACAGAGTACATAGTTATTCTGATTTTGATTCATCGGTTTACGCATTGTGGGTAATTCCAAATTAGGTTTGTAAAGGGAAAAATTGTCATTGAATTCCGGACAGATGTGACGAAGATATGCTACTTTAAAACGTTCTAATAAAAATTGAAAAGTTTTATGCTGCCGTGTAGATTTATCTCGCCATTCTACTTTTATCACCTGGAAATAACACAAACAAATTGTTAATTATTTTTATCGCGTTTTAAGATTAAATAGATATCTATAAATATGTCCATAGAGAAGTAAATTACATACCTGAGTAACCATAAATTCAAGCAATGCTTCCAAAAATCTAACAGTTTCATTGTCGAGAGGCTTTTCTCCACTTTGCGGTGGTAAGATAGGCCCGCCATCAACTTGACTGATAGGACATTGATTTGATCCATTATCATGAAAAGTACTTTGCCCGAGTTGCGTGTCATAAAATTCTCTCTTGTCTTTCTCTTCAGAATTAGATGCTTTCGCCAGTTTTTCTTTCTTGCCATCTGTTTTACGATCACATTTATAAGGCGATGCTTGATGCGGTGGAAATCCTGGCACCAAGCTGGCAAACATCTGATGTATATGTTCGGGAGCATTTTCGCCAAGAGCTTGATACCACAAAATAAAATACCTAAAACATCAGTGGTGTTACACAAATAACAAGTAAATATAACATACATAAAAGCCAAATAATATGCCCTAAATAAATATAACATATCTACTGCGAACAGTTGTCATACCTTATAGCTTGTCTACGAAGTTTCCAACTATTACCAGGATGCAAGAGCTTCTGCAAAATCCGTGCTAAACTATGACACTGCCATCGTCTGTTAAGCAGCTCAGGAAGAAGAGTTAAAACTTTCTCCAGAAGTTGCAATACCTGTTCTAACTCTTCTCTGTGTGCCTTATGCACTATAAAACATATAGATTAGTTTTTTCTATCTTTTAATTATATTATGTAAGAAATATTTATGGCAAATACTATGATTAACATGAGAATGATATTTGTACAAGTATCCATGTAAATGTAATTTAACTCATAAGACGTTAGTAATGGAAGAAATAATTAATGCAAATCAAGCTAAAGTAACATGATATATGACTTACCAATATGGAAGGAAAGCTCTGGCAGCAGAATGGGAAGAAATGAAAGAGATGATAATAAAATAACGAGTGAATATTATGGTTAATACAAAATTTATTATAATTTTGAAGGCAATGATATTATTTTGTCAAGTTATATAATTATGCGATATATATTAAAGCATGGAAATTTTCAAAGTTATACAGCATTAGGACAGTTAGCTTTATTTAGTATATTACACTTTAATATCAATTTAGTTTGCAACTTACCGCGTTGCCGAAGATTTGCTTCGGCGGACACGAAGCAATCGTAAAGGATGAAGTACACATGGCTGAAGTTACCCTCAAAAAAGCCCTTTGCCTCGTCAGTGTCCACATTTTCTTTAATATAAAAACAATGAATTGATATGTTTATTATATAAAATGTAAGATATTCGTAAACATATCATCATTAATAAATAGGAAAGAAAACTTTCTCTTGCAATACATATTCCTTTATTTCAAAATATAAATAAAAAAATTAAGTTTTCCAAAAAAAGGAAATTCTTTTTCAACTTGATAAAAAATTATTAATTAATCAATGATATCGACAAAAAGTATATATTCATAATATGATTCCATCAAATCCCTTTTTTGTCATTTTTGTTTCATAATTTTTTAACAAAACCATCCTTTTTGAATTGTGACGTTTTGACGGTTTATTATGAAGTTTACTTTTAACGATTAATAGGACAATATTTACTTAACCCATTCATGGCAATAATTAAAAAAAATTTTTTCGTATTGTGTCGCTTTTGAATTAAGGGAGTGATATGTCTTATAGAAAGAAGTAGTGGAAATTCTATTACATCATAACTGGTTCCAAGTATCTGTGCTTATATAGTAGAATTCTTTTTCTTTTTCCTTATATGTATATAAGAAACAGAGAAAGAGGGAAAAAGAAGAAGAAATATATAATATAATTACATATTATAATATTTCAAAATTATTTAATATAGTAAGAGCGAAGTAGATAAACAGAATAGAAGCATTAGAACAGAAATATATGTGAGATATCAATATATATGGCACATGTTTGCAAAATATTTAAAGCTGTAGACTATTTTTATTAGTAGTGTGTGTGCATGTGTAGAAAAATACATATAAAACATGCAACTACAACGTAACTTTAGCTAGACATGGAGGCCACGAGTTGGTCAATGTGGTCAGGCGGTTTGGTGATTAGATATTAACTACCTCTCTCATAACACTGTGAAACCTTAACCATAACACTATTGGTCCAAGCAGTTACCATCTTGTAACTGCTTGGATTTAATTCTTTTTCTTTTTTTAACTAGGATATGCAACGAGCAAGTGATGTAACAGAGTTTTGTCTATGTTAAATAAACAGCTGAGAAACAAATAGAATATTACTTTCTCAAATTTTTTAGTAATTTTCTATAAAACCTGCTAAATAAAAAAAAACTGTTAATTAGCTTTACTTTTAAGATAGGTTAAATATTATACAAAATATATTTATTTTATATTTCATGAAGAGATAAAAGTGATGTCTTATAAAATCCGTGTATAACTGGTTTTTTAAATTATTACAATGATATCTTTATATATTTATTTAAAATCTGCTGTTGTGCAAAAGTAACCTCTCATTAATGTTAATTAAGGTCCACTTTGACCAAATTCTGATTAACTTAACAACTCAAGTCATCTGTGCTATTTTGTTCACATAAATCAAATAATTAATTTCTTACATAAAAAATATAGATCAGAGGGATAATAACACAATTAAAAATTTTGCAGCAAGTAATTTGATTGAATTAATCAAAGTTTTATTTGATTTGGTCGAAGTCATTACAATAGTTATTTTAAATTTTCTATTTAACATATCAACATTCCTCAGGGTCATCTATTTTCAAAGAAGTCAAACGAGTTTCATGAAGTAAACAATTTTTCCTCGATAACGTAAAAGTAATGTTGTGTATTTTGTCTCATTCTCTTTCTCTCACTTTATATTTGAGAAGTAAAAGCTGAAGTAAGATTCGTTAAAGAACGCGATATGAGGTAGAATGAAGGCGGAACGAGGAATACGCTACGAGAAACCGGAGAAACGTCCTCGTGGCTCGCAATTTGAGGCGTCTCCGCCAGCATGCGTGGGAGCGAGTAAATATCAGTGGTACCGCCTCGATTTCGTTATCGTCCTTCCGCGAAATACCTGACTCAGCCTATTACGACCTGTCATCATCGACACGTCGTTGTCGTCGTGATCCTCACCTAGTACGATTTTAAGATGCTTGAATCGCGTCGCGCTGTCCTTCTTGACATCCTGGATCTTGAGCGTCGACTTCTTGACGTCTACATGGAGCTTTTTGCTGAACATGATTCGAGCCGCCGGCGGCCGCGGGGACAGGAACAATCATCGACGACGACGCCCAGGACGGTTCGCGTCGATGCCCAGGTCCGGTTACCTCCGCGCGATCACCATGCCAGCGGCGCGAGGTGCACGATGCACGGCCCACCCGTGTCACGTCAAATCGGCGTCGAATTTCACATACACACCTCCGATCAGATGTACGTGACGGCCATCTTGAGCGCCTAACTGGCCACACGCAAGCAGCGCTGCGCCCCTCGGCCCTCGGTGGTACTTCGGGGCAATGACATCATCCGTCATCCAATTCCCAATTCTCAGAGAATATATTCTGTTATGACTCATTATAATTACGTTTCGTAAGGGACATTTTAAAGTCTTAAAGGCGCCGCACGAAACAGAAAATTATCTGCGACGTCTTTAGAATATTTTATGTCTCGATTTATCATTTTTGAAACTTTTTTTTTAATTTGACATCGTTTCTTAACGCGTGTAACTTTGATCGATAATACAGTTTAATAATAATAATGTATATAAACAAAGATATACATATAACAACAAAAAAAGAGAAGCTAATTGTAACAATTATTTATTAAATTGTTAAATAAATTGGTCTTGTCAATAGTTTAATTATCATTTTAATAATAATTTAAAATTAATATATATATATTTATTTCTTGAAAACATTATATAATTATTGCTAATGAGCAAAAAACTTACGTATATGTAACTGTAATATTATATACATATATATTATATTTCATATATATATATTTTTTTACAGTCTTGAAGTAGGAATGTGCGTTATCCGCAGTGGGATTTGATTAGAATAATGAAATCGTCTTTACCGACCGAGCAGCGATTATAACTAGATCGATATTCGATTTCACTAGAGGCGCGCATCATGTCCAAAGCGGAAGTGATAGGAACTGATGTCGAAGAACTAGTCATGGTGGACTTACACGTGGAGTTACACGCGCGGTTTCAAAATGAGTTCGAGAGATGAGGAAGTTTACATGGAATTTTCGTTTATTAAAGAAAACAGCGTAAGTCAGCGGGAGAAAGTGAAGGCGTTCTGGAAGTTCTTGGATGCTCAGAATTGTTTGCAACCGCACAAAGGTAACAAAAGTATGAATTTAGGTTATCATATTCGATCTAAGAATATCTTTTTTCCATTTTACTACGAAAGCTTGGATATCTTCTAAGATATGTGTGTTAATATTACAATATATATCATAAGCGTGTTTATCGAATAATAATGTTGTAACAATAAAGAAAGAATAAGCTAAAGTAATAATATCACAATTAAATTAAATTAAAAATTCATATCTCAAAAGCCGTATGGCACACAAAACAACTTAGCAATACACAGCACAAAAGTTTGCAGCAACATTGCTGCAATATTGCTGGAATAATATTCTATGCTATATGGGACACAACAAATTATAAATTGATCGTCAATTTAACAATGATATTAATAAGCATCTTAAAAAACACTGCAAAGAATTAATTTTATTTTTATTAAATTATATAAAAATAAATGGAATTCTATAAAAGTGTCAATATCGAGCATTTGATTGAGACAATACTTTGACACGAAGGAATATTGGAACGCGAATCGTCATCGGAAACGGCGTCGGTATCGAGCGTGGAGGAAATTATGAAGGAGAAGGATATTTGGCGCAAGGGATTGCAAGTCTTCCAACAACTCGGTCTAGACAAGACCGCTCTCGCAGCTGATAACAAATGCGGACTCTGCAGCTTCGCTCACAAAACAAAGTTCCAGTATGGTTAGCGGAACGTTTTCAATAGAACGTTAGATAAATCAGTGCTTTTCCCAATAATCACAGATGCAAAGATCTGGCCGACACGGTGACGCAACCGTATGAGGAATTGAACGCTGACATAGAGGCCTTCGAGCAGCGTCAAAAAAATCGTGACTCGATCATCTTTACTCAGCGCGAAGCGTTTTGTGCTGCCGACAAATCCAATTGCAACTCTAGTGTAAAAACGAAGAAATAATGTAATTTGTGTAGTCGATACTTTAGGACGATCTTTTTTCGACTCGCGAACCGCGATGTTTCCATTCGAGTTCCAATTCGTCAATCGATTTCTAAAAATTCAAAATTAGTTTAACAAATTACATATTTATTTATGAAAATAATAAATAAATTTTTTATCTCTAAAAATGTCCTATTATATATCTATATATATAAAGTAATAATTCATTCAGCCCGGCAAGACGGGAGAAGAGTGTACTCTTATCGAAATGTGTTGATTCAAAGAGGGCCCGATAAATTTAATTCCGCACTGAGAGAAACAGTATTTATTATTATGACTATAATTGCATGGTAAAATAATTACGGTTCTAGAAGGTCTATTTTTAGATATTATTAATGCTACAATGTTAATAATAATAATAATTACATTTATAGTTCTATGTAAAAATATAGTTAGCACTAAAAAGTTATTATATAAATTATAGAGTTAAATTATGGTAATTGTAACCATTTTTTCTCTCAGTTACACATTAAAAAGATTTTTCTTGATGTTAGTATTGGTATTGATATTGATTAAACACTGAATGTCTTTTTTTATTAATTTTATGTTTATTAGTTTCTTATTTATAGGAGGGAAAAAGAAAATAAAAAATGCTCTCAGCTGTTCTGAATACATTGTCTTAGCAAGAGTGTGTAAAAGAGCTGAAATTTAAGAAATTTGAGTCAATAAAATGGATGATATAACAGACGTATAAAAAATGCTTTGGTGACACAGTAATCGCACCGACCGCGCGCTTTGAACTGTCGTCGAAGACAGCGATGTCAATCGACGTAATCGATGGCAGGAGAATTATAGCGTTTACAATGCCATACGAGGGCCAGCTCTCGGTGGAGGTTGCCGGCCGTTTAATGGAATTGGAACGGGCCGGAATATGGATGAGTAGGGTAACGCACATCCCGAGAGGTACCGCGGTGGTGTATCGGATTTCCTTAGTCCAGGAGGTCGATGTTGTTTCGAGCAAGGTGCGCCGCCACGGGAGCTACCCATGAATGGACCGGCGAATTCTGAATCCTTACGCGACATCTGGCCTCCTGGGCCGACGACATCGTCTTCTTATTGTTAGCCGTTTGTACAAGCGGGATACTTTGCGCCAATCGAAAACATCGCTCGATTTTCTCCAAGTATTCTACGATTGACAGGCAACCCGTCTTTTTTAGGATTTTAAAGACATTGATTTAAATCGAATTTGTTCGATAAGCCCTCAAAGAAGCTAATCGAACTACTTACATTTTTCACGTTGCCACATCTCAGTGCTGTTTTTAAAATGATAATATTACAGAAAAAATCAACGTGTGTATATTGATATTATAAAATTGTTAAATAAAATATAATATCTTTTCTGATTTTACGATTGGATCGCTGTTGAAAAACTCCGATAACAATGTTCATCTATAAAAGTATAATATTCTACTTTATTTTATTTTATTTATTATGTAACTCGTATGCGTGCGAGTTATATAATTATAATTAGTATCAAACATAGGTGGCAAAAATTTATTTAGTTTCATGCAAATATATCGCTCGATATCTATATATACAATATATGTTTTATAAGAAAAAAAGAAGAAGCAATACCTGCGTTTATCAAAATATTTATCTTGCAACTATTAGAAACTTTCTTCGCTGAGATAGGACTATTCCTCTAGATCTAAAAGTATGATTTAATCAGAGCAAAGAAAAGTTCCAACAGTTGCAAAATAAACATTCTTCCGAACGCGGTCAATATTATCATTTTGACATATTTGAAAATTAGATAAAAGCACATAGTAGCTACCCCTCGGAACAAAGCCGGAAGTCCAGTCAAGTTCGATCAAGTTATCGACTGCGTCAGCATTATCTTCCATGGACAATAATCACGGGCGATCGTTTGTGCGTCGCAGGGGACTTCCGTTTCGCTTCGATCTTACATTCTCCTTTTTTTCTTGCTCGTGCCATTACGCGCGGACCATTTGTCTCCCGTGGAACGAACGGTCCATTGTCTCGTAAGTTTCTCGATCGGGGACCGCGCCGGAAATCAGCCATCGAAACCGCGCCCTTACGTTCGCACGCACATACACCGTATATATTGTATATATATATATATCGCGATGTGTATCTGTAATCTTATAAAAGTGTTCCGATAACTATTTCGGTCGAGACGATCCCCCGAAATAGTCCTTATCACCAAAACTCGCGTAAATAACATAATATACTCTTAGATATATAGGATATAAATTATGACGGAAGATTGAAATTGGCACATCGTCGGTTTCTGGAGCAATTATTTACGCGGGCTAAATGGGACATGTGCTTAGCCGTCGTTAGCGAGTTACATACACAACGGGCAAATCTAATTTTCGATGATTCCTATACGTGGAGTTATATGAGACGTTATATCCAAATATAACGTTGAGAATCTCGCAGTAATTGAGTTTGAAGTTATTGGAAACTACGCCAATATTGCATGACTCGCAGACGATCTTAGCAAGATATTATCTCATTTGGAAGGAAATATGGAAAAATAAGAAACATGATACTCATAAAATCACATAATTTACGCTAATTTAAAAACTGTTATAATCAAAGGGGAAAACAGGAATATGAAAAGAATACGAAGGATGAACGTGCAAATTAAAAACAACATGAAGAAATGTCCTCTTGTATCAAAGTTGTATATAAAGTTAACGTTAGAAAGTATAAAGATTTACTTGCATTAAGTGGGAACCGGGATAGTTCGTTTGATAGAGAATATTTTTAACGACAATTTCGTAGTATAATAATTGATAACCCACGAATTATGCAAAATTTAATTCAATTGCATTTTAGTTGGTCGATTATGCTAGATTTATAAGTGCTGAACTTTTTTACTCTATTTTAAATATTTGAAAAAAATATTTAAAAAATCATATTTTAGAGTAAAAAAAAACGTTCAGCACTTATAAAGTTAATATAACATAAGCTATACTATCGTAAGTATATAGTAATAAGCTAATAAATATTTAAAACAGTTGAATAAAAATGTTTGACACTTATAAAGCTAAATAATTAAAATGCAATTGATAGACCGGCACGTTATAAATTATGCCACAAAACAATTGTTATAAAAGTATCTCTGCAAACGAACTTTTCCAGTTACTTAATACAAGTAATAAAGCTTGAAACGCTCTTGACCACTTGTGATGTCCTTTCTACTTTTTGCGCCAGTTCGGTTGCATAATTTATGTCTTATAGTATATCTACGCTCGTATCCACATAGTCCTAATATGTCGCACGAGAGTCGTCACTCGTCCTGATTCTTCATTCGCGAATGGAGTCGCACCTGGAGCATAATGGACGCGCTGATGGAAGAAGAACAGGCAAGGTATGAAGGGGGCGAACATACAGAGACAAAAGCACGAGAGGTAAGAGAGCGATCGAGAGGTAATATAAAAGCAGCAGGAGGAACCTGGACCAGTGAAGAGAGAGGAGAAAGGAGGAAGAGGGGGGGAAGACAGAGAAAGAATGAGAGAGAAGGTGGATGAAGGGAGGAAAAGAGGAAAGTGTAGAGTCCCGTTGACGGAGATTCGACGAAGCAGCGATGTTTAATCGGTGTTGGCCCGCATCAGGTTGATCGAGGACCCCCCAATCGGGTGTTGGAGGACGACGTGGGCCCGTGACGACGACATAGGGAGGTCCGGAGTAGCGCAAGCGGAACCGGGGAGAGGCTGCGCCGTGCCGATCAGGCGAACAATGGAGGCGGGATGCTCATTTGTCTGCGGGCATTGTTGTTCACCCGGCCGGAAACACGAGCCCGTACTCTCCTTTTCCCCTCTATCACGTTCTCTGTCTTTGTCTATTAGTGTATCTCTCTCGTTCTCACTCTTTTCCTCTCTCTCTCTCTCTCTCTCTCTCT
>NW_017257255.1:170955-236103 GCF_001594055.1 Mycetomoellerius zeteki | reverse complement strand
TCTTTCCCTCTCCCTCTCCCTTTCTTTCTCTCCCCCTCGCGTTCACCATCCGTGCATCCTCCTCATCGACGTCCCCTCTCTCCCACCGTAGCTTTTTCCAGTACGAAAGTACCGCGATGATTCCGCCAATCGTGTCGCTCGACGTCCGCAGGTCGATGGTGCAAAAATTCGGGATAACCGTTTCCACCATGTTCAACCGCGAGTCGACGCACAATGTTGAATGTGTCGGTCTCGTCCGCTGACTTATCGATCGGCGGAAGCTCGCATTGGGTCCCGCGATGCGTGATTTACGAGAGATTCCTAAGAAGAAGAGATCTTTCTCGATTGAAAGAACAAAAGACAGGACCGAGCTGCTTGTCAAGCATCTAATTTGCGCTGTTATAGCACCTAATTTTTCCTTTGGTTCGACAGGTAGATCTGTGTCTAAATCATCGGATTGCCGAGGGTCGCTAAAGATCGTTTATTAATAACCACACATTATGGACTATAGTTAGAAACATATATCTGTGTGTAATCTTAAGAAGTTCATTAATTTAAACACAAGGCGCGTAAAGTGCGATGATAAACTATTAAGAAATTTAATTGATTTATTAATCTTTCAACAAAAGATAAACAATGATATTCGCATATATTGATGCAAACTCTAAGAAATTAACCAATCATAATTTACTATTTTTCTCAGATTTGACTGTAATTAGTCAACTTTTTACGGCTTTTGGCTAATTACGACCATGAAGTGCTTTCCATACTGACACAACTCGAAACAAGCGTTGTTCTATCTTTCTTTGCATTCCATGAGTAACAAAGACACACAGAACGATATTATAGGAACACCAAATCAAGAAAAAGTCAAAATGATTTTATTTTGATGTCATGAAAGTCATAATAATGATTTTTTGTTACAAAATTTGACTATTTATTGATGATAAGAATTAAAATAAAGTCATTTTGATTTTTTATTATAGTTTTGTGTGTTCCTTGGGTACTTGCGTCGATTTGTGTCACTAAATCGAAAGCATCCCTTGTAGAACAGGCATAAGCGATAATTATACTTACTGATTGATAGTACTTACGGTATCGGCGAGCAGAAGGTTGAATTTTATAAGAAGAAGGTCAGCCGGTGAAACGCATGGAAACAAAAAGGCGAACGGGAGCGTGTGCGGGAGGATACGAAAATAGAGGGGCAATTTCGCGGACGACCACATCCACCAGCGGTCATCGGAAGGGTCTTCGTTTTACGGCCGTTTCGGGTCCGTTCGACCGACAGGAGCCGGCACGAAGAAGAGCAGTCGAAGGATCGCCGGCGAGAAAAGAAAAAAGAGAGAAAAGAGTGAGAAAGGGAGAGAGAGAGAGAGAGAGAGAGGAGCCTGGCAGCACCGGCGATTGAATGGCTCTGCCAAATTAACAATGATTTATGGGGTCGGTGTACCCTAATACACCATTCTATTAACATCGCATTATTCGATCGACAAATTACACACCGACGATCGCGCTTTTTTTACGGGCTGAATTCGACACTTTTTATTTTACTGGTAACAAATAACTCTGCGTAATTACCTAGACGCGTGCATGACAAACAGGGATCTGTTATTACTATCTTATTAACAATATTATCCCGCACTAAAAAATGTTAGTGTCTAGTAAATATAAATTTTTTTGAACACAAATTCGTATCATAATCGTATTAATTCGTATCGTAATCGTACTAATTTAAATAAATCTCTTTATACACAATATAAATATATACATATATATGTATATTGAAAAATAGAGAATGACAATAGCTCGAGAAGCGACAGAAAACACATTGTATAATAAATTTTCGTTGTGTATTTTTGCTGAGAAGCGTGTTGTTGTCCGCTCTCTTAATTGGCCGCGTCCGCAGAGTTTTCATATTGCGTGCAAAAATTAATGCACACGTTTTGTTAATGTTTTCTTTGCCGGTTATTAACGTGGCCTCCGCATATATTTCCGATAAGTACAGATACTACGCGAACGCGGGGGTGGGAATATCATCCTACCGTTATATTTGCCATGTAAATTTTCAACGATAAATATCGTATCGGTTTATATGGAAAACTGATTTATTACAAATTACATCATTAATATTTATATTAGTATTGCGGCAACGTGCAGTTTATGCGTTCGTTCGATTCTCATTAATTGCAAACCTTCTATAATTACATATAAATATATGTATCTGTACTGCGCGTTTCAAAAGATCCCCTACGCCGCACGGTGAGACGTGCAATTTTCCATTTATACACATGACTCGTTTGAGTCTACAACTTCGTTGGATTTAGACTTGTATATAATGACTGTTTGATTTTATAACTGTAATATGACATTTTGTTCTATTCTAATTACGTTTTGAGCAGTTTCTTTCCAAGTTTCCTTTTAAACAGTCATAGTTGCAGCGGGTGATCAATTTCTTTAAATTTATTAATTTTCGTCTTCTTAACTATTCAGTTGTACTAATTCTCGCTTTAGCGTTCATTTAGTATAAGAACTAATTGATAATTTTATTTTTCAAATGTGGTAATTAGAAGAGACTCTAACTATTATATACTGTGATTGTATCTTTTGCGGACTGATTGTTCAAATTAACAAATATATTTTGATATATCTGGAAATCGCTGAGGATGGCTCGAATTGAGTCGAAATGTCCGATTGTCTTGCAATTGATGTAAGAAGAAATTGAATGCAATATGTTAAAATTATAGCGCACGAAATATCACGCAGTTCTTTTACTCTCATTTGCCCTGGTGAATTTTACTTTAAATCTCGAGAGTATCCAATTAAATTCTTTTGATTTTCCATCTCCCTCAATTCTGCGTATGATTGCGATTGGGGCCCGATGACCACCGATACGGACGGTAGCCATTTTGATACACGGACCCATCAGTTTCGCGGCTTCTTCGTTGTGACGTGGAACAACGTGGCGAAAGGGCCTCAGCGGGGCCCCCGTGTGAGAGGAGGGAGCATATTACGGCTCATTGGGCAGGTGAACAAATTCGTCGCGACGTACTCGTGGATTACGTGAGGGGGCCTCCGCGCGCGTTGGGTCTCCAAATTTCGGCTCCACGAACGCGCAACGAAGGAGAGGACCGTCGTCGTACTCCACCTTATCTTCGACATCGGGCCTCTCGAGCTTCCTTCTTAACGGGTGACCGAACACGAGCTACGCGTACACGCGATGTCCTGTATGACGATTTTGTGTGCACCGGGGCTTTGTGTACGGTGTCTCGTCCTCGTCTCTCGCGGCTGACATTTTTTGTTTGCTTGGTGCGACAACCGGTAATCGGATCAATTTTTTCATCCGCGATAATCTACGATGTGTTCCGTAAATTACGTTTATATGCTTGTACTTAAAAACGTTCCAAGGCGAAGTCGTGAGGCCCATAAAATTTATTTCATTTTCTATTTTTAAAGAATTGCTCTCTTCTCTTTTTGAATTATTATATTTTAAATCATTCTACATAAGAAGGAAGTAGGATTTTGTTGCAGAAACAATTCTGCGATGAATTCTTTGAATCAGATATATACGTTTGTGCAGAAATAGAATATACTTGTACGTTATATCGGTCATTAATTACGATATGAAATTGAAATAAAAATCATTCATGCGCTTTTCTCTCTGCAATAATTTTCTCTTTAATAATCGCCAATTTTGTAAGAAGAATATTATATTATCCATTTTTAGAGAACACTTCGTATATAACTACGAGGACGATCGAGAAGTTCCAGGAAAATTCAGGCCGAGCTCGTAGACCTCATCCCTCTCTCTTTCTTAATTTCTAATTTCATTACGGATTCTCGGACGGCCACATAATGGCTCGTTCCATAGGCCATCTGGCACGATCTCCGGTAGAATCTATATCTATATGCGTATCGAAAGATCGATCAAGATCGATCAGGACGGAACGACGTCTAGCTTCGACGACCGATGGCGGCGGCGGCGACGGCGAGTCCGGTTATAGTTTGCTAAGGCGTGTAATCATGTTACGATCGAATTTACATGGCAAATTGCGCTAACGTAGAAAAAACAATTTCCTTCTGGCGCGGGCAGCGAATGGAAATTTTTCTGTCGGAACGAGTGTTTCGTTCTCTCCGAACCTGACACTTCCCTCAAAAATTCATGTTTTGTTGATGCACTTTCTGGCTACAGTACTCTCCCGATGTAATCGTTTCAATATTATGGTCAATATCCATAAATTTATTTGGTGTCACATTATTAAATACATTAATAATAATAAAGTATTATATCAATACGTTGTTTATTACGAACGATGAGATGCGCTAATATATTGTATATATAAAATCAGGGATTATTTATTGAATATATAAATTATTAAAATAAGAATAGAAGTCACAAAACATGAAACAAATTATTTTATTAACTAAAATTTGAAGTTATTGAAAGATCTTTTATATTTTTAATTCAATATCTGTTAATCTCTTTATACGTTGCATGTAAAATATGAATTATTATTTTATTCTGATCATTACAAAATAATTCTGAGATAAACGTTATATGTATCAGAAGCTTATAGAATGTAGAATAATATTAATTTGCATTTTGCGTAATTTTCAATTTCCCGTAGAATTACTTATAATGCAAAGTACCTCTTTCTCGGAGAATAAAACAAGTTATATTACCCGACATTATGGATTATTCTCAGGTAAAAAATTACGTTTACAGTGAAAGGCAGCTGAAATTAACAGACGACGACGATGACGACGATCTTACGCGATATAATGTAGTGACGCAGCCAGACGGAACGAATTATTCTAATTCGCTCCGTATTCGGACTGGTGCGTCTCTAGGAAACAGCTATTATGCTTTTAGACGTGCCTAAATGGACCTAGACAATGGTTCTATTAGCGAGGTAGATTTATAATGAGAATAATCATTTAAATACTACCGCTTCGTGTTAAATCTCGAAATTTTCCACGTGCCTTTTGGCGATTTTCGCATCTTTCTTTTGTTATCATATAATAAATTTTCCTATCTTTTAATTGTCTCGCAGTTATTTCCATTTACGACTATCTTATGAGTCTACTTGTTATAGAATTTATTGCAAAATTTATTAACAGCCTGACATGAGGACTTTTTCTATAGAGGACCATTATATTTTAAAAAGCATCAAAAATAACAGAAAATAAAAGAGAATTACTAATTAAAATGTACATTCAACTATATTATCTTTTACCTGCAATTAACGGCACCTACTATACCACGGTATTTTTAGCGCTCGTCTTTACAAAGTCTCCATTCATATTTCGAAAGTGGGACATTCGTTGAAAAAGGTTCGCGACGTTTGGTCAATTGGCGAATGCAGGGCAACATTGTCCACGTCGGTTACATAATGGGCCTTCTCTAGCGCATCTGTAATAGCGGGTAGCCCGAGTATTTAGATGAGTTGACTCCAATTGGCGTACGTACCGTGAGAATCCAGTATCTGGTGCGCGGACAGACCGAAGTAGGAGAAAAAAAAAATGGGTGAACTAATCATGCAAATTACTCGTCAAGTTGCACAACTCCCGTCCCGTCTTTGCACACACCATGATTACTATCTCATCGCGATTTATCAATTTTATATATATAAAATCAGACAACAGAATTTTTGATCGGATCGTATTCGTACAAAAGTTGTCTCGCGATCCCTTCGTCGCCAACGATCGCAATTAATGATACCTCGGGCATCGTGTGTTTTTATCATTATTGTAATTAACTGATTTTGTTTTGCGCACACTATATATTATTAGCGAACTTGATCGCAGTCGTTAACCGATACTTTACACCCGTAATTATCTAGTTATGCGCCACGTAAGCCGGATAATGTTCATCGTCGCTTTTTATTCATTACCGTCGCAAGTTGACATGTGCAATACAACAAAATATATAGCAATACGATAAATAATGGATTCTGTTCCCTTTTAGACAAGAGGATTGGATTCGATTCGAACTGAAGTATAGAATTTCGGAGGAGTTTATATCGAGTTTGGCAGAAAGCTGATCCATGCGAATTCATTTCAAAGATGAGGATTTTGAAAATTTTTGAAAGGTGATCCAAACATTCATATATGTTTCGTATTATTATTATTATTAGTAATTTACATGTTTATGTATATCAAGAAAAATTCGAAGAGAAATTACAGGATGATTCAATTCAATGAATTAAATAAAGATTACGATGTTTCGGTGTCGGTTGACGTGCAAACGCGGATCTTGAAGTTCCGTTGACAAATTTCTGCGGACGACGGAAGAAGCCGCCGTGAACGATTATGCAGCTGCAACGAGGAGGCATGCGGCATACGCTACGAGCAATGTGCGAGGCTTCGCGCGGCCGTCAATTACGATTAATTAGAGCGGAGACTGACAGCGGACGTAGCGACGGGCTACTTAATACTTTAACTTGTCGCCAACCCTCCGCGCGACTTCACTTCCTCCATCCGTCACCGGCGTCACCGTCGTTTACAACGTGACCAAACTTTGACCGTCGTACACGCATGCCGTCGCAATCGCGTCGCCGCGAAATTAGGCCTTCGCGCTAAAATTTGCCAATTATAATCTTACATATTTCCTTAACAGCAATGATTCTCGATTTCGAACTTACAATCTAGATAGACGGTTCTTTAATGGTAACAATTTTAGCTACCAATGTCGGAAAAACACCATAAATCAGATAAAATAGCCAATAAGAGCCATAGCAACTATTAATGCCGAAATATTAACGAATTATTAACAAATTGCTCAATGTTCGTAAAGATTGTTTGTATCATCCTTCCTTATGAATACTATGTAGTTTGTTAATAATTTGTTAACGTTTTGGGATTAACAAAATAATTGCTGTGGCTTTTATTGATAATTTTAATTGATTTGTGATTTATTCTTATAGTCATCAAGAAAATATATAGTCGAAAAAAGATGATTAATATATTCTGTTGCGAATAATGTATATATATGTGAACATCATTTGATATGTGAATAATACGAATAAACTAACAATAAGAAGAGAGTATTTTTGGTCCAAGCAGATCTTGGTATTTAATAATATTTTTGCGTGAATTTTTACAATTGCCAGTTCATGCAACTACGCGTCAGTCTCGAAATATAATCCTAATGTGTGAAGCTGGGATACGTAATATTACAAATTAAACTGACAAGTAATTTAATAGATATACATATAATGACGAAGAGCATTTTTTGTAGTATTTCGAGACACCGTAAAGAATTGTAAGAGTGCTTGTCAATTTATTTTGACAAATAATCGATGCGCAATTTTGCATGATTTGAAAATTATAGAAATTTACGTAAAAGTATTATTAAGCAGAACCACTTTAACAGAATATTTCTTCGCTTATTTGTGTAATGCATATATATTTTTATCAGGGATGCATCGGATCGTAAAATTACCGGATATCGGATATTCGGACAGAATGTAACATCGGATAACCGGTATGCGGTCGGATATCTGAGAAGGTAATTTCTTCGAGTCGGATATCCAACATTCCCCGGATATCCGACCGGATTTCGGGAAACTGTAAAAAAAAAGCTGTGGCGAAAAAAATCGTAATTTTGCAACAATGTATAAGATATTAATATGGCATTATGAATATGCATACTTATTTCTAAAACATTTGTATAATAAAAAAATCAACAATTTAATGATATAATAAAATTTCAACCGGATATATTCCCGGATACTAATGCTATCCGGTCGGATAATAAAAAAGTGCTGGATAATAACGGATACCGGATATTCGGATATCCGGTGCATTCCTAATTTTTATTTTAAAGTCTTCTCCGTGAATGTAACAAAGAGTATTGTGATATTCATATCACGCGTAGCGAGAAATATTCATGCATGCAAATAATGCCTCCGAAGGAGCCCTAAAGCGGCATAATCTTTTTAACTACGGTATGTTTACATGGAATCCATTACTTTTCAAAAAATAATCAAAATAAAATATTCCGTCGTTCGATTATCGATTGATTATCTTAAATTAGGCTAGTACTAATTGTGTACGATCCACAAAATGTAGTGGCGAATATAGAATATTATCGGCCCCGCAAATGAAAAGGATTTAATGAAAGCCGATCGGCCCATCCTCTTCAAAATGAGTGTAAAATGATAGCTCTCTACACCCTACGAAAACAATTTGCGAATTGAAACGCTCGAATCACTCGCTGAAATGACACGCGGTTCTTGACAATGCAACGCCCGGCGCGTGTCTCGCGCGCGACGAAACGGAGCTTCTACGTAATGATATAGTTTTCGGTTTCTGTATTGAAACACGATTCTCAGTGGGGCAGGTCACTGCGTGAGTGTCGTGTGCGTGTGCACACGTGTATAATTCCTTGTAGGAGAACAACGTTCCTTGACTTCTGAATGAACTATACGTCACAGTTGTTGGCTTCGATCGGCGACGTGACTTCAGAGATAGGAAAAAGTTTTTTGTTCTACAAATCCTCCAACCTAAAATCATTGCAAGGATTTAAATCCGTTTCGCAATAGAACAGAATTTATATGTTCGATGTTGGATTGAAACAAGTCATTATTCTTAAGTCATTAAAAATCTTCTACGAAGAGGAGAAAGGAAAAAAATTTTAAACTTGGTTTTTCACTTATCAATGCAATACACTGAGAAAAAATAGTTGCTGTTTAAAAAAAATATTAGTTGAGATTCAACTAAATGTAGCGATCACGGGCTGTCAAGCAAATATTTGTTAATTCAAACAAATAACGTGTTTTAAATTACAAGATTTTGTTAATCCAAATATATAAATATTTGAACTAAATAATTATTATGAACTAAACGCATTTAGTCAAGTTAACAACTTTTTTTCTCAGTGTAGAAATAACCAAAGCAATATAAAATATATTGTTATAATGTTAACTAAAACTATTACTATAATAATAATTATCACAAAATTATCACATTTATTACATCCGCATATCATATTAACATTTCCAAAATTAATTATCCATTCATTTGTTCTTCAAAATAATGATTCAATCTTTCATGCGATACTATACCCAGTTCTTAGTGAATTCGTTTCTGCAAGAGCATCGCGGAGAGATATAATAGCAACTGGTCCGCTAACGAAAGAGGTAGAACGGCCGAGAGCAGGGGATGCAGATGGGCTGCCAGCCTCTTTTCCGCAGAGGCCCGCAATAAATTCAACGAGGGGGGCAGGGTATAGGGCCGGTTCGATAAGCATCGAAGCATCAAGCGTCGTGGAAGTGCTAAGTAACTACCGATCGTATCGGAGATATGAGAACCGCTCGGCTGTGGGCTCTTTCGCGCATTATACCGCACCGTACCATGGAGATGGATGTATTTATTGTGTCCCGGGGGTTCGGAACGATCGACAGGTCGAGCCCCGAAATCGGGAGACGACAATGGAGGTGCGAACAGCATAAACAGTCGTGCATTGACGTTTATGAATCAAATTCCGACATCCTGGCGTTATACGGATCGTAGATAAGAACGAGGGTGTCCCATATTGTCGACCATAAGCCTAGCTCACTTAGCACCCTTAGAAACCCATAGAAAAAAATGGGAGCATCAATGACCATCGGAATACCTCGATATACTTCTCATTACTTTATCGATTTCAATTCGTCAGAATTTATCGCTAAATTTTTCGGAATAATATCTATTGTGTACAGAATGTGTTGAAAACTTTCTATCTGTTTTTTTAACATTAGAAGAAAGTGTTCATTATTTCACTCATAATGCTTTAATTTGACTAACTTGTTAATTTATGCGTGAAATACTTGTTTTTCATTTTATGCAATATGTATTGATAACTGTATAGTTAATTACTATTTAGTTTTTAAAGATATTTTTAAATTCAAAGTACGTAAAAATTACGGTGCCGTGTAAATAACATGACACTCATAGGAAAAAGAAGAGAACACTTTGTTTAAATATTCTATATACTACATGTAAATTAATTTCATATGAATTAAACATACAAATTATATTATACTTTAAATTAATGGTAAAAAGATATAAATAGGATTTTCTAAGAATATTATATTGTTAACTCACATTATTTAATTATAATATTATTTAACTTGAATTCCATTAATTTTATCAACAGTCAAAGCATGTCTTCCCTATGTTTGCAGCGTGTCGATTTTCGCATTCTGTAAGATCCTATTAACCACCCGACGTTTCAACTGGCTTCGGCGTTTATCCCACAGGAGGATTGTAATTTGTCGTAATGACGTTACGTTTGCGTCACCGCGTTGCCTAATCCCATAGGTTCTACCCCATGGATTTAGTTGTCAATCCCCAAGAGCTGTCTACGGGTGAATTCGATTGGAGGAATTGTCTGGCCAATCCCCGAGCACAAAAATCCGAGGTATCATTGTACGGAGGGGGAGCCCCGAGATCTTCGACATATGTTTAGTGGGCTGGCATTCATCCTGCTGCAAGAGAATAAGAGGGTGGAACTGGTTCTTGAATCTGTTACCGATGAAGGATTGCGACCGAAACAACTTCCTTTTAAATAATTTCGAATAATACAAACCGGTTTTTTTATACATATTATATTTATTATTGCATTTTCTTAGATAAAACAAATATTTTTATCGATAGTATCAAAATATACGAACTAAAAAGAATTATAATCGATTATAAATCCTAGTTTACGTGGCGTTTGACACGAGGTTTCCTGTATACGCAAAATCAATAGTAAAGCTATTATTTATCGTTGACCTTCGCGATTGGAAGAAGGTCCTATTATTCGCGAGATTCGGTTACGGAGAGCAGTGCCAGGGCGCCAAGTCAGGACCCGATGCGAGGGCGGGAAAGGGTGTAAGGTGACACCCCTCCGAGACAGGTCTGGCTTCTCGTCACGAGCACGTCCGAGATAATCATATTCATAATTCGCGAGTTCGCAGAACCCCGCGTCCGAATTACACGAGAGAGAAGAAGCACCGCTGAAAGATGGCGGATTACCTCTTTTGTAATACAAAAGCCTGAGATATTCGGACGATTGTTGGCGCTTCAACGAGAGACAGAGTTCTGGTTAAGCATGTTATAAATTATTCAGAACATATCGACACTGAGAAAGTCGTTCTAATATTTAAGGCTAGAGAATAGAACGTATTCGTCATTTTGCTGCTGTCCTGTTAATTCGATTTGTGTATCTGTAAATAACATGAAATTAATTTAAAAGTTTTAAAAGATAGTTCATATTCTGTAATAATTTATAATCAGTGTATCCTCCACTCTCTCTCTTATGAACTTATAGTTATTACTATGTAACTATATTATTTTATTGCGAAATATGAATTATGTAACTAAATAAGATAATTCATTTTTTTTTTAATTAAAAGAGTGAATTTCAGAATTATTCATCGTACACCATTATAAAAATATAAATAAATAGATTCATCTTGACGTCAAACGATTAGAGGATGATAATTTTTTGATAACATTATCTTGATAATTTTCTTCTTACCTGCATCTTAATATAATTAACAAATTTACGATCGAATCTTGTTGATATTCTCAATAATTACGCAATCAAGATACATTTCAAATAAGAAAACGTCCAACGTCAGAAAAGTGCAAAAGAACAAGGAAAAGAGGAAGAAAGCGGGAAAAGTGGATTCGATCTTTATGGAGAGAGAAGAAAAAAGGGCAAAGCGCGTACACGCACACGTATGCTTAAAGGGCCCGACACCGCGTGTGAGCCCTTACGCGGACATGTAGACGTTCCAGACGGGGCCTGGGCCTGCCTGGGCCCCGGCGTAATCTGACACCAATGGCCCTCTCTCCGTCCACCTAGTCAGAGCCCCCTCGGCCCGTTCGTTCATTTGTTCGCTCGCATCCTCACGTCCCAAACTAAATCATAACCGTATTATGCGGCCCGACAATAGGGCCCGCTCTCGCTGTGTAGCGAGAGAAGCTGCCTCTAATCCGCCACCGCTTAGACATCTTGCTCATTATCTTTCTATCTTCATCTCTCTCTCTCTCTTTTTTTCTCTCTTCATATCGCATTTTCTCTCGTTGCGTCTTTATGTTGTTTCAGAGAAAAATGTTTTATCATTAATGCAGAAGGAACATCGCTGTTTTGGAAGAGAATCTTTTATATATATTAATTGTTTGTGAATTAATTTTGTTCATCTCTGCAAAGTGTATAATGAAAATTGCATATTTTAACTAACGAATGACCATTATTAACTAAATAAAGAAGTATGCCTATTTCGTGAAGAATTGTAAACAACATGTTTTTCTTTCGTATATATCACTCGGTTTTCATCTCGTTGCTCTTCAAATCTCTATTTTCAGAGAAAAATGGTTTTTTAAATAAATTAATAACGGAAAGAATATCTATTTCGAAGGAGGGTCTCTATAAATAAACTGACTATGAATGAATCCCTTCACGTTTGCAGAGTAATGAAAATTGTTTACTTTAACGTATGATTATTATGGACAAGATAAATAAACATGGTTTTAGTAAAGAATTGTAAACAGCGTGCAACGTCTTTAACAATGCCAAATGGCATTGTCTACGAAGTATTTAATCAAACAAATATTCGCAAACAGAAGAAATAAATAAACATATTGCAATTCGCGTGCAACTATTAAATTAATTTTTATTACACGATTGTAAAATAAATAGGGAACCAGATCGATTTTTTATGTATTTTGAGTTTTCGTAGCACAGCCTTAACTCTCCTTCGGCGAATTATTTTATTAAATTCCTTCACTGTTAAATTTATAATATCAAATTAGACCCAATTTGACTTATTTTTTATGATATCTATGTCACCACTACTCCTATCTAAAATACGTCGTTAATTTGACTAAAACAACTTAAACAATACCTACAATTAAGAAGATATATTGAATTTGACTCATTTAATTTATTATTTACTCGTAGCATATATTAATATGAACGGTATTTACTTTGATTTGAAACTAAACAAAAATGGATTGATTTACATTTTGACAAAGATGGAAGGTAAAAATAACAAAATATTATTTAACTTAAGGGATTGGGTTACCATTGCTCCTTTGATATCTAACAGTATTGTGCAATATTATCCCAGGTTCTCTAGGAGCATTTGACCTTTTAATTTGTTGCTAAAGATAAATCAAAGCAGAATCGAAATTTGAAACGTTCAAATAAAACAAGTAATTTGAATAAAGAATATTTTTACACAAATTAATTAGAGTCTCAATTACCGAGCTCTAATTCTCATTAGCCCCCGTTTTAAACTTTAATTTTTGGCAATTTCAAGAGTCTTAGAGTTTTTTTTAGAGATTTCATTTATTTTATTAAAGCTAACTCCGAGTCGTCTTTATCAACTCGATCCTAATCTCGCCGGGAATTATTTTCGCGATACACGTACATCTACGCCACCCATGAAACGTCACAACGCAAAGCACCTATCCACCTACGATTTTCCAGAAAGATCTGCTGTTGTCCTCGTCGAGGGAGAAGAGAGAGGTCACGATTTATCTCGCCCTCTTCTTTATCTCTCCCTCGCTTCTCCTCGGCACCAGTTCGCCTCGCCTTGCCTCGCGGCAAAACGTCGCGGGGACGGAATTTAAATTTCACAAATTAGTCCGTCCATTACACCCTCGGCATAATCGGGGCCGGTTGATCTCTTTCTCTCTCTCTCTCTCTCTCCCGTTTGGGGATCTTAACGGTCTCCCTTCCTCGCGCCGGACACCGCGAACGCCACGCGGCGGATGGTTCCTGGAAAGCGTGGGTGCTCTCTCTGCTCCGCCAGCCAACCAAGCCAACCGGACAGGATCACGATCTGGACGCTCACAAATCATAACGCGGGTGCACCGCAGATCTCACCGAGAGATCCTCGCCCCGGCTCTTCTTCGAGACGATCCCTCTTGTTTCAGCCGCGCTCTGCGCGGATCCTTCCTGGACCTCTCGCCCCGATGATGGAAGCGCGGACGCGATGTCGTGAGGATGCACACCACGTCGCGACGCGCCACATACATATACCAAGAAACTTGATTTTGAAAAATTCCGAAAGCCAACACATCCAAAAATCATGGATCTAAACATCTACATGTACTCATAGGATATACTACAAGGATATAAATCTTAACGGCAAGGATATAAATACAGTTCCCTTCGTCTCGAAGTTGCCCGTTACAAGATGAGCTATAAAAAATAATGAAGTCTCCGTATAGATCGTGCGCCGATAATGATAATCATGATAAAGATAATTACGGTAAAGATACGGGTAATAATAAGATAACAGTTAAGATGGTACATATATATCGAGGTAAATATTTTTAAGTAAAGAAGCGCCAAATGCGGTCAAGGCTAAATCTTAGTGTCTAATAATATTTTTATATGAATATTTAAATACTTTTAAATACTTCAAACTGCGCATCGAACACCGGTTTTGAAAACAGTTCTAAATTGGAGCTGTGAAAATAGTAAATCATAAAATAAATTTATCGTTAATCTAATAATGGTATTAACGAGCATTTTCGAATTCTGAAAATAACTTGTGAAAAACGTTACCTCAGCTAGAATTTGAGAACTTGAAATCTTCCGATAATTGTAAGATGGGTATCGTAATCAATTCGATCGTACCATATGGTAAAAGGTATTTGTCTCAATAATCAGTCCTAGCAACCTCAAAGTTACATGTAATGCACCTGTTAGTTGTAATTTTCCACTCAACAATATAACTATAATATAATACGTGTGTTGTATTAGTAAGGTACTTTGTTTGATGGGATATATACATATATATATATATATATAAGAAAATACGTATTGAAAAGCGAGCATGTGTAAATATTTCCTTTATCAATCATTGATTACAATCCATCTAATCAAATTTTATCAATCAGAGATTACAATCTATCGGAACGACGTTAAGACGAAGATCTCTCACTTTCCCGTTCAGGTGGGGCTCTTCGTTTTCCGAGGCATCGGTTGAGCGATCTCGCTAGAATCGTGCTCGCGAAACACAACGAGCTCGATCAGGCAGCACTCGGAAGAGAGCTCGAAGAGGGATCGACGCGGCGGCCCTTCGTGCCCGTTTCTAATGGCTCGGGATTTCCTTACACACAAAAGCTCGCGAGGAGAGTGAGTGATCGTCGCGATTCCCGCGAATAAATTACGTGGCAGCCTATGCGGCTGCATAAATTAATTTCAGCCGGTCTGCCCATAAATATTCTTCCCTTCGAAATCGCTTCTCCGCTCGTCCGCGCGCTTGCGTCTAAGCTCGCCTAAGCGTTACCAACATCGTAATTTACATCGATCGCTTGTAAGTGGCGCATTAATGGATTTATATATCCACGTCGATCTATCTTCGAATTTGCTTCGATTGCGCTCGATCAAGATGCACCGCGTATAGAGCGTTACGAAAAAATCTTCCGTCTGTTACGTAAGAGATATGCGTAAAAGAGACGTGATTTCTATCAAGCAGGATTCGTGTTGTAAATATTTCTTTGCGATGAGCGCTGTAGATAGTTTTAATGTAGAAGTTCTCTTCCAGCATTGTTCGTCTCTTACACGGAGAAAACGGTTTCGAGTTGAATATCCAAAAATTTAACTAAATATAGGTTTGAAAATAATTTTATTGGATTGTAGAAATAATTATGTAAAATACTCAAGTTGATTGTTAAAATGTCAAAATTTTTTACAGTATTGCTCATCGTGCATTGAGTTTTTTATTTTAATAGTTCAACACACATCAGATTTGTATCTAGCTAAATTTTTAGATATTTCAGCAAAATCGTTGCTTCCGTGTGCATAAGCAATCTCATTGTTTTATTAAGATATATATTATATTATGTAATTAATATTATTTTGTAGAATTTAGTTTATTCTTAAGAATTTAGCATTTTAGTTAGTTATGCTTCTTTTCTCATTTTCAGCATTTCTGTGTGAGAAGAAAAATACTCCAACAACAGAATTGAAGCAAAAGGTTATTTATTACATGAGAAAGTAACATTTTTTTTGCTACTCAAACGTCAATTCTCGGAGTACATTATTGCGTATTGCCCGAGACTATATAGGGTGGTGCATCGCACGTTCATTGTTGCAGATCGGGCAGATGCGAAGGAAGGCCGGTGGTGCGTTGCAGTTCGCCTCGTGCCTGAATGCACCGTCATTACCAGCACGTAATGATCGCATTGTAACGGTATCAAACTTATTATTCGCCACGTAACGGGGATGTGTTCCGGAAGGTGAAGAGAACCTCATGGAAAGAACGATTTTGCTGAAAGGTCTAAAATTTTGCTGAATATAGATCTGAAAGTAATTTTGTTGGACGATCAACATAATTATGTCGGAAATTGAAAAATGATGAGCAAAACAGCATCTTGATATTCTAATCAATTTGAATTTTCAATAAAATTATTTTGATGGTCCAATTAAATCGCGCGTTTTCAGATCTGTATCCTATAAAATTCGAATCTTTTAATAAAATTATTTTTTCGTGCTTGAATTGTGCTTTTTGCCTGAGTACTCCTCAATTAAAACAGGTAGCTTGAAAATAAATGATCAAGTAGCATCAATATTTTTCATAATTTTAAATTATCCTTCGAAAAAGGTCTCGTTTTCTTTTTATCGAAAAAAAGGATAAATCAAATGCCAAACGCGACAATCTCTATCTCATTATAACGGCATTTCGCGAGAAAAAAGACGGCGGAGAAGAGAGCATCGTCCTTTGATCCTACGATTTATTTGGATGAACCCGGAAAGATTGGTGCTGGATATCGACTGGTAATTATTTCAAAACGACCGTCCTTCGGCACGCTATTAGGCCTATCAGCGATCACGATGACGGATAAGATCTTCAACCTCCTCTTTGTGCCGATATTTACCAGCGCAGTTCGAATAATATCTTCTACGATCCTGAAAGAGAGCATCTGGCTTCTCCACGTGACCGGAGGCTCCTTTGTACTCAATTCTATTCTTATCATCGTGATGATCGCAAACTAAATTTGATCGGACGTAACAGAGCGTGGCTGCGTTGACGTGGATCCGCTTATTTTTTTTACAAGTGTAATCGTAAATTTAATTAATATTCTTTATTTCCAACTCATCATAGCGTTCTATTTTTTTTACAAAAAATAACAGTTATTGTGATGTAAATATATATCTATAATGTAAATTCTAAAAAGATTAATTTTTAAAGTGCCTATCATACGTATCAAAGAAAATCGTATATTGCAAAACGGCGCGAAAAAAACATATTTACCGTTTTATCAAAGTCCTAAAAATGCAAAGAGGGGAAAATTATACGTTCCTTAACAACTCGAGTTATCGTCTAGGAGGCTTTACAAGCAATAGATATCCGGAATGAAATTTTTTACGGTTTCCTTGCGTTAATTCCCGATTCTCTTCCCTCACGATTTTTCTGAATCCGTCAGCGAGGCGGAATAAGAGCAGTCGACGCATGCTCATCGGCCTGTTATAATTTCGGTTCTATTAGCCGCGCGCGACGGAGCCCTGAGGGATTTTCGGAGATCGTAAAGTTAAGCACGGACCCCACAGAGGTGCGTGCGTGAGTGCGTGTGCGTGTGTACGTACGGTACGGCATACGCTCGTGGGCCGTGCCACGCCGTTGTGCGGCGTGGCGGAACGGGGGCGAGTGGGCCTGAAGAGGGTCCGCCGAGAGAGTATACTGTCAAGTAGCATCTTGACACGGGGCTCACAATGGCTACTTGTTAGCGCGCTGCGCCAACAGCGAGGGGAAAAACGATCCAGACACTTGCCTTTTTCACATCGCGCTCTTCTGCGTTTCGTTACGGCCGTCTATAAACTGCCTCGTTGATCTCGAAAAATCATTTCGGAAAAGATGAATTTTTCGCTTAGCGTTAGCGCCGCATGCGTACGCGCAATATTTTTACACAGCTCCTTTTGTCAGCGAATTCATTGTAATCTCGACGAATCTGGTCATCGACGTGACAAGCGAATGCGAGAAAGTTTAATAATGGCGATAAAAATGCTGGCGTAACGCGAAGAAATAAATTCAGCGTAATCGTAGAAGGTCAAATTCGATCGTATTGTTCCAAATATCCAGTTTTTACATATTTATATTTTAACTACTTTTTTTTACGAGACTTTGTATTCAATAAAAAACTTTGTACTCAAAAAAACTTTGTATTAAAATTTATTGCTATTTTTAAAAAAATAATAAAATTATCTAATATAAAACACCAAAATTTTTAATTTGACAAAGGCTCTCAAGTTCAATAGAATTAATTTTCGATGTGAGATATCGGTAATTGAGAGCAAACGCAGTTGAATTTAGCATATATCTATTTCTGTATAATAATACTAAATAATAAGTTTATAACATTATTTCTTTATTGATACGAAACATATCTAATTTTGAATCTATTTATTATTTAGAACTTATTATTTTGTTATTGTTAATTAGTTATGTTTTTAAAAATATCCATGCGCGTTACTTACCACTTTTGGTACTCAGCAGCATCTGCAAGCAAAATAGAAGATGCAGGATGCTGTAAAAGGACGTGTGCGCGTGAACGCAGATAACACTGGCATCTTGTTACTTTAAATAACATCAACTTTACTCGATTACAATTCGATCGTACATCGTGATCTCTTACTTATATCTACTTGCGCATCGTCTGCCTTTCTATCCACTCTGTGCACACACATACACATACATACATATACATATACACGCGCCCACACGTACAACTCACTCACTGCTCAACACACATGCATGAATAATCGCACTCACGATCACTCTCGGCAATTCGTCTCAGTTAGTTGTGCAACGTTAGATTTGTCTAAAATACACGAATGAGAACTGGAGAGGACCAGACGATGATCATTAATTATCGTCCTTGGCGCGCGCTCGGTTCTCCTTTCATTCATTCGCTCCTTCGACTGCCCTTATATCTCCTTCTTGTATGCGCGAGTTGCGTGCGAGTGCGTAATTTGTGCAAGAGTCGATTACGATTAACATCCTATCCGCAAAAATTAATTCTTTAGCTTTGGTCGAATCGCAGCGTTCGTTTCGTAGAAAATTTCTCGAGTTTTCGATCTCGATTAATGTTCTACAAAGTTTGGAAAGAATATCTCGAAAATATGTAATGATGGAATATATGAAGACAAAAAGCAACTTCCGGAAGAAATGGAAAAAAAAATGAAAGAAAATCGTGCAATTGTTCGGAAGTTGCGCGTTTGTGCAGCACAACTTGCGTCACGTAGACGCTCTTAAACAACGCTCCAAATGCGAGAGAGTAAAATGATAGCTATATTTCTGCTAGTAATTAGTTTCAGTTGTTGTAATGTTCATCCAGCCGAAGCATTTTAAAACAGTTTACATAATTTTACAAAAAAATTTGTCTGTTTAAGAAAGTATAATGCTTGCATGAAAAACTAACGTAACACGTGATCAAAACTGTTGTATAGTATTCTGTGAACAAGATTGCAGAAGTATAATATTTATGGCTCGTTAATTTATCAACAGATGAATTTCAATCGAACCTTATATTTAATTTAATAATTTAATAAAACGTACGACCTAACACGAGATTGGCTTTAACCTTGAGCTTTGATTCAAAGGCTGACTGGCGAAACTATTTTCATAGAAAAATTAAAAAATTGTTTTATTACAAAAAATCTCGAAATAATTCAAAAGAATAGCGTTGGTAGAATGTAAAATTATCGCACTTAAGTCTGTCAAATAGTGAATAAAAACGTTGTTACGTACATATTGTTACGTATTATCTGTTGTATCTTCATTAATTAAAAGATATGTTGTATAGTAGATATCGTATAGTTGATTTCTTCTTTTATCAGCCGTTAATATTCTCTATTGTAACACGTAATGTGGCACTTATGAATTCTTGAATAAATATTTCAATTTCGAATTATTTCTGTAAGAAACAATTAACAAATACACAGAATACAACGAATGTGAGTGATACCAAAATGAAAATAACGTCGATCGGCTTGCCGTAGATCGAAGATATTATTTTCCACGTCGCCTCTCTCTTTCTTTCCATCTCGATCCTATTCCTCTACCCTGTTTCGTCCCGAGGACTTTTTCATAAGGGAAATCCTTTCTCTCCTCGACATCCTAGATAAGAATCTACAAGGCAATGTCATAGCTAACGGAATATTTAGGACATCTGCGCGCGAGATAACTCACGAATGGAAAGTCGACATTGGAGATGAATGTAAGCGCTCCTGAATCATTTTAAAAGTGACTTTGTAAGTCTCGGTAAATAATTTTTTTACACCGTGCGTTCTTCGCGATAAAATAAAAAAAATAGAAATATTAAATATAATCATAGAATTTTCAATTGTTCAAACAAATAAAACCATTATTTAAAATATAAGAAAGAAGATCGTGACGAATAAACGAAATAATTTTGAGCTCTGTTCTTTGGCAAGAAAGCGGTTTAATACGTGTATAATTCTCTTGAATAACGAATCAAGAATTCATCTCGATATCTCGACTTTACTTTGTCACACTCTTGCGTAACATCTTTTTTGTTTTACCTTTACATTCCCTTTTTTCATGCACGTAACATTCTCGTTCTCCCTCTCTCACTTTCTCACTGTCTTTAGATATACTTATGTACAGACTGCGAACAGTGCGAACTGCGAATAAATGATAACTTACGCACTATCTTATTCTGCGACAACATTCACTGTCTACTGGAAGTATCCCTAAAGCTTAGCAACCATCCTGCTGTTTTTAGTCAATTAAATCATATCACATTTTTTATCAGTAATAATTAATGCGAATTTATATAAATATTTGTTTATTATTATCATCGATGAGCTTGATTTTTTAATAAATACTTGCGATATATTTTTGTGATAACGTTTCCTCTTTAATAATAACTGTTTCCTCATATGCACAAACCATCTATGAAATGTGAATTAATAATAAAGCATTTTGTAAAATTTCGCCTATTTCATATTATCTATATCTTGTTGCTTCTAAAAATTTTATTATGTTCTTTAATAAGATAATAAGATTGTAAAAAATATAATATAAACTAAGAAAGACTAAATTAAAGGACTCAAATTATCGAACGTAAAAATTCTTTAATCGTCAAAGTTTAAAATTTCAAATCATGTTCCGATTACGGAATCCAAATCAGTGATACGGGAACATCCAGTAGACAGCGAATAAGAACGAGAGTAACTTAATAATATGCCGTGTGTATTATACATATGTACATACATGACAAACACAAAAGCGTATGGTGTAAGAGGAGCGTATAGTTGGTTATAGTAAATTAATTAGCTGATTGAATCTACGGCTGTGTTCCAAATTTACTGTCAGCGGTGAAAATCTATCACTTATGTTACGTGTACTATAGATTTTCAGCATTGACAGTGAATTTTAAAATACAACTTTCACGAAGTGAAGGAGGGTGGGGACAAGGGATAAGTTACATTCGCTCGTATTTCGCGTGTACTTCAGCGTACAAAAAAGAAACATTGCTTCATCGTGCAATTTGTTCCGCTCGGGCAAAACCAGAGAAGTATGGCGCCAAGTACGGCGATGGGATAGAAAAGTTGGCTGAGATTTTTCGCCTGTTGTTTACTTATGGAAATAGTGGTAAACACAAGCCGGTCTAGCCGGCTTGCCGCGAGAGTGTACGAACTGGGAAAGTAAAATGCTAATATGTCTTTTGCTATTTCATTCGGAAACGTCATCGTCGCTTCGGCATCCTTTGATTTTTCACGGATACACTCAGGATAAGAGAGATATTATTTTTTCTACTTTTTTTTCGGGAAAAGATTTGAAGAATTTCCACTGCTAAATAAATGGATAGATAAATAAACATTTTTAACTAGAAATTAATTAAATAGTTTGAAATATATATCGTTTATTTGCCAAAACAACGACATAACTAAAAAATTATCATTTTTTAGTTGTTAATACAAAATAGAACACCCCTTTGACGTTCTTAATTCTGATAAATCGGCATAACTGAGTTGCTAAAACTTACAAGAGAGTACAATGAAAAAATAGTTATATGAAATTACATGATTATGCTGGGTTTTCTTTCGATCTAACATAATCATGTAATATTGCAGCCTATATGGAAAATTACAAATTATATTAATTTCACATGCAATATGTATTTTCGAGATTCTATTGAACATATATATATATATATATATGGAATTTTACATAAAAAATAACGTTTCGCACTAGGAGCACGCATGCAGTATAATCTTGGTATTAGGTTAGGCATATATGCCTCCATAAAAACGTATAATTTCCGTTTCTATGTCTCGTATATGGCTTCATGTATCTATTAATATTTAACTCATATATATACTGATATTTACAAAATTTTAATGATTGAAAACATTCAAACTCATTTTCTGAAAAAAACTTGGTTTTTTTCAGTTATGTCATTGTTCCGGCAAATAAACGATACAAATATGTATATTTATCTCTATCAAGTTTAGAGAGAGATTAGCATTATTCAATTAAAAAAATTAATTAATATAAAGATATTTATATAGTGTAAAAGTATTTATAAAAAAATAAAATATATAAAGGTATTTGTACAGTGTTAAATTCATAATATTAAATTATATCCAATTTGAGTTTCGAGGTTTTTTTAAGTAATAATTAATTATATACTGATATTTTTATTTTGGAAAAATGTTTCGTATATATAGAATGTACTAAACTCCAAAAATATATTCGATGGGAGACGCTCCCGTGTTTCCCGATTAAAGAAAATTATGAATACCTGAGCGGACATGACGATTTGATAGTCGCTCTTCATACGCTCTAAACATACACCGAGAAAAGCTCAAGGATAATGCAACGATATATCCACAGAAGACTTTTCTCTCCACTTTTATCTGGACACTATTGGATCGTCAAAAAATTATCGTGTTGAAAAAGATATTTTTGATGCAAGTAAAATTCATGTTATTTAATAATTAAAGATTACTAATAAATTTATATATATATCACTTTAAGTTAATTTTTATTAATCTACTGTTAAATGAATTTCAGTAGGTCTTTATTTTTCTTCAGCAGTAATAATTTATTGGCGATCCAAATTTCGGCAAGCTACTTCAGTACCTTGATCGATAGGAAGTCTTGCTCCTCGTCGATGTGCATTAAGTCTTCTCTTGGCTTCTCTTGCTTTGAGTGCTTGGGGCCCAAGGTCACAACGAATGGTATTCGCCCAGCACGAGACCGCTGTGGTAACTCGCATGCGACGTGGACATCCCCATAGAGCCCATGCTTTGATAAGCGCCCATACCCATGCCGTTCATCGACATGGTGTTCATGGTGTTGACGCTTTGCATGGTGTTGGACAGCATCGTCGAGGGGCCCATTGGGCTCAACCCGCCCATAGAAGGGGCGATCGCACCCATCTGCATCGACGTTGCGGTATGCGGCAAAGACTTCTGCAGATCCGCGGAGGTTGGCGTACCGATTAGATAGTCCTGTCATAGAAAATTCTCATATTTCTCTAATCTATTTCTATACAAGTTACAAAATAAAAATATATGTGTTACTTTCAGCATTCAAATATCAACCCATATTCTTGGACCTTTGTATTCGTGAGTTAAGAAAGTCCAGAATTACTATATTTATATATATATATATATAAATTTTTATATATCAGAATAAAATAATAATTTTCCACTTTCGTTGTCCTCATTTTCAAAGAGAATGCGAAAAATAGAGTTAAAAAAAAGAGTATTTTTCTATCCCTCGTGGTTCCGCTTTACAAAAGATTAAAGTAATGAATACAAGCGGGAAATAAACATTTAAGATTATTTCGTCGTCTTACCTGTGGATAGTATTGCATGTAATCTAGCTGACTTTTCTGTTGAGCGCAGCTAGGCGGTGGTGGTGGCAAGGTGGCGGCAGGATGGACTAAACCATGGGCGCTGTGAGTGCCCACCTGGATATGATGCTGTAACTGATGGTGGAGGTTCCTCTTGTCGTCGCCGCTTTCGCTACTCGTGTCGTGGTGTTGCATATGTGGATGGCTCAAGGTCGAGCTATGGCCTTGGTGATATGAATGCGGACTGGAAACTGAGACGGAAGCTGGTGGCGGAAGTTGGTACATGTTAGAAGTTTGCTGATGGTCCACCATTTGTTGCTGCTGCTGCTGTTGCTGTTGAACCGCGCAGGAAGACGGCTGTTGTTGCTGTTGCTGCTGACCGGATTGCCGCTTCGTCTCATCGCCACTCTCGCTGCTGGAGTCCCCGAGACCTCCGCCGTGAGTTTTATCCTCCCTCTGGCCACTGAAATTGCAAAACAGTGTTTGCCTTTAAAAAAAAAACAGCTGGCCTTTTTTGCGAAGATATACTACGTTTCGCGTACAAAAAATTCCAAATGAAAGACGGCGGGTTGAACACGAGTTGGTTTTAAATAAATTGTTATGCTAATTACATCATTATTATACATCATGTTTAAGAGTTTGTTATGCTAATTATACTATTATCAAATGTAACCCTGGAAGTGTATTCCTCTCTTTTTCTCTGTCTTTCTTCCTATCGCATTATTTGTTCTCCTTATTTTTAAAAAATTAATTATTAATCTTTCATTACAAAAATTAAAATACCGATAATTAAGAATGATATTAACTCTGTCCAGAAATTTATAATTACTTCAGGACAAATAATTTGTATCGAATACTAAGTACGCGTAAGCTGCGTAATTAAAAGTGATGCAAATTGTATAATATTAATATACGTTCGTCACCAATCCCCATTAGAGACATGTTCTCCATTATTCCATTATAAAGACGTCCGTAGGGGCACACTTTAATTGCATTCGCAAGCGCGAGCGTCACGTTTAAAGCAGCGGGTAAACCAGCGATGCTGATCGGCGAGGCTGGGGAATCGAAATAATATCGTTTAAGATAACGCCGGTGTCGGTGCGTAAAGTACCGAGAAGAGGGTATATCCTGCCCTTTTTCGTACTTGTGAATTAAGGGCGGGCACCGAGTGTAGGGGGACAGAGTACGGTCTTAAAGAGATGTGTAGTGGAAAGAGAAGAGAGACGGAATGAGGAAAAAAAAGAATACGAGAGAAGGCGAAAGAGACGCTCTTGGCGTCTCGTAAACTCAATTTAGCGGCCTGGACCTCCTCGAAGCACGTGAGACCTACGGGCCCGACTGAACCCCCTTCGCCTACCTCTCCTTCTATTCCTCTCCTTTTCTGTCTCCCTCAGACTTTCCCCCTTTCTCTTTGTCTATCTCCTCCAGGTACCAGCAATCGTTAAGCGCTTGTTTTACAAGTCGTTTAGACGTGAGACCGGTGATATCGCACTGTTCAAGGCAAGTGCTGCGACACTTGTCTATGGGGTGTTTCCGAGAACCGGTCTTTCGTACGAGAGAGAAACTACCGGAGTGATAAGGGAGCACGGAAAATATCTGAACTCTCGAAATCATAGTCGCGAAGAACAATGCTGATAAAAGTTTTGTTTGCGGTATATCACCGAAAAATTTCTAGCAAACTTTAAAAAACTAAGATAAAGTAAAAAATTCAGAATATTATAAAATATTTTTCTTTCAATATATATATTGAATTTTTTAAATAGAGAATGTTTCTTATAATTTAATGCTAAATCGCATTTGTTAATATATAACAGAGCAAAGTATTTCAGCTAATGCCAAATTTGAATTTTAAGTCTACATATTTCGACATTCATCTCTGTCTGCCCTAAAGACGAGACGATTTAGAACAAAATTCATATTGAATGGAAAACTAAACTCACAAGAAGATTATATTAGTATCAGTCTCTATATAAAGACGAATTATATATGTAATGATATATGATCGACAATATATAAGAGCAAATTCTATACCTATACATTAAAGGCAATATGTGCAGAACTGCTTCTATATTAATTTTTTCCATTACCATCAGTCGTAGCCATATCGATTTCTTACAATTAGTTTTTTTTTACGAAAGTTACGATTTCTGATTAGCTGTCATTTCTGTGTAATCGTATAAAAACGAGATCCGGACGTATTGAAACAATGTAAAACCGAGTCTATCGTAAAGATCTTCTTTGTACCACCCGTTACATGGTAGAACCTATAACCGGACGAAGGTGTCCCCAGGTATGCCTTATCCGTCCGTAGATCGCGCAGTAAATTTATCCTCGTTGCGCCGCACGGCCACGAAAGAACGGAATCTTTCGGGCATTATTATTTTCATTAGGATTTGTGACTCATCGCGTGTAGGAGACATTTATTTCGATGCCCCGTCGCCATGACACTTATTCCGCGTCTCCGGGATCGACGCTTCTCTCTTCTTTTTTTTTTCCTCGACGACCACGTGGAATCGAGGAGACAGAAAGAGAAAGAGAAATTTCTTAAATGTTGGAAGCTTCAACGATTTAACTTCCCAATGGGAATAATTAATAATTATCTCCGTGCAATTTGTCATCCTATTATCTTCGCGATAATCTTTAAATCAATTTTTGTCTCCGTTTTTTTCAGATTTTTACAATGATAAACGCTGATATGCTAAATTCAATTAGGCATTTTTTTATGGTACAAAATAATTGATTGTAAAAACATGCACAAAATATCAGACAAAGGAGTGTTCACTAATTTCAATAGTGCTCACAATTAGATAGTTGAAAATATTATATTTTAATAAAATGTTATATTTAATTAATAGGAATAAATTCTAATTTACACTATATATAAATTTTGCATTATTATATTGTATAATAAAGCAATATGTACAAAACTGTGTCATCATATTCATTTTTTTTTCATATTATCCATTAACACACAGTCGTAGCCATATCGATTTCTTGAAATTAGTCTATCTATAATTCTATGCGAAAGTTGTAATTTCTAATTAACTGGGTCATTTCTGTATAATCATCGCATAAGCATTTTGTAAAACATTACACAGTCGCAATTTTCGTTCTTTGAAACATTATACTTAATAACCATAAAAACAATAGACCAGATTTTTTACTTTAGACATTCATGCTCGCATCGTCCGTGTTGAGATCAACGTCAAGGATTATAAAAAATGCCAGGAATGTGAAGAGATTCTATCTGTGGATGGTCCTACGTGAGTCACCGTTGTCTCACGAAAAATGGAGACGAATCGATCTCAGCGACCGCTACAGAATTTCGAAATAAATCTTATTTACGGACCAGCCGATTAATAAAACTAGCCGCGCCTTCGCCGTTATCTTTCTCTCACCGACCGTGTCATAAAATTGGGATTAACGACTCAGCTACTTCATTGAAGACACACAAGAAAATTTCTTTTTTTAACAAATTTGAATTATTTAAATTAGATGTTTATTACCATTATATTAGTTTATCTAGATTTTTAATAGATGCACTCTATCATATAATTTATCATAATCCACTTATTTTAATGTTATACTGAGAGAAAAAATTGCAATTATCATAATTTAACTACAATTTATAATCATTTTCGTTGCTAACTATATATTTTTTTAGTATATCTATAAATATGTATAATTATTAGGAAACAGGCAGTGTTCTCGGCGCTAAGTTATTACTAATATTATACCAGTAATAACAATAAAAATGGAGCGGCTATAACCATAATTATTTTACCATGCAATTACAGTCACAAATATACCAAATACTTTTCTCTCAGCGTATATATTAAGTTCAAGTTTTAAATCTATGTACCGCGTAAATTCTAGGAGCGGAATTTAAGGATCACGTAACGTCGATCCAGCAAATTATGTGGCACGCCATGTGAGAGCAGTTTTACGAAAGGTGGTACCCTTTAATTGGGTGGTGCAAATAACGCATAAATAACCGGAGAAACGTGATGCCGCCGCCGCCGCTGCTCATTCATGGAGGTCGACTTCGGTGAGATGCCGTCTATATAGGGCGATGGGGAAATTAGCATAATTCCTAATTTAATTTCTCGATAAATTCCTGATCGCACGCTCGCCTCGAAATGAGATGCTATCGCGGCACCACTAATTCGCGTCTAAGTTTATATCGCCTGGGACTGGCGCAAGGCCCGATAGCATCTCCCTCCCCTTTTGCCTCCCTGTCTCTTTCCGTGCCGGGGCCTCCTCGTAAAATCGGATTATATCGGCTCAGTCGCCCCTGCGATGTCGCGTACTTTATTCCGGTTTGCGGTGCGATATCGTCGTCGGAAAACGAGTTTGCGGGTTCAAAGTGCGAGCGAAGACTTCTAACGAGTTCTATTTTTCGTGTTTCCTTCTTGTGCTTTTCCGCACCGTTAAAAGTATTCCGGCGAATAGAAACTAGTACATTTTAAAAGCTGTATTATGTAAATGTAAAACCTGCAACGTATGATAGATATCGTTATACAAAAAGAAGAAAATATTGTAGGCTATAGCAACAATTCCTAGGAGATGATTGTTAGTTTAATTTAGCATTTCTATATGTAACTGTCAAATTTATTTTTCGCATTCCAAAAATCCCACGCAACCGTTTCGCTCTCGAAAAGATCGCCAGTTTCGCCTCCGGGATTACTTAACTCACTGAAGAAGGCAGAAAGGCAAACTCGGGGCCCATAGAGCAAATTGAAAATCGGCTGACTCGTTTGTCGGCCTCGGGGTTCCGAGGAAAAAACGGCGGATTTTCCTGAGGCTCTCTGGCCTCGGAAGGTCTGTCCGTTGCTCCCGGCAGGTGAGCACGTCGAGGAAGTTACTGGCAGCTGATTCCATAAACAGATAGGAAAAGAGAGTTTCCACAGCCTAAAATAATGGAGGGCAGCGTACCGTGTACACATCGTACGAGTCTCTGTTTGTAAACTACAGCTCTCGCCTCCTTTACCTGCGGGATTCTCGGATCCTGTGAAACGTCCGGGCGAATTTCTCGCGCGCGTGCAACGGATACGGGATCATCCGCGGAAAATTCACCAGCGCGAGAAAATCCGAGAATTATAGCCGATGTCATTTTGACTGGTTTAATTTCCGGTGCTACAAACATACATGTATTTTCAACTATATCGAACGAGTTTTCGTTGCGACGTATACAAAGGTCAAAATTTTTTCTAAACAACTGACTTTAGACTTAATAAGAAATAATCGAAATGCTAGAATTTAAAAAATTTAGATATATAGATACAAATTTTTGAAAATAATTTTGTTAAACCATCAAAATAATTATGTAGAAAATTCATCATGAGCAATTCTATAAAAACTATTGACATTCAAGCAATCAGTTTGAACGTCTTACTACTTAAATAGTTCTACATAATTAGACAGTCCAACAAAATTCACTTTCAGATCTGTATCTAGCTAAATTTTTAGGTACTTTGGCAACACCGTTCTTTCCGCGTTGATATTATATAAAAAATTAATGTTCTTTTTATGATTATTACATTAGAAGATTACTGAATTACGTAAGATGTACAAAGTATCCCCCAAGCAATTAATAATCATTTATGATTGTGAGTTATGTATAAAGATTCTTGGCTCGTGCGTTCCGCGCATTTGTAATCATAAAGACTAACAAAATAATATCTCCACAAAGTGGAGATTCTCGAGTGAGAAATATACATGAAGAAATACACGGAAGAATTACGATGATTCTCACTGACACGCCGGTTATTATTCTGATAATGAATGGCGCGTCGCGCCATTTTATTTGTCGCGATTTCACACAATTCGGCGATGGAACGCATCGATGATGTGCCAGAGAATTTGCGTTTTCATGCCAATTGTTGTACGCGCGATTCCGAGGTCTGCCTAAATACGATTCAAGAATCAACACGCACGGTATCGACAAACTGTGCCAGAGTGCAACAATACGGCAGGTTCATCTTCTGGTAAGATAATTCATAAATTCTGGTAAATGACAGCCATAAGCGCTTGATCTTGGCACTGACAAACTGCTTTGTTAGCGTGGGATAACTATGTTCGTAATTTATTTACTTCTTTGATCGAAATAGAGATAGTATTCTTACATTTATTTTATATTATAATAGTAATTTACATAAAAAAAGGAGGGAAGGAGAGAAGAGGGGAGAGAGAGAGAGAGAGAGAGGAGGGGTGGAAGGGGCAAAATCTCGCTTAAACCGAATAGATATTAATAAGAACAATAAAATTTTATCAACTTGAAATCGATTTTCCCTCATTTTTTCACAAGTATTCTTAATTTTTAACATTAAATAGTTTTTCAACTAATTCTAAGTTACAGACTCTGTTAAAATATTACATGAGTCTGTTAAATTACACATTCACCATCTAATAATGATGAAACTAAACTAACATCTGACCACTTAATCTAAATTAACGGTTGATCCGATATAAATAAAACGTTCACATTCTGTATACATTGCATACATTTTTTCAATTATAATATAGAATATTTTTCTTCAATATTATAATATTGAATATTTGATACTATTAATTCACACATAGGATAAGATAGTACGATTCTAAATGAAGAGATTTGAATTTTCCAATTTTCAAAGTACAAATTTGATTTATTCCTGTATCTTTCAGTATCAATGAGAGGTTTACTAAATTTAAATGTCGAAAATTGGATTTAAATTTTATTTCGTTCAAAACTGTACCACCTTATCTCATTACGAATTGCCATATAAATTTATGTATATTCACGTTCGTGTTAGAAACAACGATTTTCGAACGGTGTGAAGACCTCGATAAAAAATAAAAGCCCCGTTCTATTATTTTCCCTATTTGGACACGCCACCACGAAGCGATTGTGGTGGTCGTCTTGGTGGCCAGTCTAGCTTGCTGTTTTCCATAGATCTATCAGAGACACATACAGAGAGACATCGTTATTTATAGCGGATCGACGAGATTCCCGCAGGTAGGAGCTCGGTGGCCGCGCGCCGCGACGTTAAAACACTTTCGGTGTTTCGGGATTTTTTAATCCGGCTTACGCCGAATCTGCCGGTAGTTTTCGGCATATCACGACCGTGTCACAAGAGCGAACGGATCTTTCTGTCATCGTCTCATCAGCACGTCGTGCACTACGCGCGACCCATTACCGGGACGAAAGGCGTGAAATAGATTTAATCCCGGAAGAAGCACCGAAGGGACACCCAGCGTGAGTCCTTGACCTTCGAAATATCCCTGTGAGATTTGGTGCATGCGGAAGGAAAGAGTTTCTTGTCGATGTTCGGGTCTTTGATACAGCAAGGCTAAAGATCTTTATAATGTGTTATCATAAAGTATATATAAATATGTTTTATTTATTTATTTTAGAAACACATTTTATAGTTTCATGCAACTTTCTTTACTTTTCCTTCTTATTGGAAAAATTTGGTCACTTTCGATGTAGGAAATATAAGAAAGTACTAAGATAAAAAATAAAAATAAACATATAATAATAGCAGATTTGTTTTTTACAAATTTTCTGCTATATTCTTAATAATTGTTTGTTATACTCCGTGTATTTTTCAACACACTTTTCCGATTTCGCTAATACAGAGACAGAATCTAAAACTTCATCCAAATCAAGAAACATTATCATCAATATTGTAGCTAACGAAAATGTAAAAAAACAAATATAGGTGACAAAATTTTATTTTAAAGATATATATGAGAGATAAATAAATTTTTCCTTAACGGAGAATTAATTAGCGGAGAATTTGGGATCATCTGCATTTATTAAAATATTTTGCCAAATTATTAAAATACTAAACCATATAACCAGATATCTTTTAATTCAGTGTCGATAGATATTTTAGGATTAAACAAAAAAAAAAGAACAAAGCTTAAATGATCTAAATCCATATTTTTTTATATGTATCCTAAATTGAATATATATCTCAAATTAGCCGATTATATAGTCGTTACGTTCCTTTTACAGATCGAAGGACGCTCGCGTCGATCGAAGAGGATGAACGTCCAACCGCAAGACGCCACAAAGGACTCGTTTGAGATTGAAAGGCGCCACTGAATGCGCAATACCTTTCGTCTCGATGAAAAAAAGGGGGAAAAACATGAAAGAGTGGGAAAGAAAGAGACAGAGGAAAGGAGGGCACAGCCATGTTGGATCGTCTCAGCCATTTTTGAGGACGAAAAAAAGGCGGGATAGGGGCTCGCTTCGTGAAAACCGCTTTGAAGAAGACCACGTCAAATCTGACAGCTCGCGGGAAGGGTCCACATATGGGCACGTAAGGGCCGAAAGGGCCCGCCTCGTCCCCGTTGCCGTTGAAAAAGAACGAACCGCTCGGCTCCCCTCTCCGTACTCCCGCGATCCCCTGTCTTTTCCTCTTCTTCTTGTTCGGAATCGTGGGGGACAGAGGGGCATTCATTCATGCACGCATTCCCAGAATGCAACGTGCGTGCGAGTGTGTCCGGTACACGCACGGGATCCTTGGAAGGGGCCCGCGCGGAGGGATATGGCGGAGAGGAGAACGCAAGTACCATCTACCATGACGCGAATATCTGCGAGATCGGAAAAGTGTCGAACCAAAAAATACATAGAGTATGACAAACGTATGAAAAATATATTAGTTATAGCAGAACATTTGTAAAAAAAAACATCGGCAATTATTATAATATAAGATTTGTTTTTATTATCATTTTCTTATATTTCCTATATCAAAAATGAATGAATTCTTTCATTGAGAAAGAGAAGTAGATAAATAAAATTGCACGAAACTCTATAGAATGTGTTTCTAAAAATAAATAAATGAATAAATAAAACATACTTATATATAGTATGTATACAGCTGCAGTTGAAGATGATTAATGTACGGATTATCTGTATAGATATTCCCTGCATACATGGTAAATTCCTTCCACACAGTTTCGCTTTAACACAGAGATTGAGAATTGAGGTTTTTATGATACGATTAATAAAAATATTCAAGAATTATTGGTAGAATAAGAGGCTAACTCTTTTTTGCATTAGTTCTTGGTCTCGTATAACACAATTATACACGAGATTTGGGCTTATTCTGCAACCCTTAACGACAGAAACAATGTCGTTACATGATAAAAAATTTTGTACATGATAAGAAAGCTGTAACGACAATATATGACGATATCGTTACAGTCATTAAGAGACAGAATAGAGACCTTAATCTAAAAGTGCAACGAATGTACGAGGGCAAATCAATAAGTATCCGTGTTTGAAGACAGGTGACGTTGCTGATGCAAGTTGGCATTACCATCGTGTACTACCATCTTTCAAATGACGCCATACAAAATTTCAGAGTGATTCATGCAATAGTCTTGATTTGACAGCAATTCGTAGTGAGAGTGTTTGATTTTTTCCGATACAATGGAAAAAGAACAATATCGATCCGTGATTCGCTTTTTATTTTTGGATGGAAAAACGTGCGAAGAAATAAAAACGAAGTTGGATGCCGTCTATGGGAACCCTTCACCATCTATGACAACCGTCAGATATTGGTTCAATGAATTCAAACGTGGTCGTTCGTCTGTTTTTGATGAGGAGCGCCCAGGCCGCCCGGCAGACGTGGTTACTGAGGAAATCGTTGAAAAAGTCCACGACATGATTCTCGCTGATCGCCGAACGAAAGCGCGTGAAGTAGCAGAGGCCATAGGTGTGTCGTATGGAACGGCATTAAATATTTTGCATGATAATTTAGGAATGAAAAAGCTGTCGACCCGATGGGTGCCGCGATTGCTCACGGTGGACAACAAGCGAATGTGGCTATCAATTTCAAAGCAATGTTTGGAGCTGTTCAAGCGCAATCCGAAGGAGTTTTTGCGTCGAGTAGCAACCGTTGATGAAACATGGATTCATTACTACACACCGGAGACCAAGGTACAGTCAAAACAGTGGATTTCACCCGGCGAATGTGCTCCGAAGAAGGCCAAGACGGTCCCATCAGCCGGAAAAGTGATGGCCACTGTTTTTTGGAATGCGCAAGGCGTAATCTTCATCGACTACATGGGGAAAAGCAAAACTATCACGGGACAGTACTATGCTGACTTATTGGTCACTACTATGTTGAATTGAAGAAAAAACGCCCCCATTTGGCGAAAAAAAAGTGTTGTTCCATCAGGACAATGCACCGGCTCACTCCTCCGCAGTCGCCACAGCCAAATTGGTCGAATTGCGATACGAATTGCTGCCGCATCCATCGTACTCTCCGGATTTGACCCCCTGCGACTTCTTCTTGTTCCCAAACTTGAAAAAATGGCTCGGTGGAAAAAGATTCAATGAGGAGGTCATTGCCGAAACAGAGGCCTATTTTGCAGAGTTCGATAAATCGTATTTTTCGGAGGGGTTAGAAAAATCGCAGAAACGTTGGGAAAAGTATATCCTCCTAAAAGGGGATTACGTTGAAAAATAAAAAAAAGTTTTGTGAAAATCTTGCGTCTTCATTACTAACACGGGTACTTATTGATTTGCCCTCGTATACGTATATATTTTTTTTCTTTAGAATTAACGCAGAGTTTCAGAAAAATGAATATTCTTTCGTGAAAATTGCATAAGCCAAGAGTCGCTTCGACCTTGACGAGGTTGAGCCGCGCCCAATTCCCGCATACGAGTGCGACACGACGGAAGTCGTGGAAAATCTTTCGAACGTCTGAGCGATTTCCTTGAGCCTGTCTGTCTCGTCTCTTTCGTGAGACTTGTTCGGTTACACAACGAGGCCGAATGCGTTCTTGACGCAGAAATATAAACGAATGCAGGACTGCACATAGCAGAGTTTAGGCCGAGTAGCATCGACAATTATCGCGATTAGAAAATCCCGACGAAAATATGCAGATTTTAAAAATATTCAATAATTTTTTAATTATTTTATTTTTAATCATTTTTAAATTATTTTTAACAAAATTTAACTATTTTTAATAATCGGATACAAATAATTAATAAAATTATTTTCGTGTTATAAATATAGTCAATTTTAAGAATGTATTTTAAGATATATAAAGATTGAAAGTTCTCTCTTTCTCTCTCTTGTCTTCTGTGTTGCAGAAATCCAGATGAAATTTATGATAATCCATCGCCTAATTCGTCACTTTAATTGTGACATAATGCAGTGTTTAGTGTATGTATGTTGGATTAATTAACGTGAATGATTTGACATTTAGAGTCCAGAACTTGGAAGCGGATACGGCAGTAGCGGCTACGACACACAGCGTTGAAGCGAGTTCTCTGATTACAGACACGGGCAGCGCGCTGCCCAGACACCGTGCCCGCTGTAACCGTAAACCAGGGAATGGTACCAGTATTCGTGGCTATTTCGGGGCCACGTCGGCGCTACGATTTGAACGAGTGTCTCCTTCCGTTTGACCCGAAAGCATCTTTATTCACTTGCAAAAATTTACGTGACGGTTCGCGTCATTCATAGAGAAAGCGAAATATCGGAGAACACGTCTTCGGATACATACGCGATGCATTATGCCATCAATCCATCGAGATTTTTGCGAATAATTCATAACTTCGGGATGTAATAATAACTTTAGTAGTAGTTACTTTCATCAAAATCAATACACGTTCGCCAATATGTGATACACGAACAAAACGTTATCGAATGTAAATTAATTAAAAAGAAAAATGAATTTTAATGTACTGTAAAATATATTTAACGCAAGTTAAATGTTTGAAATCATCTTATACATCACCTCATAACGTAATACAATCAACGCGAAATAGAAAGTATTCATATTCATGTAATAAAATCATGAATAACGTATTCAATATTATCTACGTGCCGTATAAAATCGAATATTCCAAAGGATCGAATGTCTAAATTATATAACTCATGAATTTTAGAATAAGAACAGAAATTTTATTACCCATTGAGGCAGAGGAAAGCTGTTGCTTAAAATAATCCGTTCGTTTTTTTTTTTTCTTAAGAAACATGTTACCATTTGCTTGTATTATATAATAATATCGAGCCAAAAAATCTTTTTTGATAGCATTTCGAGCCTGTGAGTGATTATTGGGTCGGCAGACGTCACAATCATCGAAGTTAGCCAGTTGGACGCCATGTCGAAAGTACCTTAGGGCGTACCGGGTGTACGAAGGGCGAGGTAAAGTAGCGCCACCCTCTTTGTGTCACCGACGAGTCTCTGCTTTTCAGAAGGAGTCAATATTGGCGCAGCCACCCCTGTCTCTAACCCTTACCCACCACCTCCGCGGCCGTTACCGCCCTCTCGACGCCGATTCTCCCATCTGTCTCATTCCACATCCGGCGAAAGTACACTGTCCCTTCCAGAAAACCCGCTACTTCGATTATTTTTAACCCTCTTGTCTGCGAATCGATACTCGCGGTTAATCAACCGCTGGATAATCGATTAAACAAAATTATCCAGCTAAAATTTGATGAAGTGTATGCAGAAAATGTATGAAAGCGCGAACTTACTTTCCGTCTTGAAGATCAAAAATGTAGATATTTTATATATATATATATAATAAATGTTAAGTATTTAGCCATTAGAATATCTATGCGATCCAACGCTCGAAAGTTATCATTATAAAATATTAAAAGATATTAAAACGCGAATAAGACGGATCAATCGAAATTGATAAAGAAATATAAAAAAAAATTTTTTTTTGTGTTGATTTATTAATCTCGATTGATCTGTCTTATTCGCATTTTATTAAATTTTGCACAATGTTGCGCAAGCAGTAAAATAATGATTGAAAATTTAATATTTAATATTCATAAAAGGTTTAATAAAAGATACACGTATTGTTCAATCAGGTGAAAAATATGTTAGCAATATTAAACATTAAAATCGTAATTGCATATCACATTTCATTTTTATTCCATATTATTGCGTAACTTCGCAAAAAGTTCAGCATTGTAGATATGTATTTTTACACTATTACGCAGTAAATCCATCGAGGTTACTGAAATTCAATCTTTTTATCTCAACTTGATGATGATTATTATTATAATAACATAAAATACTTTTAAAAGTTTCGTTATACTAAAAATATTTTTTATGCACAGAAATTTTCAATTTAATTTTTAATTTGTCTAATTTTTTACTCTGTAGCAAAACCAGTCTATTATACAGAATTTACCAACATAATTGTGATGGTCGTAAATGCGAAATTTCAATATTTTCAAAAAATATAATTGTTAGATATTACTACCTACGCTTATTATACTTCTTTATTTTATTCATATACATATATTTGACATTGAAAAAAAAATATATTTATGTTTATCACAATACATTTGCTTTATAACATATTGAAATTTTTACATTTTAATAAATCCGAATAACGACGAAGATTTTTGTATAGCAGATAAATGCTTTAAAAAATAATTATTATTTAAATCCTTGTATGCATACACCCACATTTATTCATACACATTTATATGTACACAATTTATTTAGGAAATTAGATAATTGTAAAACCAAACATTTTTTATACATATATATTTATATAAGAATCGCGATTTGTTGCAAAAATATTCGAAAAAGATGTAATGAAATCAGATAGATTTAATTTGAGTAATTGAATTTATCAAAATTTTTCAGTGTACATTTAGGGCTCTATTCTGTAATACTTAAGTGTTATTATTGAATGATTATAATCATTAATAAAGATTTTTTTTATTCTATAACAACAAAATAGCGACAAAATGTACACTCAATAACAACTCAACTGTTGTTTGAGTTTACGATAATTTTGTTACCAATAAGTTTGTTGTTAATGAATAATAACACAGTTGTCATTTGTAGAAAAGGGAAAGTTCGTTTGATAATAATATCGTAAGGATTACAATATATATATATATATATATATATATATAAAAGGTCTTCAGTATCGCAATTATCCCGATTAGTTTTTTTCTGTAACCTTTTTATATAGCTAACAGTTGTCATTTCTGAAATATACACATAAGCTTGTGTGCGATCTATTATGCCGCCCTTCTTTGTTCACGCGTAGAATTTTACGACGGTGATACGGCGGATCATCGAGTCCGATTCGTAGAAAACGTCAGAAGAACCGCACACGTCGCCTGATAAAACGTCGCCACAAACAAACGCGGTGAGCAGCCGAGCGCGTGTTTTTCGCTTATGCGGCGCGAATAAAACGTCCGTCCCTAATCTAATCTAATCTAAAGTGGACAATCTCTGACGGCCGACAAATGAGAGAGACGTTAATCTTACTGCCAGTATTTTCCAAGCGATAATCATGGAGCATGGAGCGTGTTTAGAGTTTAGCCATTAATCCGGAATAAGCGCAGAGTTCATATCCTTTCATGTAGAATGTTTCCTGATTTAATAACCTACCAATCTTATTGTTGTGTAAACACAAAAAGCTCGAGAAAGTTTTAAAAAAATTTAATTAATTAACAATAATAAGATTGAAAGACCGCTAATGTTAAACATAATGCTTTAAATTAAGAATTTATACGTGTATTAAATTAAATTAAATTAAACAATTAATTTTGTGTAAACACAAAAGGGGCTCCAGTAATAGTTTTAAATTTAATAAATTTAATTAAATTTAATTAATTAAAAAGCGCCATAACGGTCAGAATGTTTGACGCTCGCACGGAATGCAAGAGATCCGGGTTCGATTCTCGGCCGAGGCATTATTTTTCGCAATAAGTTTATTACAGTTTTTAAGTTGGGAAATTTGGGAGGATTATTAATATTTGATTGCGTTGAAAGTCCGACAACCATATCGGCACGCAATTATAATACAAACATTGTATTATACAAACAATTGTACAAACAATTGTACAAAATTAATCGCGATGATACTAATCTATCTGACCGATGTAGGAATATAAATCTAAAATTTCATGAAATTTCTATATTTTATAACGCGATTGATCGAATCGAGGTCAACGCCGACAGGAGCCATCGATTGGATCGGTCCGGGAGAGACGACTTAAATTTTAACAACAAATCGATCACATATGGGATAAGATTGTCGGTCGGCTGGAAATAACGTCCCTACTATGTCCTCTCCCTCCATTTTTCTCTCCGCGCTGTCGGATGAAGGGGGCGAACGAGGACGAAGGCGAGGGCGAGAGCGAGGGCGAGGGTTCGAGGGTTGGTACATTAGCAATGTTTTGTTGACACTGGAGAACAACGACGAAGCCATTACTGGCTTCTGCCAGCGTGATATAGCCCTTCGATCCATCGAGAAAGCCGGCGAACGGTAAACTCGCTATAAGAGTGACTGCTCGGTCTCTTTTTACCACCGAGACGTCGTTGTTGTAAAATTGTTTTTTGCATTCTTATAGCATTTTCCACTATGTAGGAAAATTAGTGCATCACTGATGCACACTGATTGTGAGTGCAAAAATTAATTTACACATTTTCATTATTAATAAATGATTTAACCTTTTTACGTATTCTTTGTTGTCACGATAACTCCATAACAATAAAAGGATTAAATTATTTATTAATTGAAAATATGTAAACCGATTTGCATTTCATGTAAACTCAATTGCACCAGTGCAAGTGCTGTACTAGTTTTCCCAATGGAAAACGTTAACTATAATTTTTACATTTAGAAATCTGTATATTTTAATGTAAACTTTTGAAAACTCTTTGCATTGAGCTACGATGATGTAATGGCTTTTGTAATTTATAATTCTCATTTTATAGAAATCAGAAATGGAAGTAAAATTATTTTTAAATGCCAGCCAAGCTTCTTTCTGTCTCAAATATCTTATCATTTTAACCTTTAACTGTCTTTTTGATGTAGCATATCCCGACTTTTTTCGCAATGCTTTTGTAGTACTTTCTCCATTGCTTATAACTTTTTATTAATCAAGATACATATTTTCTTAGTTAGATATGTTTTTTAATGTCTAGCGTTTCGATTAAAAATTTTTTTTATAATATATGATCACTTTTATGAAAGTTGTAGCAATCGAATTAGGCATTGACTCTGTACCAATGTATTGTTCTCATGGGCGTGTAATGCTCTTATCAGATTATATAGAAATTGTGATTGAGATTGGACTGAAAATTGGCCAATCAAAGCAAAATTGACTCAAAATTGATTTTCTTTCTTCCGATTGAAATTCCAATTCAATTTTAATCTCAATCTTTATAGGCATGGTCTGATATGAGCTTGAGGGTTAAATATCGATAAGATATTTATTTTCGGCTTAAAAATCATTCGACTGAAGAATAATAAATTCGAAATATGATAAGTTGGAGAGCGATTGTGGAATGTCTATACTTCGATTTTTATTTATTTCTGCGGCGCCACGAGATGTTGCTCTCTTATAGCGTTTTTCACTGGCAGAACTGGTGCGCACTCAGTACACATTAAAGCTGTTGTACACTAACCTAATCTGAATGTAAAAGTGATATATCTAAATTAATAAAATACCTAACGTATATTTTATCAAATACCACAATAAAATTTATTGAAGATTTCACGGTTTAATTCGTTTCTATATTTTTATTAAACGTACATCTTTACGTCGATTTGTGTACAACGGCTTTAAAGTGCACTGAGTGCGCACCAGCTCTGCCAGTGAAAAACGCTATTAGCCCTTAGCTCATCGCTCGTAAAGCTAGGTCCCTTCGGAGATCGCTGCGTGACTCTAACTGTAGGACTAGCGCGACGATAATAAAGACGTTTTAAACGCCATGTACAAGCGCGACCGCTCTCGCAGAGAGAAAGTGAGAGAGCAAAAAAAAATATACAGCGCGACCAGTGCGTGTAGTCGGGAGTTTATTTTTGACTGCGAAGAGAATGGGAGGCACAATGCACTCGCGGATGCACCGGCGTCCATATCCCCGTCTCCTCCCGCCACCTCTCTGTGGCTCTATTGTTTGTCGTTTTGACGATGATTGAAATCGACGCGTTTTAAGTGTCGTACATATACAACGGCGCGTACAAAAAAGGATCGCAGCGCGAAACGTGCAGCATTTATTTTTCAAGCCGAGCGATAGAATCGATATTCAAAAAAAAAGAGCCAACTGACCGACTGTATTTCAAATCTTCGAGAGCAACATATGATGCTGCCGAAAATGCTGTAACTATAGCACCTTATTTGTATCCATCACGAAAACGTGTCATCATTGGCCGTATTGAGAAAAAGTAACTTTACAACTGTTATAAGATTCTAATATGATTGTTATTCATAGATTTAGATCCAGTGAAGAATAAAAGACAAGAACAAATCATATTCAAGAATCTTACAACAGTTGCAAAGCTGCCTTTTTTATTAAACACAGTCATTTCCAAGGAACATACAAAAATCGACAAAAAATTAAAATAATTTTATCTTGATTCTTAATGTCAACAGTCAAATTTTGTAATAAAAAAATCATCATGTTGACTTTATCTTGACTTGGTGTGTTTCTTGATTTGTACTAATCAATCTCTCGTTTACGAGGAAGATTCGTGAAACGTAATCTGTATATTAATCTGTAAGTAGCTAGGTGGCAGTATGAGGTCCTCAGAGAGAACACCCTCCAAAAATATTACATTTATATTTATATTTTTCAATAGTATATATAGAATTAAATGTTATTCACCCATTTAAAGAACATTTTGACTGAAGTATCTAAAAATTTAGCTAAATATAGATATGACAATTTATTGGTCCATTAAAATAATTACGCAAGAATGTCAAGCATGATGAGCACTGCTTCAAAAAAGTTTTCAGCAAAACTTCTTTTCGTGTTTATTTTTATGAGATAAAGGTATGTAAAAATAATAAACTTCAAAACTTTTAGACAATACTTTTCATTTTCCTTTTCCAGAGAGAGAACAAAGTTTTTAAAATAATTGTTCATGGGATTTTGTAGTCACATGCCTACTTAAAGATTAGAAAAAAAAACGCGATAATTTGTTTACTGTCTAAATTTTTTGGAGAAATCCGTCTTTAAAAAATAAAAATTCTACCATTTTTTGAAAGAGTGGTAGAATTTTCAATCTTTAAGAATGGGATTCCCTACTCCAAAGAATTTAAAGAATACAAACCTTCTGAATGTGCATTGTATACAGCATCTTAAAATAGGGAATGTGACCTGCGATTTCCTATTTGCGAGCTATATAAATACGTACGTCATTGCCATATCGTTTTCCATTGTCAGATATTATCACATATTATTTTTAGCTTAACGGCCGAAGTGATCATCCGGCGGACTAAAGTAGCACCGAAGGCTCTTCTCCCTCATGCTGCAACGCGACACCGTACGCACCGTCGGAAAATTTCGAGAAGCGACAGGGACGCACATGGATTATCCGGCGCCGTCGCCGACATCTTAATCAGCATCACCGCGCGTTATCTCACGTTTGGGCGATACACGCACGTTCCGTTGTCATCGGACACTGAGTACTGAGAACAGCGATTCCGTTATCGTCGGCAGTGATGCAATTGCAACGACGTTTCGCCGTTGACATACTGCGTCGTCATCGTGCTTTGTGCGTTTCTCAAAGTGCAGCGGATGCACTTTGGCACAGTTGGATTGGATGCTGACGACTTTGTATCTCTAATACATGCTCGCCGCGAATCGACCAGCGCAAATAATCTAACGTTGATTACGGTCGAAGAAGTCTCTCTTATCGGAGTCAGTCCCGATTTTTCGGTATGCAAAACAGTCGTGGCATACTACACGACTTTTTATCTCGATCGAGTCTCATTGTTTAAAGTTTGTTACGGCAGGGAGAGAGAGAGAGAGAGAGAGAGAGAGAAAGAGCAGCCCATAAGGACTAAGCTTATACGGATATTATGGGCGTTTCGAGAATCCACTATGTTTAGATCAACCTTATCTTTCGCGCGATTTGAAGCTTATATACTTCCGCTCGGTTACGCGCTTTGTGCGTCGATAATTATGGCCGACCGATACCAATTAATTCGACCGTTTACGACTCGAGGGCGTACGTAATCATTATCTTTCTACATAAATTACTACGTAGACATCGTAATCGTGCACGATAAACCGCTCGTAAAAAGAGCGATAAATAAAAATTGAATTATGAATTAATATTGATAATGTTGCTACACTATTATTATAATTATCGTATATCGTCATTATATCGTCATAATTCATTCTTTTAATTTCCATTACATGATACATTTCATATCTAACGTTAATTATTCTTTATCAATTATCGCTTGATAGTACTCGTAAATGTGTTAAACACTGTATGTAAATAATTCATTATCGAAATTCGTTTTGCCCTTTTTTTGGGCGATCTGTGTTTTATTGAGCGTGCGCATTATATCTTATCGAGACGAGATAGTTAAATCGTTCGATAACAGTTCCCGGGGGAGGACTACAGTCCCTGTATTTGACGTTTTTTGTCGGTTGCAGACGCCCACGAGACGCCCCTGTCCCGAGGGGATCGTTGGGACACCGCCTCTGCATACGCGAGATATTCACTTAATTTTCGACTATGTTCTCGTTAAACAACTACATAATTGTGGCCGTAATTCTCGAACACGTATTATTTTTTTCGTTATTACAAACATTACTATAAATAGAATCAAGTTTTTTTTATTGTCAATTTATTTCGGGAATCAAAAGAATTCATGTATTTAACTCGATACAATTAGATGAAAATATGTAGCACAATTATTAAGTTTATTAACCCTCTCTCTTTTCTCAGATAATTTAAGAATTTAAGTCGTATAAACACATAAAAATTTAAAAATATTTTATTATAAATTAAATTTGATTGTTGGAATTAAATTATACAGATTGGCATAATACGATACAATGCAATTGTGAAACTAACATACTATATTTATAATCACGGTTGCCAGGTCTCCAGATTTCGACTGGAGACTCCAATTTTCAGGACTAATCTCCAGTTCTCTAGCAGATAAGAAAATCTCCAGTTTTTTTGTTCGCGTAGGATATTTATTAATTGCATATTTAAATTACGTAGAAAGTAATAAGAAAGTCTGTGATTATATTCGCAGTTTATTTTACGAATAATAAAAAAGTTTGTAATTGTGTTCGCACTGTATGTAATCTTGTAATAATAATAAAAAGGTCTCTGTGATTGTGTGTTGACACTTTGTGTCAAATGTTGATCAAATATTAATAACAAAAAGAAAGTCTGTAACAGTGGTCGCAAAACATGAATTAAACCCTGCGCCTTTTTCCTTTTCTCTCTCTTTTTTTTTAATGAAACAATCGGTCGGCCTTTAGTCGAAATATGAACTCTCCAGTGCACGGACCTTTGGGTCCTAGCCGTATAGTGCTCGGAACCTGGTAACCTGGTGTTTATAATATCCGAGATTTGATATACTCCGCTTTAGGGTTACAGTGTAAAGATTTAAAATGTCAATGATTCAAAGTATCGACTTTTTATTTTTTAACGACCTTATTTCAGAGTACCTAATTATGTTGATAAAAAAAAATAGACTGGTTGTCAAAATCTGTTTTCTACTCAATTAAAAATTATAACTACATTTTTAATCATTAAATATCACTGCTATTTGAATGTATTAAAATATTTATTCAATTTCAATATCGATTCTGGCAAACGAACTTAATGAACCATCGCAAAAAGTTATACATATGTATGAGAGAGAGAGAGAGAGAGAGAGAGAGAAAGAGAGAGAGATTAAACGAGATTCGCTGCGCGAAAAACATAAGAGTTTACTCGGAAAATTTCTTTTACGTCTTTATTAGATAATAAAAATCTGTCTGTTATCAAAGAATTTCTCGACCCTACATTCGATAAACCAGAATAGTTTTGAGCCGAGTAAATATATTTTATTTTGGTGAAAATGTATTGTGTTATGAAACTGTAAATACTTTTTTCTTGAAACAATATTTTTTTATAGTTTCACTATGATTTTTCAACATTTTCAATAATAGACATCAGGATTTGCCTTTTTAACTTGTTGTAATTAAACTTTCTATAAATTAAACTTAAATACTATATTATAAAAATTATTTATTTTCATAAAAACACTGTAAAAAAGATCATTTTTGTAAAAATTTATTTTGTGTTGCTATTTTGTCAATATTTTTATTTCATAGATTTGATCGATAAAGATTTTATTTTAAAAAAATTCTATTTTTGTTATATTTTAAAAGTTGACGTTTGTATTGTCAAATCTCGGTAAAATAGAAAAGATTTTTCTTTAAGTACTGATCTATTATTTTTTAATAAATAAATGTTTCTACAATATTCTATATTAAATTGTCTTCTTAAATGTATAGAGACTATTGTAAAAATAAATTTATTCATATTCATTGTCATAATTTGCAAGTGATTTCTTGCATTAAAACATATTTTTATATGTTCAAAGATTTCGTCTTAAAATTTATCATTGTTATCATTGTCCTCTGCTAATGGACATAAAATCCATCAAATCCATCAAAATCATCTATTAAACAAAATATGTTTTCTACTAACATTAGCAGACTATAATATACACTAATATAAGCGTCAGCGGAGTGGATGGACTTTATCGAAGAATCCGGTCGATCTATGCGAATTATGGACGCATTTTCTTGCGAAGGAAGGAAGTGGGAAGCACTACCAAGGCAGGACCAGTGCACACATCATGTCACGGGGAACGTATCGAATTTCTTATGGCTTCTGTGTATTCCCATGGCAGGAGGTCAGAGATGCGTACACGTCTACGAGGTGTTCGCAAATTAACGTTCGTCCCAAAGCGGCTTCGAGGATCAAGAATGATGATTCATATCGGTATCTAATATCATTTAATATAATCGTCAAGTTTAACTCCAATTTTCAAGAATATAAAATTTTTGCGTATCTAATACATCAACGAAACTTGAATTGAATGAAGTTCAATTCTAATAAGAGGCGTACTTTATTAAATTATTTTCGTTAAAATCGAATGCTTCGCGGAAATATAATAGATCCGTAAAAGAAACAAGTATATGTTTATAATTTTTAAAAAGTTTGCGTAGATTAAATAGATCATCTGAGATTGATACGAGAATTATTAATTCCAAAGTAAAATTCATATCAAAGAATTTATGGTCACCCTATAAGCATCACTCATGACGATGGATCTTACAGACTTGTCCGATGGCTTTGCGGATACGTGTGTATGGCATCATTCGTCGCATATTAATTACAGGAAATCCCGCAAAGCACCTCTGCTTCCGAATCTCCCCAATATCACAGAAATGCCCGTTCAATTGCTCAATTGCATTTGCGTATGACTTCGCGAACATTTACCTTTAAATTGTTACAATGAATTACTTTAAATAAATCCTTAGCTCAAAATTTTTAGCAATTATACGCAATTATACGCTGAAAAGAGATTTTATTGGAGCATTAATTGGAATTCTGGTTCAAAATTGTTCTCAATTTAATGTATAATAAGCTATATTGTCTTATCAGTACCATACTTTAATTCATTACAATAATTATAGGTTGGTATTTATAATCGATTCTTATATTTAAGATTGTCTTAAGTACAATCTTAAGATTTCGCGAACCAATCAGAAGTCATCTTAGCATTTTAATACATTACCTAAGACGGTCTTGAATTAAGAACAGACTATGAATACCGGCTATAATTTGCTTTACAATTTAATGCTTTTAGAAAGGGAAACAACGCTGATATTATTAAAATATTATTAAATAAAAAGTGATCGCAAAAATCGTCCGTTTTTTGGGCCCTCGATTTTGGAACTGAACTGTGCCAAATATCTTATATTGAGATATTAATCACAGAAAAGTTTGAAGTTGAGGTGACAATTATTATCAGCGTTGGGAGGGGTGGAATCAAAGTCCTTTAACAATTATTACCTCAACCTGAAACTTCTTTGTAATTAATATCTCAGTGTAGGGCATCATTTGGCACACAGTTCAGTCCAAAAATTAAGGACCCAAAAAATGGGCGAAAAAAACCTTTTTTTTTTGGGGCCCTTTTCGCGGTCACTCTTTTATTAATGGAGACAATAATGTAATTCGCGATATATACATCAGAGATTTCTCTTGCAATGGATTTATATCCGGTTCAATTTATTAATCAGCCGACTGAGACAGAGAAACGTGGCACACGTTTGATCATCGTAATGACTCGTCATCGTTTCGCCGCGACGCGACGTGCTAAGTTTCGCGGAAGAATTCGCGGGAGATTGGCTCTGTCAGCGGCCCAGATGGCCCAGCTGGTACTTATTTATTTATTATTCGCTCGTTCGCTCATTCGGCAAAGGAAAGGACGGCCGCGTGCATGCGACACGATGCTCTCGCTACGCGGCGGAAGGCATCGCATTACGTACATAGTTATGGGGCCTCCGCTCGTTTCTAAAATCGGATGTAGAGCAACGACCTTCCAAACAACACGAGACTCCTACGGGCCGATCACTTCTATCCGCGAGAGACGAAGATTCCACACTAACGTGGCCGTCAATTGTACATCTATATTATCGGACGTAGAAATATCATCGGATATTATTTACTTGACAAAGTATTTAATAAAACGGTTACGTTATATGAACTCTATCGTCCGTCATATTTATTAATTTTTGGAATTACGTTAGTTTCATATCGTTATATCTTGAGTCGTTAACTATTAATATTTTCTATTATATGTGTATGATATTTAATATATTTCTATTTAATATAATTTCATCTACTTAATAAAATATTTCAACAGAGATAATTTAATATAATTTAGTATTAAGAAAATGTAGAAGTATAATAGAGAAAACCCGATCCTATTTCCGTCGACCCAATTTGACGCCCGTAATATTTCTTCGGCATTAAGTCGTACGTTTCTTTAACGCCTTTAAATCTTCACTTTTTAATTTTTTTTCGGATAGTTATATAATACTTTGATGTAGATTGTTGTATACTTCTGTTCTAGAAATTTTTTTCAGAATGAAACACATTCCTTTTTAGCTTTCAGTTTTATCGAGGCGAAAACCCAATGACAATTCAATTTGTGTAATTAACTAAACAGGAAGAGTCTCCGCTGTCAAAGACTCACCTATGCTCGGCGGCACGATCTCTCTGTCTCCTGTTTTTGAACCAATTACTGACTTGCGTAGTGGTAAGGCCGGTGCTCTCCGCCAATTCTCGCTTTTCGCGCGGCGACGGATACGGATTGTTGGCGTACCAATCCCTCAGGACGCTCCTAGACTTCTCTTTGAAGCAATAAGACGTCTCTTCGCCATCCCAGATTGTGCGCGGTAGCGGAAACTTACGACGCACCCGGTACTTTCCTGCAAAGAAAAAAGCAAATCCCTCTATATAAGTGAGGATATTAATTTAACATTTTTTTCAAAGAAAACATAAAATAAGAATGCAATTTTAAAAGCGTCACTATTTCAGTACCGTCAGAAATGTCAGAATACCATGGCTTAAGTCTCTACCTGTATCTTTAAATACACATTTTGAAGTCTCCAAGATAAACACACTTTGGTACTCTGGCGAGTGAAAATTCTCACCGCGAACGCAAATTCGCGACGCCGTGAAAAACGGAAGAGGAAGCAGCGGCGTGTTACGGCACGCACTCCGATTCTCTCAACGCGCACACAGAGGCACGCTTTGTTTCTAGCTTTTCTTTTTTGAAGACGGATTTGGTTTCTGGGCCGAGTGCAACGACGGCGACGTCGTCGGTCGGTTTCACGCGCGACGCGCGTCGCTTGCGAATTGACCGGGTAAAATAGGGCCAAGTCTATACTACTCATTAGCTGGTGCGTGCGATGATAACTTTGCACGTCCTTTTGACCGTTAATGTCAAAATCGTGCGGCATGCGTTTCGCGCATTGTTTATTTATAATTGCCGCGCGTAATGCCCTAAGCTCGAAAACAAATACGACGCGCACGCGTCGTATTAAAACACGAGATTTTAATGCGCTCACCAGTATTGTTCAAGTTTAATCCGCAAAGTAATATCTTATATCGAGAATTGGATAAATTATTCATAAATTATCATATGCATTGAGTTATTAAAAATTTCAGAAATTTCTTTAGTTATATAGCAACTGACGATGACATTTTTGCAATATTTATATTTCATTTTATAGTAACATATATATGTATCTCGAGAATAATAATAAGGATCACATCTTGAGAATAATATATTAAAGATCATTAATTTAATGAGATGTGCGACATAGTTTCGTGTTCACTCGGATTTTCTGATTTTTAATGAAGAAAGTTAATCATTGTCGACAAAGCACTACTCCACTTTCAACGGCTTTTTGCTTTATGTGAATGTTCTATGATAAATTTATTTATTTCCAGAAAGCAGTTGTTTATCGTGCTATATATAAACATACTCTTTTTCTCTGTTTTTCTATTATCTTTTCACCAATCAATATCGACTAGTATTCATTCAAGTAAGGATGAAATCTCATTCAAGTTATATTTTTTTCAAAACCTACAAGGATATTTTGCTAGACTTAATAATCATTGATACAAAAACGAGAAATACTATTATTTAATAAAACAATTGAAATCAATAGAAAGTAGCAATTAACAATTGCGTCATTAGGAAAAATATTATATCGTTGAATTTGCTCAGAGAAATAATCTCTCCTTATTGTTTTACTTACATGCATAATACGGAAAAAAAAACCGAAAGAAAAATTCTTACTAACCAACTGCGCCGAGGGGCCTTCCGCGCAACCTCTCGGCTTCGATGTAGTGAGCCTTGAGCCAGAGAGCCTGCAACTTCGGATGATTGTTCGGGTTGAAGGTGTGGCTCTCCAGGATCCTGTAGAGCTCCTTAAATTGGCCCCGATGGAAGGCGACGATCGCCTTGGCCTTGAGCACGCTCTCGTGCCGGTGCAACCTGGTGCACGCCGGCAGAGACCATAAAAATCGGCTGAGCCTCTCCACGGAGCCTGCCTGCTGGAGAACCTGGACATTCGACACCATCGCCTTGAAGACGATAGACAGGGGGGGCACACTGTTAGTCGGCAAAACTCATCCCGGGTCTCCTCTTATTCTAGTGTATCTTGTATATGTCTCATATTCACCTCTTTTAGCTGATCGTTTCGTTCAAGGAAGACGAGTTGGACAACTACCAATGACTAACAGATTGGTCGGGACATTTTCGTGTAAAAGGGAACTGTGAGAATTAGGATGAGAATGGAAGATTATAGCAATTGACAATTAAGGCAATAATTTGTTTTTCTGAAGAACTCGGGAAAAATTAACCTTAACAAGGAAAAATTAAATTTAGATTAATTCTCTTGTATTTACAATTATCAAATCGAGAAAATTAATCTAAATTTAATTTCTTTCAGTTTTGAACAAAGTAGTATATATAAGCTATCGTTACATTTAATTTAATTATTCACAGAGTGCAAGTAAAAAAATTATAAAGAGACATAAAACAGAATGCTATAACGAAATGATCTAAAATTACATAAAGGAGCTAAAAAGTGTTTATAAATTCAAACAATGATTTGATCATTGATTGAATCGCTTAGATACGATTCTCAAATGGAAAAAAACGTTAACTTTTATAAAAACTAGTTTGAATGGGTACAAAAGTTTCTTAGTTATTTTATCAGAACTCCTTTAAGAAGAACGAATTGGCGCAGCCTTAGATAGAACTGATTTGTATTTGGAATTTTTTATCTTTTCTTTAATAGGAATATATTATAATGACTATTTAAGTTAAATCTTGGATAACTCTATGTATTCATATAGCACTTTTAACAAAATATTAGTGTGGAGATTTAGAATTTATTACACGCCCGATTATCTCTTTTTTCTCAACAAAACCAGTGTCTGTTTAGAATCGTATCGATAAAGAAGTTGAAAAATTGGTCTTGACTTTGTGAATATTTTCTTACGAAAGTTACTAAATCTTTCTTAAAAACGAAAGAGAAATTTTTGGATTATAAAATCTAATTAAAACTTGTAAAAAACTGGATGAGATTAAATATTACATGATAAGGATAAGGTTTTAGAAATTTAAAGAGGAATGATTCAGGATGTCTACCTTTTATGCCGATATATTAACGAATTTCAATTTAAAATTTTTGCGAGCAAGCAGAAATGAATCTCGTGTCTTGGAACGATTAAAATAATCTAATACACGATTTCGCGAATTTCTTGAAATATCTCAAATATTTTACAACAGTCGGTGATCCCTTATGTCAAGATATTAGAATCTATAATTATAAGAGAAAATTCTATATATTCCGTTTGTATATTTCTACTAGAACTAGAAATATGAATATACCACGCAATAATACGAAACTATACGGAACCGCAAAAATCTTTATAATGTAATAATAACATTAAAGTAAAATAAATAAATTATTAATAACATTAAAGTACGAAAATTCATAAAACTATATTATAGTTTTAATAAAATATCATTTGAGATGGAGAGAAAATCTGATAATTACTAATATGTAAAATTACACTCGACATATCTGTGACGTTTAACATTCGTATAATTTCTCGAAACGACCGTTAATGAACTTAAATGATCGCGTAACACGATCCTAAGTGGAACTATACATCAATTTTATTTCGTCATATACTTCAGTTCGTTTTATCGGTACGAAACATGTTATCCCTTGCGTGTTTCTCTCGTTGACATAATTAACCACCGAGGATTCCGTTTGAGAAATGAGCTATCTATAATATTTGCCGGTATCCGCATATGTCTGCTTTGCATCAGTGACGTTTATTCGATATATCACGCCATATATTACCAGTCTAGGTATCACCGTACGTATCTTTAATTTACACATAACTGATTTGCTAAAAGCACGGTACTATTTGTAAAATCGATACATGCAAATTTTATTGCAATACAAAATTTATGTACTTGTAAATAGGCGTTTGATCCTAATTGTCACTTTCTTGATATAAGCACAAATGTAGAGAATATCAGGACTGTACTCATTTTTATATCTTCTTTCCTACATGTTTCAATAATTATAGTAATTTCAAATTTAATTTCATATATTAATTTAAAATTCATGAATCTTATATATTATGTTCGAAGAAAGTTAATATCGCAGAGAGAATCTCTCGAAATTTCCTTTTAGCGTACAAAATTAATTGCTGCGAAAGCACCGACATGAAATTAAGACGTCGCCGATCGTATGAGAACGAGTGTCTGATCGCTTAATTAGCAATATGAGCTCTGTACACCTGTCATCTTTGTCTGCTCGCTGTCGTCGCCGGATGTCGCCGAATTTTCCATAATACGGCCGATTAATCTTGCCGTGTGGCATAATGAGGAATGAATGTCATGTCACACAAACGAAGAGAAATGTACGACATAGATCTCAAGATCGGATTAACTGTCAACGATGGAGATGCTGATTAGAAAGATCACAGTTACGTTAATCCTTCTTCTCTTTTAGAACTGAACAACATAGAAATTCAATACGTAAATGATAACAATTTTTCATATATAAATACGTTAAAAATCGAATGTATGTATAAAAAAAGAAACCAACATTAAGAAAATTTTTCAACTTTCTCCATTTGAAGTTTAATATGAATAATAATAATATTTAAATCTTATCATCAACGGATGATCAACGGAATAATAATTATATTTAAATCTTCTCTACGAATACGTAATCTAAAAAATGCATATATGTATAACATAATTAATAATTTTTTTCAATGATGATCGATGTAGACATTAAATATAGTTAAAATTAAGATTAAAAATGACTGAATCTGAAATTATAGTATAATTCAATTTGGACTAAGCTGTTAAACTGGGATTGAAAGTCGATGTTCTAGAATAATTTAATTAAATTTAGGAAGAAATCATTCAGTCCTAACATTTCTCCTTTTCTCGAGTACAAGATTGATTTCATTGCGATTCGACAAGAAATGGATCGGCCGACACCCGGTGAAACGTCGATTTCGTTTATGCTTTGAAAAGGGAACTATCATGGGCACCTCGAATGATACAAGACAACTAGCGCCCACGTGTCACAGCGTATGGCAACAATATTTTTTCACAATATTTTTTTAACAAATCGATACGTGATAGCGAGCCCAATGTTGCGAGTCACTCATGCATAACCGTAGGGCCCTTGGCGTTCTTCAAGGTCCAATCGCAGAATTTGAGTGCCATAATTGTCTGTGCGACGTGGGCAAGGAGTTAAAGTCTAGCCGCATAATTATAGCGCTGGTACAGGGGTATGCACGTGCAAGAACGCGTCGTGCAACGATGCAATCTGCGGCCGATCACTTCCGCATTTGGCAAACCCATCTTTTCGCATGCTCGTTATCTTATATGCGCTACGACCGCCACACGATTCAATCGTTCATGAATATTTTCATCAGCGTAAAGTATAGAAATTAACTCTTAATATTCACGTGACGAGTACACCTACGCGGTATAAATAAAAAAAAATTAAATAGACAACGCAGCAATACAAAAATTTAAAAGGCATCATCCAAGGGAAATCGAAAGACTAGAGACGTATTTTAAATATATTTAGATATTTACGTCACTTTGATTAAAAAGCATATCACAATTAATCTTTTTTGTGATTATACATTATATTTTTATAATAATTTCATATCTATTTTCTCATATCTACAATATCTTATATTTCTCGATTATTAATCCAAACATTTACGAGCTAATTTATTGGATTCGTTTAAGCAAATATTTACTTTATTATTGTTTATTTATTTTAATTTTCAATTTTATTGATGAAAATAATACGTCAAATGAATCGTTTGTCAATTAAATTTGAAACTGCATGTCGAGTGCAACTCGACGAGCAGTATACAGTAAAGAATCATTGAAAATTTTGCCAAACACGGAAAGGATCGCCTATCTTTCATTTTCTCTCTCTTTCGTTCTTTCTCTCGAACAGGACGAGTTAACATGTGGGACGTTCGATATGAGGGACGTAAACGTCGCACGCAAAACAATTTACGGTTACAGTAAAATCGTGCAGATTCCATTAAGCGTGTGACATGCAAGCGAATCTTGGCGCATAACGCTGCACATTGTCGGCGACGTAACGACCGACGTCGCGGCAGCAATTTCATCATCGGGAATCCACGTAGATCCTCGCTATTTCCACACTTTACAACGACAATCAACACGATGGTTGGATTATGTATGCAGTAGCAGATCAAAAAGAAGCAATTTATTCCAATTTGCGACATTTAAATAAACTTGCACGCGACATGAGGTTCTCGTGATGTTTATCGCGATGAATAGAATTTAATGAAGTCACATTTCGACGAGATAAAAATCGACCGGTATTATTTCGCCGAGGAAAGTGCAGCGATTGCTAGCCAGCCATCAGCGGCTCATTGTTATAAGCTGTGCGTCGCGAATACTGCGCGCAGATTCTGGCAATCCTATATTTTTGTTCGTAGGTCATATATGATAAAATTATTAGAGAGAGCAATGTTTTCTATTTCTTGAAGCGCGAGTAAAGTTCGGTGCAAAGTACTTGACGACAATGAATCATCGAGTTGCATGAAGATCAATCGTACTAATTATCGCGATTGGATGTAACGTTCGTAATTGCGAAAAATGTTTATATCTACGTCTAGATTTTAATTGAAATGTGAATGGATTGCACGCTTACTATAAACGCGACGCATAGCATCAAACAGCTTAATGCAGCAGGCGCGTGTTATGCAGCTAGAGATCATCTAATAAGAGTCACGAAACAACGTTGAATTTATACGTTAAACGAGTAACACTTCAGTGATGCTTATAGAAAGTCATCTTGATTTGTCAGACGTTCTTTGGATGTATTTTTGAAGACCAATTCCTTCGTCATATAAATTAGTTAGAATCACAATCTAATTATCAAGTAGATAAAAATAATAATTGAATTAAGATTCAATCATTAAAACGCTTTTAACTGCAAATTTCTTGATGCAGCTATAATTACTTATGCATTATCCTAAAGTTACGTATTGTTATACCGAGAAAAATGTTCTGATTAAATCAACAAAGGCTCAACAAGAATGGCATTTGATGAGATTAAACAAAATTTATGATAACTATATAGAAATTCTGTTTGGTCTCATCAAATACTATTCTTATTAGGCTCTTTTGTTGGTTTAATTAGAACATTTTTTCAGTATAACAATACATAGGATAATGCATAAATCGAGTTATGATCGTTATTCTTTTTGCCTACGTCAAAAAAGAAATCTCACAAAATATTGAACTTTGTTGTTTTTTTTCAGTGTATAGAACATTCACGGCTAAACATTGGGCGAGTTCAAGCTGGCAAAGCGGTTAGACATGCTTGCCGAGCAAATGAACATGATTGGTTCTTACCTGTAGATCCAACCATGTTTAATTACTCGGCGAGCAGACTTAGCCGCTTTGCCAACTTAAACTCGCCCGTTATTAATAATTTGAGAATCAAAGCTATCACTTGTACTTGAGCACAATTACAAATGTGGAAGATAAGCGCCCAGTTACAAATTCCAAAAGTTAATGGGCTTTCTATAGGTGTCTTTCATTTAGTGACACAAATGTCGTTCTATCTTTCTTGGCATTCCATGAGTAACAAAGATATAACGATATTCATGTCGATTTATGTCACTAAATGAAAGACATCCAGTAATAATTCGTTATATTTAAGCTTTAAGTTTTAAGCCGAAATAAATTGACCAATCATAGTCGAACATGTGAGAAGAATAACCAACTCTGATTTGTCAATTTCTTATGACTTAAGACTTAAAGCTTAAGTATCAGTGTCGAAGAAAGTGATCTTTTGTTTTTTCCCTCTTCTTCTCTTAATTTCTTTATCTTTAAACCTTTCCTCCATCATATACTCATTTATTTAATAATCTTTCTTACGTGTTACTCAGTATGTTTTCGTGTCTCTTATCGGAGGAGCTCCATGAAACAGGCGATCACACGACTTACCTCGCAGACACACGCCACTTGATCCTGCGTGAAACCGAAACTCGGCAGTTGGCCGTTACCGCTGCCCCCGGCGGAGCTCGCCGGGCTATCCTGGGGGCTGTAACTGGCCGCCCCGGTCGCGCCGGGCGTGTAAGCATTCTCCACCGTGCCGCCCGTCGTCGAGTGTCCGGTCAAGGGTGTGGGAGTGCTCTGAGGGCTGTAATCGCCGGCAGTGGTACCCAGGACGTCCGCACTACCACCGCCGCCGCCGCCGGACGTCGGGCCCATCGCGCCCCCGTTACCAGCGGTGCCCCCGTAGGCCATCATGGCTGCGTCATCTCCGGGGTCCACTACGACCCCCCGCACGGTACCGCCGCCCTCCACCGTTGTGACACGATCGTCCTACCCGCTTCGCGTTCGCGACCGCGACGAACCGCGTCGCCGCTCACGGGTTCTCCGATCCGACGCTACGCGAAAGGAAGCCCCTTCACTCGCCGCTCATTTTTCAAAGGGGTAAACCCTTCGCGGGGATCACTGCGGATCCTTGGAACGTCCTAATGAGAGCATCGCGCGACGCGCTCAACGTCGATCCAAGATCCTTGATACGTAACGTCGCCCGGGGGAAGCGGCTTGGTTCGATGTGGATTCTCGTAAGCTTAGATTGACTATAAAAGCCCTCTTTTTTTAATTAAAAGAAGTTCTATGACTATAGTCTAAAAAGACACGGCGAGTCGCCAACTTAGACTAAACCACTTCAAGTTAGTTCTATAATTGACTTGTGCACGTGTCAAAGGATGACAAGTGATAAAGTCCGCATAAAGCAATAATAAAATCGCCCAATCTAAGTATTGACAGTAGTTCAATGGCACACTTATTGCGTTGCTCGTCAAAATTGATCACTAGTTTAATTAGCGCTGACTTTTAATTACCGCTAAACGCAAAAGATATCTTTCCCTTTCCTACGTGCACTTGATCTTCCTCAACGCCTGTTCGTGTAACGTTATCTGTTATAGTCATTGATTAAACCATGTTCAACTAATTTAAACAATTGGGTATGTAAATTCGTTGCACTATATTACGTGAAGCTTGAAGCAAGAAAGCACTGTGAAAGCTCCTTTACATCCGTTTGATGAACTGTCGGTGATCGTGCTGGGATGATTGTACGCCTTTCCAAGGCATTATTCATTTATTAGCAATGTTGCGCTTGAATGTTCGTTCGACAGATTGATGTGATTGGTCTCATTCGATCGAGGATCACGTGAAGATCTTCACGACTAACGCGCGATATTTTCAACTGTCATCAGTCGACATCGGCAAACATCGCAGCCGGAAGCGGAAAAGAAATCCTACGAAACGAGATTGTTTTCAGTATCAGTCTTGTGATCAGCTTCGAGCCGACGATCAGTCGGTTCACAGATCGAAGTCGCGGATCCTCACTTCTTTCTGGACCACGATCTTTCTGGTCTGCGATCTGGCGTTAACCACGTTTCAAAAAGCAAAAAAATGGATATGCCAACATTGCTGTCTAATCTCTTCGGATATCTTCCTTCAGACCTCAATCGGATTTTTGCTAGGATGTTGCTCCTGCGAGCAAAGTATTGTATCCGAGGATGAGATCGCAGATTCCAAGCGGAAGATCAAATCATTCCAGGCGATGATCTTCAATTCGTTTCCGACGAGTCTCGCCTGTCGTTTTGGTACGATCGGCTTACAACCATTCATGGAAATACTCGTGGAACTCGCACAGTCGTTATATCATTCCCATCGAGAAACACTTCCGTCAAATTGATGCGCGATAGAGGTTTTTCCATCCGTTCATCCGCGAATCTCACCGTTTCTTCCGACTCGCTGTTCTTTCTTCCTGTCTCGGTCTTACTGCCCACACACAGGTTGCACCGTGAAATCCACGGGCTCGTGTTTCCACGGGGCCAGCGATCGTATTTATAGACTGCTTGGTACACTCGCGAGCGTGCTGCTATTATTAGAGGCGCCTTAAAGAGCGTCTCTCTCGCTCTCCTTGAACCCCAACGACGCCTCTCGTCGTGACGCTCTCCCCATGAAAATGTCACCAAACTGCTCTTTCACCTTCAAATTTCCTTCTCGAACACCACTTGACAATTTAATGGCGCCTCTCTGTACGCAGAATAAATGCGATGCTTTCTTTCACTTTTCTTAACGAAGTAATGGGACGATAGAGATAATCCTCGGCTGTTGCATTTCTACGTTCTTGCTATATCGTGCGTCCGAAGAACTAAGAATCGGCACTGATTCGAGTATTAAATGACCTCTGGTGCAAGCTAAGAATCTGGTCTTCGGCTGCAGTGGTCTCTCAGAATCATGCCTTCGCGAAGAACGGGGTGTGCCCGGAAAATTCCACCCGGGCGATTTCTTCAGCCGATTCACTCGGTTAACCCGTCGTCGTTTCGAGCGAGATACTCATCACCAAAGAAACAACACCGACTGCGCTCGGAAGAACCGGAGTACCGCGGCGGAGTATCCCCGGCGAGAGTCCGCACGAACGCGATTTCACTTGCGATTTCACACGCATCGGATCCGTCTCTCAAGAGTGATTCCAATTCGGCGATCTTGATCTAAATCACGTCTGGACAAGCAGACCTCGCGAGGCGGCGCGGCGGATCAATGAGGCCGTTCTGTCTCTCTCGCTGCCGCGCGAGAGAGAAACACTCTCCTCACGCGCGCACCAGAAGGGACTGGCGTCGCGGCGTGTTAGCGAGGCGAGCCGAGTGCGTCATGCGCGACGCGGTACGGATTGGTAGGGGGCGTGGCCAAGCTGACAGCTGTGTGACGCGTGACGCTATTGGCCGCTGGGCATGGCCACAGCCACCATACCGCCGCGCCATTGGTCGCGTACGCGCCACCAAATGAGCCTCGTTACGAACGTCCGGCACGAGCGATGAGAAAGAGAGAAAGAGAAAAGGATGGAGAAACGGAGAGGGAAGAGAGGGAGAGAGAGAGAGAGAGGGAGAGGACACGCGAGCGAATTGCATCTAGACTGCAGATCCTTCCGAGGAGCTCGTTAAATTCCGGCCTTTTCTGGATGTCTGTTCTCTTAATGACGCACGCACGGCGGGACGACGCAATTTTTACGTCGATGCGTGGCGCGAATGTTATCCGCATGTAAATCTCGAAATCACGCACAGGTATACGTATAGAACAGTTCCTCGTCAATCATTTACTTTTTTGTCGGACAGTCTCGAACGGATTGTAAAAAGGACGCCAAAAATGTATATATGTAGAACGAAGGAAGGATGAGAAAGCACATATTGCTGTTATCGCTACAGATTAACGTTTCTGCTTTCGTATCGGTTAATACTAGAGATTATTATTACAGATTTATTATAGAGCTGAGTCTCTCTCTCTCTCTCTCTCATACACATATACGTACATTAAACGCGATTAACTGACGAAATGTATTGTAGTAATATATCGTATATAAAAAGAACGATTTTGCTAAAGTGCTAGTTAAAAAATTTAACTTAGATACACACACAGATGTGAATTAAAATTAATTTATTGGATCATCATAATTGAATCATCAAAATAATTATGTATTAGAATGTTGATTGCCAGAAAAAAACTTCTTACAGTACAATTGCATGTTATACTTGAATGTGTCTATAACATAATTATTTTGATAATCCAACAAAATTATTTTCAGGTACTTAACTAAATTTTAAAGTATTTCAGCATCGTTCTTTTCGTGTAGACGAGCGACTTAGAGTAAAGCAGATTACGAAATCTGTTGCAGCATTGTGAAAAGTCTGTCAAGTTCAAAATTCGAATTCGTCATTTAGCGAATTTATTTATACGTATCGCTCGCGAGAAATTCGTAAATAGAGGCGGGATGTGTACAAAAAAAAATCGATTTTACTAAAGTATTAAAAAATTTACATAGATTAATTAGATCGATACAGGTCTGAAAATAATTTTGTTGGATCATCAAAATATATGTATAATACTATGTAGAGAATTCAAGCATGATGAGCAATGTTACAAAAAATTTTGACATTTTAGCAATCAGTTTGAACATCCTACGTAATTATTTTGATAGCCCAACAAAATTTATTTTCAAATCTGTATCAAGTTGAATTTTTAATACTTCAGCGAAACCGTTTTTTTCGCGCGACAACACATTTGCGACGCTATCATGATGTCAGAGGCATTCTGATACGAGGGGGTAACCACTAGCTGAAACATTGTCCCACAGATTACATGATTTCATCTGATTACAAATAATTTTTTCCATTACATATGAAATAATTTGGTAAAATATACGATTTTATTTAATATTATACAATGATTTCTCATGATTGCATATATAATTATCGAATTATGCATAGGATTTCATATGAACTTTATAATGATTTCAAAGACTTTGTCCCACGATTACATTAAGTGGTTACCCCCTCGTTCTGATAGCATGAATCGAACAAGCTATAATATGAATCAAAATGCTGTAGCATTATATTTTATTTATGATGGAAGTAAATTACGAGGAAAAGCGACGCGTAGGAAAATAAATGAAGGAAGCACTAAAGATCTCGTTTAGTAGACGACTTATTAGCGGTGCTCATGGGGGTGGGAAAGAATAGGCGAAGAGGGTGAAAGGGAGGGACGCGCGAGTGGCAGCAACGGCTTATCCTTCCCGAGGAAAAAATCGATTTATAGTACTCGCGGGGTTTATGAACGCCCCCGCGGAAGAAAGGTAATGTCGCTTAGAAGCTACTTACAACAGAAGTTGGATAAAGTTTCACGGACAGAGCGTTCGCTCGTGTTTTTGCGTTACTTAAGGCACCGCGGCTAGAATAACACACGTCGCACACGGTCCGCTGTTACAGCGAAATCGCCGACACAACGTCCGATGGAAGAAAGCAATGATGGCGAAGTCAGTGACACACTACGTCGTTACGTACTGTTTGCAATGCCTTTTGAGAAAAAACCGAAGGAAACACTGAATACAAGATAGACTACTAAGTTTTAAATTTTCTAAAAAAAATAAGCTTGCTTGCAAAAACAAACAACTGGAATTGGGATCGAAGTAATCTTCACTTTCTACACTATTTTCTTAACTAATTAACATTAGAATAAATATTTTATATTCCCTTTGCACCGATTTTCATTAATCTCTTATAGAGACAAATTAGTTATGACATCATGAATTATAAAAATAAATTAAAAACATAAAAAGTAAAATAAAAACAATGGCAGAGAAATTAATATTCGCAGTCGCTAACATAGTAAGTAGTACATCTTTTTATAAAATGTAGTTGATTATCGCGTTAACGTAATAATACATCTTTTGAAAATCTTTGACTGGATGCTGACGTATAGTAATACGTCTTTTTAATTTTAAATTTAAATTAATCAAAATAAGTTTCATTTAAATAGAATTGTAGCTATACTTTTGATAAAAAATAAAATGAATTTGTTTTCAAAATATATTTTAGCATAGAATATAAAAAATTAAAATAAATCGTCATTTGTGTTTTTAAAGTGTTTTAAGTAATATAATGAAAAAATGTACTTTATTTACAAATCTTGCAGAATTTCTTTATGCAAAAGTGACTATTTTTAAAAGTATCATACAAAAAAAAATATGAAATTATATTTTTATGTAAAAGTATAAATCTTTTCTTACACTTACATTATACAAAAGTGTTTAATTAATTTCATTTTTATGTAAAAATTATATATTTAATTAATTTTTTCAAAAATATGGTAAAAATAAATTTAAAAATTTACATTTTTTAATTTTAACATTTTTCATATTTACTTATAAATTGACATTTTCTCTGTTTGAATTTGACAGATAAATTTCTTTCAATTTCAAACAATATAATTGCAAACATGATATTACAAATTTTACAAAAAACAAATTTTACAATTTTTATTCTCATTTTAATGATAAAATTCTAATCAATCAACTATAAATTTAAATTTATTGTATTGAGCTTCCAGTTTTAGAAAGATAAAATAATTACCCACCCGTGAAGTTGACAAGATAAATATTTTCTGTGCATGGTGTGGAACTACAACCTGTCTACAATGGAATTTTTTGAAATCTCTCAGTAGCTTTCTATTGTAACTGTAAAGTAAATATATAAAGCTGAGCTGTGAAGTAACAAGATTGCTACAGAAAATAAATTAAAAAATTCCCTGACTTTTTAAAGTCTATATTATTAAAAACAACACAAAAAAAATTTGGTAGCATAGTAAAATTTTGGGTGCAAATTCAAACCAGCAAAAAATTAATTAGTTTTGGAAAAAAGAATGTAATTATGACGAAAAAGAGGGATCAAATAAAAGTACTGAATAAAATATAAATTTTAATTATTTTATTAAAATCGTTTAAAGTGCGCAAGTTTTGAACGTATTTGACTATAAAAACGTCAGATATAATATTTAAAAAATTATAACAATTATTTGGAATAAGAGCAGTTTAAGAAAATTGTGAGTAAATTTCGAAATTCCAGACTGTTTTATATTTTCCCCACGATTTTTTCCGGTTTTCTATGATCAATTTCAATTTCCCTGACTTTTCCTGATTTTCCAGATCTGTGGAAAGTGTACCTGTACCCTGAGTAAATAAAGTAAATAAAATATGTTTTTTTTACTAAACCTACGTATGTTTATTACAATATAAAAACTACAAACAGGAAAACATTGCAATACATTGTTTTTCTGAATATTTTTCTCAATATTGCTTTAAGAAAATATGCCTAAAATAATGCGTATAAACCCTACATGAGAGAAGGGTGCCATTTGGTTTGCTTGCTCTTCTTGCGAGGGAACTGACATGGGACTGATGTTCTTCATCTGGTTCAGGAACATTTGAACCCTTCCGCCCTTTCTGTCCTTTCTGCCCCTTGTATCTTTACTCTAGTTTGAAAACGCAATATTGGAACTTGAAAAAAGGATGAATATGAGAGTAGATAACTTTCTGTTTTATATAACTTGTGTTCACCAATTCTGATATTTCGCTTTGCAGTTGCATTATGAGTTGTATTACGAAGATGCATTGACCTGTTCCTTACATTCGTCTCTTTCTTTGTGTAACAATATCTTAAACGCATAGCTGACAGTAAAAATATAGAAGGAGATCTAGCTGTGTATGTGATTGTAATTGAATAAATCGCGTAATGCAAAATTTCACTTCCATCGTGATGTACCGACGGCGATGTAGTGCCGACGGATACAGTATAACTTTAAATGAATGACTATCAAGCGACTATAATCTTTCTAGTTATATCTAATCTTCTCCGCGTGCGCGCGTATATATGTGTTAATACTGTTAATATAAAAGATTCGAAACAAAGTTATAATTGCTTAAGATCTAAAAAAAAAATCTTCTGTTAATCCATTTTTATTAATATATTATAGATTAACCTTTAAAGAACAGGGTCCATTTTTAAATTTTACAGTTTTTTCTTAATATTTAGTTGTTTCGCTATTTTCATTGTATTTCTTGCTTCAAAATATAATGTTTTAGTACCACACTACAACGACTTTCCCGTCCTATAAAAATGCTAACTTCAATTTACTTTTTATTTTCTTCTAATTCTGAAAATTCTGAAAAGATAAAAATTAAGTTAAATCGAGATTAATGTTAATTCACAATGGTATATAGAAATGAACATTAGAAGGCAATTAACAAAACTTTTACGTTATAATCTACAATATTTGTTAAAAGCCTGTTTCATCGTGTAACTCGCGTAATTGAACAACATCGCGCATTAATAATAGATGTTGTCCGTTACGGGACTTCCTTCCTTCAAGGAGCGAACAATTGATCCTCGAGGAAAGAAACCCCGGCGTCATGAGGACGGAATTGATACATTTTATTCGAGTTGTATACGCCTCCCTGCCACCCGTCGCGACGCCATTCATTCTCGATACACGGATGCCAGCGGTTTGTGGTCCACGATGAAGTCGTTGACACCATAATGTGACGTTCAAGAAACCCTCCTGATTCGTTCTAAAGAGCCGCGATCGTTCGATCTTGCTGATGGGACAATAAGTTGCACCGATTCGCATTCGTCGTGATATCCTTACCGTCACTTTACTTCGCATATCTGATCGAGTATGATACAGACAATTTTGCTAAAATGAATGAAATTGAGATAGCGAAGATCGAAAAGTGTAAAGGAAACTTTAGATTTTTTTTTAATTTAATGGTATGATATTATTAGTCACAACTTGAGATATCGGAAGGAGGCTAATAATACAACATTATTATATTTATTTAAAAAACATGAAAACATCATGTAACTTTGATACATGCGTTTTTCTTCACTTATTTAAACTTAAAATAGTTTATGTCTTATGTCCTCATCACAAAAACGTCAAGTCAGTGCAGGTATAGTTCTAATTAAGAAATAATTGAAGTGTAGGTTTCTATTTATTCATCACTATAATCTCAGAATGTGACGTCAAAAGCAAGAAAACATGTTTGGTCAAAAGTAATAAAAATGTTTGCAAACTACGTTTGAATAGAAATATTTTTCAATAAATAATTATAATACGAAATTGGATCGATGAAAAGAAATTTTTAAATGAGAATAAATTTTTTAATAAAACTGCATTTGCAATTGATAGAAAAGACTTTTTATTATTATATTTTATTAAAAATAATTTGGAAACCAATATCTTTTTATATTAGGCAATAAAAATTAAATCATATTTATTTCAATATATTATTAATTTGATTTGTTTGTCATAGCTGTCTGTATTTATTTCGTTTTTTGCTAAACATCATTTTTAAATATATATATTTGGTTATTTATCAATTAATGAAAGAAAAGTTTTTAATATATTTTACAAGTCGTTTTATCGATAAAACCTTTTTGTAAGTTTTATCGATCATAAGTGTTGTTTTATTGAAACATATATAAATATATATATTTCCATATTATTATAATATATTTTGCAAGAATTTTTATCGTACACCTCCTCGTTTCTGACGCCATAATTTGAGACAGTATAGTAATGAATAAACAGGAGCTTGAAATGATGGCAGTGAGTTCAAATTATGTCAATAATCTCTAATTAATTTCTTGTTAAAGAGATATAACAAATATAGAATAATTGCACAAATCTAATGATTATATTATCTTGCTGGACCAATTTAAAGGACTCGAAACTGACACTTCGCGTGATCGTTATAGCATAACATAACGATTTTGATCCGTGCTTATTACATACTCTCAATCATCATTTCAGCATTCTCACTTTCCTTGTCCTCTCCGGAGCGTGTACATGGCACGGCAGCGCGCATTGACATTGATTCCCTTTGTCAGAGTGCACGAGGGTGACGCGGACGCGAGAAGGACGGTTGCGTAACAATGCGAAAACGCAAGAGAGCATCCGACGAAAAGCTCGTATCGCATTCCCATAAGTGGCGGAGGGAATCCCGCAGAGACGTCCTCACGTTCTCTATCCCACGTCCCGCGTTTCAACCCCCGTC
>NW_017257255.1:152101-170944 GCF_001594055.1 Mycetomoellerius zeteki | reverse complement strand
CTCTTTCTCGCTCTTTCTCGCTCTCACGCGAGACGAAGGGGGAGGCACCAGATAGGTGCATACACCGACGGTAGAACGGCACCGCGGTGCCCCGTGGCGAGGACTGAATAACTCATAATTGGGCCTCCTGGCCCACTGCCATTCACGCCTCCGTCGCGCTACAAAGACGTCTCGTGAAGGAGCAAAACTCCCGTAAGGCTCCGCATTTGCGTTTCACTCGTTCGACTCGTATCCGTCCCTTACTCCCTCGGGGAGTAATCGATGATCGTCCAAGTCATGCTGAAGAGTAATTTTATCTTATCGTCTACAAAGTGAAATCTGGTTAAGTATTATTAGGGGATGATCAACTACTATTTATAGTGAAGTAATGTCATGAAGTAATTGATTACCGTATAATCAGAAGGATCACAATGTTCTTGACTGAAAACGAGATATGTTCGTATGTAAATGTATATTTACTAACGCTATTATATATTCATATGTGAGGAAAGTAGTTATGTTTATATGTATACTGTCATAAGAAGATTGCGTGCTTGCAGGCAATTTTCTTTTTTGAAAGGAACAAACGCAGATATTTTTCAAGTGCATATTTTGAAAAAGAGCAAAATACAGATGCAGTCACATTACACAAGCCGGATTAATTTTTTATTTATTACATCACGCATTCATCAAAGATATCATATTATGACAAAATGTAAAATTATTGTAATAAAACTTTTTTTTTATTACTTGCATATTAAATCTGGAGACACACACACACACACACACACACACACGGTAGTGCTCAGCGCTAAGAATGACATTAATATTTACTGTGACCTTTGTGTAAGATTCGATTGATTTTGGAGATCGGTAGGTTAGTGATCCTCGTGAACGTCATCTTCTTCGTCCTCATACTCTATTTCAATATAATTCGGCAATTCATCACCATGAATAAAATCTTCGCCATTCGCAGAACAGTTCTGAACTATTTTATCATCGTTCATAGCTCGTCCGATAGCAAAATCATCCTGATAATCCAGTTTCACAGTAGAGAACGATCGATCAAACATTACATTGAACAGTCCGACATCCCTATAATTACGTTGTATGAAATAACTCGTTGTTGCAGCAATAAATGATCATCGATCGCAAGTGTATAGTTACGATAAAACGGGTAATGTGAATAATCCCGATAACATAAATTACAAAAAAAAAAATCAGAGAAATTACTAATCAGAATAAAAAATATTGGGATGAACATAGAATTTTTTAAGAATATTATTCTTTCTGAATTATTTAGTCCTCAAATTTTGAAAACGCATTTGCCGACAGAAATAAAATCCAAGCGAGAGAACTAACTTGGCAATAATTGGAATCGTGCCATTAATAATCCTAGATTGAATGTTGAACCACTTAAACACGGCGTCCGTAGAAATGATTGATTCGTTACGTGTGCTTACAAACTTTTCGATATCCTTTTCTTGTTTTTTACATGAATTGATTATGCGATCCAAACCCGTCGGCTTTTCTGAGGAAACCATTTTGATTTTATCGCCTTTTTTCTCTTTTTTGAAGCCCTTCTTGCATTCATCTATCTCTTTATACTCGCGATCAATCTGTTCCTTCATCAATTGTTCCATAGACTTTTCATCTGCAATGAACAATTAAAGGAATTTATTACAACAAGAATTTAGTATAGTTGCTCCTCTTTCATGAATCATAATATAAAGAAAAAATTAAAAAGTCTATAATTCTTTCATAGAATTTACCTTTTACAGGTGATGGAGGTGCTTTCACTGGTTCTTTTTTAAGTTTCTTGTCTACAACAAAAAAATAAAAATTAATTAAAAATTTAGCAAAATTGAAGAATTGCTATAAATTATAATACAAAGAAAAAATTAAAGAGATTTTGAGACCTTTATACATACTTTTAATTCTTTGGAATGGAATCTCATTCTAAGAATGAAAATTGAGCCACTCTTGAAAAAGAATGACTCAATTTTTAATCTTTAAAAGTGAGATGTCACTCTTCAGAATGACATTTCATTCTAAAAGTTTTAAAATATATAATGTTTTAAGGTTAACAGGATGTTTTAAGATATTAGAGACAAACTTTAGAGAATAGTAAAGTTTATCAGAAGAATCAACTTTTATTAAGGAAACTGTGTCAACTGATATATTTTTAAGGAGCTACGCATCTGATCGCATTACATTTGACAATACTAGCTTACGTCCTTTGATTTTATTTTTACAAAAAGACAATAAAAAAATGCAAAAACTTGAATTAGTATCATCAGAGGACAATGTAATGCTGCCACGCTATCGATTATGTACCTTACATCCGGTCCAAACAGGGACACATAGCTCCTTAAAAATGCATCGGGAAGGAAAGTTCCTTAACAAAAGTTATTTCTTTTGATGAGATCTACCATCCCTTCAAATTTATCCCTAAGATCCCAAAACATCCCGTATAATAACTATAATTAAATTAAGCTAAATTAAGTTTATCTTACCTTTTGTAAGTTCTTTTTTTCTGCTGGCACAAAATTCCTGACGGGATTTTTTCGTGGATTCGCAAAATTTCTTGTCTTTGTCTTTTTTCGTAGACTGACAGGTTTGCGTCTTATCAGTAGTCTTTTTTCTCGACATACATTTAGCAGTACCTTTCATGCACTTTTTCTCAATTTCCTCCTTTTCCTTGATCTCACACTTCATTTTTGGTTTTTCACAAGACGGAGCCTGTCTTCGATCTTTATCATCTTTGCTGCAGCTAGCATAAAATCTCTTACTTATATTTATGCCGAGAATGATATCGGAAATCGAAGTGGAGAAAGATTTACGATCTCGCGGGACGAAGAAAATTGATTGTTTCGTAACATCGCTTGTTGAGTAATATCGCTTTCCGTCTACTTTGCTGCAGCTTTTATCACTAGTTCGGGAAGAATTTCTTTTGCGGTAGCTGTTAGATCGCTTTCGATTGTTTCCGGTGCACTTTCGCCGTTTTTTCTCACTAATGTTGCACTTCACGCGTTGCTTCTTACATTTTGATTCAAATTCATCCGTTTTTTTCATAGAATCCTTACAAACTGCATGTGATTCATCAGCTTTTTGGCAATCGTCACGTTGCTTATATGATTTTGATTGCCGTCCTGATTAAGATATTAAAGTAAAACATATAGTAAAAAAATAGAGATTAATGTCAAAATAAATTAATGAAGAAAGCATATAAAAACGCACAATAGATGGAAAAGGAAACAAGAAATATAGGAAAATTAGAGAAGGACAAATTAATACACCGTATAGAATTTCATCAAGATATGCTAAAGCTAAATACTAAATCATAATAATCGCAGCTAATGTTAAATTAGTATAATGATGAGAATAACAATAATAATTTTGACCTACTATTCTGAATATATAGTATGAGATACATCAATTTCAGATATTTCATGAGGTATCATGTGAATGTTGAATTAAATTTTAATATTTCTTAACAAGAATTATTACTATTATAACAATGATTATGTCGATCTGCGTTACTTTTATTACATCTTCTGTCAATATCTTGCTTTTGTGAACAACTAGGTTCTCTCGATTGCAGTGCGCAATCCTTTGATGAGATTCGTGCTTTATTCTCGTCGCACTTCCGACGAGTCTCAGGGCATCGTTCCTCCTTCCAAGTGCATGGCTTTGGTCGCCTCAGTTCGGGACATGTGTAATTTTTGTTGAGCTTAGGTTTTTTCTCTCGTTGTTCCTCACCCACGTCATTTGGAGACGAGACGCACGTGTCCTTCCGTCGCGTTTTCCCGCAGATCTTTTTACTTTTAATCTGGCAACGGCTCCTCGCAATCTCTTGAGAACACGCGTGATCTTCCTCGATCTCATCTTCGCATTTCGATCGTTGTGATTTATCATCCTTCTCGCAATCAACGGATTTTTTCGACTTTGAAGTGTCGCAGGAAAACGATTGCAGTCTCATCAGAGAAACGCGATCTGCGATTGTCAGTCTCATTAAATATCAATCGTTAATGTACTAACATTATAGTTGCAAACTAACTATAAAACGCTTTCCATTGAATTACTGTATGTACATATGTATATTCAAACAATATTAAATTGAGGATTATTTAAGGCTCTTGGTCATTCGCTACGAATCTTTGGACTGATGATGTCAAAGGCGTAGCAACATAATGAAAATTTTAAAATATATTAAAATAGGAACGTTCAAAATAAAAAATTTTTTAACTATATTAAATACATTAAAATAGAAATATTTTTGAATAAAACAATATTTGTGTTTCATAAAGTATTGTAAAATATATCGCGAAAACTCTTCTTTTATTTCGAAATATATAAATAAAATCATATTTATCTCAATTTGATAGCTGTAATACAGCTTACGCTTTGTTTTTTTGTTAGGTATAATTTAATTTCAAATATATGGTTATTTATTGATTATCAGAATACAAAGATATATTTTACAACTCTATTCTATTACAAATGTTGTTTTATTAAAAAATACTCACATTTTAATACAGTGTATTTTTCTCGCTTTGTCATGATCCAAGATAACTGTAGTGAACAGGCAGGAGCTTTAAACTACAAATTTAAAAAGTTAAGAATTATTGTATCTAGGACTTCAAGACACCTGGATGCGATCGTGTGTTTCTCAAACGAATAATCGATGTATTCGCGCTCTGATCATTTTTCAAATTTTCAAACTTTCGAATAGATTGCTGAATCACGGTGCAACTTTTTGAGGAGAAAATGCGACGCGGTACAGAAGGTAGGCACAACGAAGTCTTTCGAAATCCTTGATTTCCCAAACTTTCGGAGAAGGCCAAATAATCAAATCGAGATGATGTTTTCAATGTTTCAAATACAGATGGCAATGGCTTGGAGGTACTTGTAGGCGTTTGCAAAACGTATCGAGAAGTCTGCGAGAGATCTTTCCGCGTGTAATTCCGAAATTCTGGAGATTGCGATGAGTCATATTTTCGTGAATATTGATTATCCTGTAATTTGAACTGATTTCGCGACTCTTGCTGCTTGATTTCTAGCGTTTTTAATTCCGACTTTGCAGAAGACGAAGAATCCGAATTTTTCCTAGTGTTACAAATCGATAAATCATCAGTCGACTCTTGCTCGATTGTATGATTAATTTTGGGTTCTTGACTTTCTTGAAAAATGAACATTATTTTTGAAGCGCAATCATCGCAGTGGACATTACCAGATTTTATCACAGTATTGTCGTTATATATAAAATCAAAATTATCAGTTTGAATGTTTGAAAGCCTTTTGTAGTATTTATTTCTAGACACTGGATTTCCATCTAATGACTCTTTGTACTTAATGAGAGGTTTCAATATCTCTGGACGCGTTACTTCCGTAATCACTTTGGGAGGCAAAGGCAAAAAATACGTGGGCGATCGAGAACTGAAAGTTGTCATAGTGATTTCAGGTAAAGCCGTCCATGTAAAGATAGGTTCCAGATTATTGGAAACTGTTGTTAAATTAATTCTTCTGCTCTCACGAGCATTCTCTTGCTTGCGAGAGGAGTTGAGGAAATTTGAAAGACAACGTTTAAATGTATTCGTGGGCACGTACGTTTCACGCTAATTTGTATGTCGTAAAGAAAAATATTATTCAATCTATAAACACAATTGAATATTTTCTATTTAAAATAATTTTAGTTATCTTTATGTATTTATATCATATATTAATACTTATTATTTATTTTGCTATCTTTATATATTTTTCTTCTTTACAGATGAGTTTTGATCGATTTGATAGATTTTTTCATGTATCATTTTTACATATTATTTTCAATATATAATTTATTAAAAAAAATTGAGTACAAATTATCGAAACTTTTTAGAAACGTTATTACAAGACTTACTATCTTCTTGTTACATTATTTATAACCAAATTATTAATTTTTTACTAATTGCTAAAGAAAAGAGAGAATTGCTAAGAAGAGAGGTTAATTTTGTGGAATACCTGCAAGGATTTAGTGGGTAGAATATATGATAGATCATGTAATGTCCATATCCTGAATCCATTCATGTTTGTTCTTATTCATGTAATATTTAATCAAATTAGTTTAAAATTCGATTTACTTAAAATTTTGAGGGTTTGGAATAATACAAAAAATTTTGTTATAGATGTCAAGAATGGTTTGAAGTTTTCAGCACATCGCTCTGAAAGTAACATTGCATTCAATAATCGACGATCGATCAGCTATGTAAATATTTAAACGTCTGCTAATAAAATATCGCAAATCGAAAAACTTGAGAAAATTACATTTCCTAGACGACATCATCGGACAAGTCGAATATAAGTAATATAAATAAAATATTATTATTATTATTAAATATATATAAACAAGAGGATACTGTGTGTGACAATTTCTTTCTTTTAACGATCGAAAGTATCATTAACAAATATATCGGTTACAGAATTTTCTGACGATAAAACCGCATCATCTGTACTAGCGCCTTTGAAATCGAAAAATCTTATTACGCAGAAAAATCTGATCGGGCGTCGGTCGAATGTGTGTAATACAATATTTGCATTTGCTGCAGTTTTTAATGTAATGTAACGTAATGCTCGTCGCGCGAACGAGTTTAATGATCAGCGAACGTGACTCTACGCTTGCTGACGTTCGCTTTTCTTTTTTCACGAGCCTTGACCTTCTTCGGAAACACGAATTTCAAAGTCTCGAGATGTTCATTAGGTTCCTCCTTTACAAACTCTTCGCCATCTTGCGCGCTATCGTCGGACGTGGTCGGTTGCAACGAACTCCAAAATTGACTCTGTATACACGCAGTTACATTTATTTGCTATTAACTTTGATCATATACTTTATTGTTACATTTACTTTTAATTATAACTAATAATTAATAAGTTACAATTGCAATCTATAATTTGTAAATTCACAAATTCGTACTGCGATTATTATCGTACGAGAACGATTGCTCTTTACGTATTCCTATTTACCTGGCACTGAGAGGTGGAAGTTGGCTGGTTCGCATCCTGTTTTGATGGTCGCGCGGTATACGAACCTCCGTCCAACAGAATTCGCTCCTTGCTATTCTCCATTGATCGAAAATTGAGCGAAACGGATCCCACAACTTCGTCTCGTTATTGTCGCAAGCATGCACCTTCGAGATGCACAAGAATTAATCTTCGTATTTTCGAATCTTTGTATTTTCATGATTTAAATTAAATGAATTTATTAAGTCACAATATAAAATTAATGTTTTTCTTACCGATATAGCGTTCTTGAGAGTGGAAAATAGTCTTATTGAGTTCTTAAAAGTAAAAAATAATTTTTGTATAGTGTAGATGTTGTTTGTGTTCATGTCAACTTTAGATATATATATTTTATATAATAATTCTTTTCTCAGGAAAATTTTAGGTTTTTGTAACCAAAAAAGTATTTTGTCATCACGTTTCACATTGTGAAACAGATTACGATCGGTATTCCAGGACGTAAATTCTCATGATGTAAGGAGATATTTTCAATGAAAAAAGTACGACATAAATACGCAAGCATATTTGTAATTGTGAAAGTATAAAGCAATCATAATTTCTCGCGGGCAGAAAAGACTGAAAGTTTTAATATATAATTTTCTTAATTATTTTAATACGTGGCATATAATTTTTTTGTAATTATATGTTTTCTATTCGTCTTTGCTTATATTCCTAATATATTGCATATGCATTCACATTATCGCGTGTACGCTCTGTTTACGAAGAGCTGTTGTAATCAATGTAATCATCGCGTTGCACAGTACTGTCCGTTCAAGTCGAATACATCTACGAAGCGTTACTTAATCCATATAAGGGTGTTGGAGAACTTGGAACTTGGTCTACGTCGTTTCCGACCGCATTAACGAGCCAAGTTCCCGTTGTTGACGACTGATACTCGCGGGGAAGTAATTTAATCGTGCACTTCATTGCAGGCGGTGGAACGTAGTTAATGAGTAGAATCGGCAAAGCAGTTCGCCAAAGCATAAGTACGACGGCACGAAGTTGCACAGACAAGTTATAGGTATATCAAAAGGGGCTGCAAGGGGTTGAAAAAAAATCAGCAGTGCTTGCACATATCCTGCAGTAGTATCTCAATACTTACATTATATGATCATTAAAAGCAAATTTTTTTCAAATTGGCCTCAAGATTAATCGGTAAAAAGGACATTTATCTCTAACGGATTTATAACTTCGGTGATAATTCTTTAATAAAGTCATAGATCCAATTCATTCAATTTTTACAAATTAATATCGATTATTACGGCTATTATAAATAGTCCCTCATAGTAATCAATATTAATTTGTAAGAGTTAATTGGATGAATTGGATCTATGAATTTATTAAAAAATTATCGTCGAAGTTATATTCTTTACACGTTCGATCTATCAAAATCAATTCAACAGAATTTATTTTACTCGAGTATATTTCTACGTCTGACTGATTCAGTGCTCGTGATACGCGACGGCAATCAACTTTACTTAATGAATACCGTTCGCGCGAAATGAGTGCATTTCTCCACGGATGCCTCGAGTTCGATTAATCCGAAACAAAGTTAAAGTCAGGTGACGTCCAGTCGGCAGCGCGAGCGAGCGCAATCGAGCGAGTGCAAGCGGGTAACGTAATACGGAGTCAGACTACCTGAGTGATCTGACAGCCAGCTTGGAACAAAATCGGTCGACGCATCCGATCGTCCGGCATAGCTGGGTTTTACGAGGCAACATTAAATTACAAATAAATTTCACATAACACATCGAGCAGAAGCGTTACACAAATATGGTTGAAGAATAATAATATAATCTGGTATACAAGATAGCGCCTATACCCGCGCAATTAAACGATTGCACTGACGAGTATATCAATAACGAAATTACTAATTAATGTAAATAATATGACAGTAAATTAATATTTCATTATTTGTATATTATGTTATATATTGCATGCTATATATATTCAGAGAAATTATAATAAAAAAATAGTAATAAATAGTATTAATTATCAACGTATTCTGTGTTACTAAAAATATTATTAGTTGTTATAAAGAATTAAAGCACATCGACCAATGTTACATATTTCTTTTCATATTCAATGATTAAAATCTTAATTTATAATTTTGCTGGTTGCTAATTTTATCTACCTTAAAATTCAGGTTTAAGTTATTAAAATTACTTTATTACACATTTTGTATGATGCATATAATATATATGCATATTATAATGTATTATCACGCAATGGCTCGACCGAGAAAAGCCGGGTTTCATTGGAGCATGCTCTGTGGAAGAGACAAACGTCAGCGGCGAACAGATCGATTATTCGCGTCCATGGAAACCACAGTTGGACCAATGCGAAGAGGCTATTCTCCTTTTTGGACAGGCGCATCTGCCTTTTCCACCCACGCGGCTTTAATTATTGTATTATAAATAATTTATATATATATATATTATATCTCTCTATAACTTTTCAGTGCCAAGTATGTGTGTCTTACTATTATGTCTTTTGGATACTATCATATATGTATATATCTTATTTTATTTTATTGTTTTATGTTAATTTAATTGTTATTTTATGTAAAGTATTCAAATAAAAGAATTTCATTAAATACAGTTAATTGTCAATTAAATGATTACTTTAAGAGAAAAAAATTTATGTATTATGTACTTGCACATAAATATATATACATACATATGTATATATATTTATGCAAGTATATTATACATAAATTTTTTTCTCTTAAAGTGATATATGTATATATTATATATGTCATAGTAAAGGTGTAAAATTTAGTAAATATAGATATTCACTTATTGGAGCAATATATGTATTTACTAAAATGTATGTGTTTATACTGTGATAAACGGCTCACACATGTGTTTATACTTTTACTAATGTGTTGTAGCAAATATATTTTCTAGTAAATAAATACGTTTGCTAGAAATAGACATTCTTATATTTAGGTGATACGTTTGTCAAACTCTTACGTATATACATACATTGATTAAATTTAGTAAGTGTATATCTTTACTAAATTTAAAGCTTTTATATTAGTCATATATAGACACACATATATAAAACTATATCAAAATTATAATTTATGTTAATTTGTCTATTAATTCACATGAGCACATTAATACTAACGTATTAATTAATAAAATACAGGGTTGGTAAAAAACATTTTAAACGTGTTTTAAACAGTTTAAAACATGCTAAATTGATGTTTTTAATATGTTTTAAATATGTTTTTTTATAGTATTGTTTAAAGCATATTTGAAATATTAAAAACATATTTAAGAAGAAACACAGTATATTTTATTCTTAAAAAAAAACATTAGTCTTTACCAACCCTGATAAAATATAAATTGTAATACATGTAAGTTGAATTGTATTATGTTACAATAAAATTGAAAAGAGACAAACAAAACCGCATTAAACCAGTGTATACGCGTCGTACAAGAAAGGGAAGAAGGCGGAGCCATTTCTCTCACCCTTCGACGAGACTTCCTTGTTGTTTGCATAACTCATAAATCCCGATAGAGCATGGGCACAAGATATGATGCAAAAATGCCACGTAATCTACTGCCGTTCGTAGGCGTGAGTATCGGAGCAAGAGCTATAGCCACACTCGGAAGCGCATAAATCTTTCGGTATAACTTCCGGCTTTCCTGTCCTCGAGGTCTCATCGAAGGAAAAAATGATAGCTAACCTTTGGCTCAATTGAAAACGTGTTTCTTTTGAACGCTTGTCTGATTTTAAACGTATTAGCAACATGTACAAGAACATCATTTATATAAAAATTTACGTAAATATGTACATTTTTAATGCATGATAACTTTATGCGATTCTATATATAACAAATAAAACAAGAATTGTAATATAATAAAGTAAAACAGAAACTTATTTTTATGCAACAAATAAGTATCATCATAGTGGTCGAATTTGTATGAATGTGAAATTATATTGTAACTTTTGACATATAATATCATACATTCATACGTATTTTATATTCCATATAAAATTACAATTTTACATGATGTACGCTATGTTCTCAAGCTTTAGTATGCAATTATAATTTGGCACATAATTATTGTCACTTCAATCATTATCCTCGTTATACCTATAAGTAGACATCTCCTGTGTTGTAAGTGCACGTGATAAAACATTATGTTTTTTTGTGGTCGGAACTAAGACAAAAAATAGTTGCAATTACCACAATTTAACTATAATTTATATTCATAGTTCTTTTTTTACCATAGCTTAACTATAACATAGTTGTGCTATAAATATAGTCACACTGCTTTAAAATCTTTTTTTCTTAACATATTTCTCAGTTATTATTTCCATATAAATAATAAGTGAAGTTAAAAAATAGTTCAATATAATTGCGATTGCATTTAATAAATAAAAACGTTTATTTTAATTGTCATTTATATCTTGATATTTTACTATATTATTTTTTGAAATTATTATCTATAAATTATAGTACAATTTTTTCGTATTCGCGCGAGAGAATTATATCGTATAAGATTATTATTACTAATATTGTAGCAATAATAACCATAAAAATGGAGCTTCTAATCATAATAATTATTTTATCATGCAATTATAGTCACAAATACAAACATTTTTCTCTCAGTGAGCGGGAGGGACAAACGATGCTGCATCGTTTAGAATTAAAATAATGGCAAAGTCGTTTGAGTTTGATCTTACTAAATATGCACACCAGGCCGTACACTGACGTGTAATACGCGCGTGTATGTGTGCACACGCATTTGCGTATGTACGCGCAATGCACAAACGTATCGCATTACTCGCAGAGCAACGCCCATTATCAGTTTCGGATGGCAGGGAGCGTGCACGCGAAATCGACTGGCACGCACCAGCGCAATATGACAAACGCCGCGTGTACGTGATTGACATTCGGACGACACGTCGCGCTACACCGTATTGCGTAGTTTACGAAAATCGCATTGTCGGATACAATGCGGTTTAGATACGCTAGAAAACAAACGGCGTCGCGTGTGCCGGCGCGATCAGAAAATCACGAGAACCGATTTTCCGCGCAGCGGTCACCTTTCAGGGCAAATCGCTACGCTTTTGTGATCCTTTTTTTTCTCCATAAACAATTCAGTAAAAAACTGAATTTTTATTTACTTTTTACTATTATTATTTTTTATTCTCAACAAAAGAAAAGAAAGAAATTATAACTATATCATATTATACGTATATCGAAAAAATATATCGCTCATTTATTACAACAACGCAACTAAAAATTGTCACTTTTTTAGTTGCTTGTAAAAAAGAAAAAAAAACGTAAAAAAAGTATATTTTCGAGGAATATACTTTTATTTTTCTACTATTAATTATTTTTTATCAACACTGCATTTAAAAATTAATATTATAACTTTTTAATAATTCAAAATATTGAAACTGATATTCTCTTCTGAAAAATTTCATTTTTTAGTTGTGTCATTGTTGTAGCAAATGAGCGATATACAATAATAATTTTATTATTTAATAATAAAAGATATAAGAGATGCAATACACAAAGATATGTGCTTTAAAATTTGTTTTATATTTAAATTTATTCGACGAATTTAATTTCTTTACGCCTCTTTGGGTTTCAAGACTTCTATATTTTTAGCCTCCGAATTTTATATATATTTCATAGTTAAAATTTTTGATCATCAGGTACATCCAGATCTTGTTTGACTCAAAAGATACTATCGCCATCAGCCGTTTATCGTTCACGATTTATCGTTTAACAAATTGCGCGTTTGCAAGAACGCAATCCAACTAAGAATCTGAGTCTCCGGAATCTGATGAAAGGAGAAGAAAGAGAGGAACGAAGGACGCACGCTTCGTGTCGATCGTATCGGGGCTCCGAATCTTGGAATTCGAATTTGTCGTCTTATCTGCGGATTCCATCGTAATTGCTTATCTACGAGGTGCCTGCACGCACTGGGACGGCCATATCCACCTATTTTATGTCTCGTCCTACGAAACACGCGCGCGATATAGTCCCACGTGTTCGCCCGTCACCCGACTTCGTTTATTGTCGGTAGGCACGTCGTATACACGTTGGCCCTATACATGCCCCTTTTCCACTCATCGGCGAATTCCGGTGGCGCCTCCTCATGCGGTCGGTTACGGGAATTGATATCTTCCATCGCGTAGTAAAGTCGTAGAATCTAATTTAACCCGACTCAACTCAATTCTAAACATGATGTTAAGGTGGTCCAATATTAATAGTTCTTTAATTTGAAATAATTAAATATATAAAATCTATATGCATACAAAAATTAATACTCTAGAATTGTATAAGAAGAAAAAATTTATAACGTTTGCTTTAAATACTTTGTAGAAATATAAGGCTGGATGTTTCGTAACTCCTTATACAGCTCCCGTTGGGATTAAGCACAAAAGCCAACAACATCGTGGAGGGTCAGAATCGAAGTTCTGCGAAGGAAAGGTGGAGTCGTAGGTAGACTTGTACGGTCTGCGAGTGTCTGGCACGAGTCAGTATGGTAAGGCTGGCTTGGCTGGCTTGGCTGGCTGGCTTCGTAGCATGATCGGACGTAGTTAGTTCGGGACCGAGCAGCACGCATCCCAAACTTTGATTAAACGAGTCGCAGGGTCTCGCGGCCCGACTCATTTGTCTGCCGTCCGCCCTCCCCAGTTTTCTGCCACCCACCCCTTCACCTTCTTGTGCCATACGTCTCTCATGTAGCTTCTGCTTGGCTCTACCAAGAATCGCGAACATTCTTGGTAAATTTAGCAAGACCGCGCTTGAATATCTAATGTCCTCTCGAAACGACCCTACGTTATCGCCGGGACAATCGATGACGAGCAAGTGCAATTTTCCTGTGTCGCACGCGTGCAATATATTACTGAAGGTACACAGGGTGGTCTGCGCGTGAAATTTTACAAGCTGTTTATCTTGGTCTGAGACTTATTAAGGATACAAGTATCCTTAAAATTCTTCTTTTAAAGTTTGTTGCGGCCCTTCATTCGGACAAATGGAATACCATTGTTGGGTCACAGGGAAACAGTGGGACAACCTGATTGCCTCATTTTTAAAAAAATAGAACCACATATATGTTTCTTTTCTTATATAAGTCGATTCTTCTGATCGTCCTGCTTGTAAAAGTATTAAGATAAGATTTATGTAAGGAAAATATATGGTTTTTCACAACTAAAAAATGGGAGGTTCATTCTGTTGTATTCCTGGAGAGTCTGGCAATAGTATCCATTTGTTTTATAAAAGACTTCTATCTTAAAACACTAGAAAAAGATTTTGTTTCTTTAATAATTTCTGAGAAAACAACTTGTTACTCTTTACATGGAATCATCTCCGTGTATTAATATCAATATATTATTGCATTGAGACATGTTCTATTGCTATTTACTCATTAAAATGTTCGTAAATTTTTAATCGCACAGTAAAAAAAAAATAGTGATTGTTATTTTCTAATTTACAAACGGTATATTTTCGAAAAAATTACAATAATATGTTTCATCTATTATATAATATATAGTATATTTTTCGTTAAAACTGATTTTATAACTATGATATGATTTAAAAAAATCATTTTCTTAGTTTTATATATATATATATATTTTCTGAGTTTAGATTCAACCTGTGCTAGGTTGATGTCAATTGTCGTGGTGTAACCGACTCTTACGTAACCGTGCGAGTGATGTATCGAATCGTCACCGATTCGTCGCGCGTACGGCAAAATTGATTACCGTTATCGACGACTGGGCGTCACCGCGGTTCCATAAACGGATAATGGTACACCACCTCGGTCCTATTCCCTTTGGAACATCTGTATGGAAGCCGTCTGCAGGCCGCGGATGGGGCAGATATCGTGTTACTAACGTCATCGTTGGCGAAGCGCTCAGGAGAGAGAGAGAGAGAGGGTGAGAGATGAGGGAAGAGGGGCGGTGAAGAGGGTTCGAAACGGATGGTAGGAACCCATGCAGACCACACAGACGGTTTCCACCGGTGCGAACTACCGTTCTGGATCCCTCGATCTTAACTCTATCGCTTGGCGATCGAACACGGACACGACAGCCATCGCGCTAACTTGAAATGGAAACTCTTCGGCGAAGCACATACATTCCTCTTCATAACTTAATAAAAGATTCCTCAGAGAGAGCAATGACACGTCGTTGCTGTCTCATGAGAAAGAAAGAGTGAAATCACCTTAAAATCATTGAATGCTGATAAATCTATTTCTCCTAAATACTAGCAAATATCATGACTTATATGATAACGTAATTATTAAATTTCTTTTACAATTATGAATTAAGAAATTGCATGTTTATAAGATTCGTAAGTATATTAGTCGTCATGCTTAACCCTTAAACGCCACACTGCAGGAACAATGCACTTGGCATACCCAACCCAATTTGATTGCTTATAACCTTTCTAGAAACGAACATATTGTAAATAATTTTTTTTCAATTGAATTAAACATTAAAGAACATAATATCAAGCAAACATATGTGTCTTGGTTAAGAAAAAAGTTATAAGCAATAAAAGAAGCACTGAAAAAAGCATTGGAAAAAAAGCTGGGTATACCAAAAAAGAGTTTAAAAGTTAACATCCTAATGGAATAAAAAAAATGTGAATTTTTTTTTATTACATATAAAATCATTCTGATATTGCAGATTGTACGTTGGGCATTAATTACGTACAGAACTATTTTTAAAGCCAAGAATGTTCTACAATCAGTACGCCGCATATGATAAGGTCCACACATTATTACGTAATATATACATGACAGCACGATGAATGGAACATGTCAGTTTTATCTGCCTTTACGCATCATCTGTCGTTCGTCGCGCGCGCGGATGCGTGGAATAAAGAGAGCCGAATTCTGGCGATGCACCGATGCGATGTATCGAACGTGTGTGGGTGTCACGGGGTGGCCACCTGTCTAGCGAGGTATGCGCCGATAACATCACTGGAGAGAAAACCGAACGAACGAACGAACGAACGAACGCCCAGCGCTAAGCAAAGACAAGGGCGGTAACTCACCCCGACAAATTATAGAGTGGCCAGACAGCGCGTCTCTCTTCCTCTCTTTCTCTCTCGTTTAGCTTCTATCCTGCTTCACCTGGGGATCTTTTATCCTTCCTCTCTGCGCTTTAGAATCTACTCGGTTCACCGGATTTTCTTATACTTTACAGGAAAGCGGAAATCTATTCGCATCAATGAATGATGCAATCTGACAATTCTGCAGATGCAACTTTTTTTCTTTGTTGTAAATTAAATAATTAAAGACACGCTCTATATAATATGGATCATGATAACACATACTATATGTTTTCTTATAAAATCTGATTTTTTTGTTAATCGAATATGTGTATAAATACAAATTTATTTAGTTTAGACATATATATTAAAAATACATTGTTATAAATTTGATTGATACGTCAATTTATATATGTAGTATTATATCTATATCTTTTATAGAAAATATAAATAATTATTATAATAAATATTAAGTGCGTGACAAGCATATTGTAAAAAGTAATATGTTTTATTCTTGTCCCTATGTTTTAAACACATAAAGATGTTTTAATTTTAAACTTTTTCAATAGACAAAACACTACGTGTTTCGATTTAAAACGCATAGTGTTTTAAATCCAAATACTTAGTGTTTTCTTTATTGAAAAAGTTTAAAATATATAAATCCTTAAGTGTTTTAAAAATGAAGACAAGAATAAAATATTTCAATATCTTAAAATTAAACACTTTTTTCCAGTGCGATAGCATGATGATGCATATGCAAGCTATATTTTGCAAATCTAATATATAAATCTATATTATTAAAAAAACGAATTGCCCGAGGAACAGATACATTATGTACTTTCCATAAAATATATTGTAAATATGGAAATTAACAAATTAATAAAATTGGCAAAAAATTGTAAAGTGCTATGTTGAATTTCTAAATTCGTTCGACTAATGTCAGTCAAGAGAATTATGTAAATTTTGTTTCCGATCGCGCCATGCGTGTGCACACGCGCGTGAAATTCGCTACACATTCTAGCCCCTGACTTAGCGACTTAACGAGGCGTACCTCACCATGTAAATTACAAATAATAAATATCCGGTCGGTGGTCTTATCGAGTCCGACAGATCGGAGATTTCGGCAGCCGAGGAAAGGGAGGAACCCCCCTTGCGCTGCGATGTGGGCGGGCCCCCCCCCCTCTCTCTGCGAGGACCCCCATGGCTATAAAAAAGTACACCTTGCTTCGTCCCGACGGGACACTTAACCCATTGCACTCGTGCGTCGCCTGCACGCAATGCACCAGAAGTCCTCTCGCGTGAATGCTTCGCGAAACTCGATGATCGAACGATTTTCTCATCAAGCACGTAATTTCAAACAGGAACACATAACCGTTGAGATAAAATCTCGAAATTAATTAAAGATAATTTATAACAATAATTTGTAATTTTTTAAATCTAATTTAAGTTTTCTCTCAAGAAAAATAAATGTCCATATCAATAAATAAATGATAAGACAAAAAAGTGTGTATTTATAAAAGTGATAGAAAATTAGATGTATTTGATTTCATATATTAGGTATATGTTGTTCTGATTAACTCCAATGCCTACACATCTGATTTTTTTTTTCATAACGCTCGTGTATTCGCGCGCTTAACAAGCCGCGGACCCGGTTTAGAGAAGGCTATCCCGTTTGCGGGACACCCCGTCGAGGAAAAATGTGTCGATACAGTTCGGTAGGTTAAGTAAGAGAGTTGCCACATAGGGGCTCTCTCGCGGTAGTAATTTAATCCCCTTGGACGTAGGTAGGTGCGTACTTACGTGCGGGCGTGTAAATGCGGCACGTAAGACCGGCCACACACCGGTGCAAAAGGACGAGGACAGCAAGAAGATAGAAGGAAGTGTCTACGTCGTGCGGTGATCTAAAATGAAGGAGGATGAATGCCGGGGATGGAGAAAGAGTTATTCAGGGACGAGAAGGGGAGTAGGGATTTGTGGAGATTGTTGATCTGGTAGCCACCTGATGCAAATAGTACTGGTAGTTGCGGCAATAACTATATGCGGTCGTGTATCTGTCACATTTGTTAATAATATCATCAAATAATCTGATCTTACGTACTTTAAACCAAGTTACAAAATGGTTACAAATCTCGCCTTATCGTATCACGAATTAAATGAAATAAGATAGGAAAGTTTGATGCTTCAATGTTAAAAAATTTGTTGGAGAGTTTTTTTCGGTAATTATAAACAATGTAAACAGTGTAAACTAACAATTTGCATATATTTCAGCCTCTAACAAATATCTGAGATTAGTATTTAAGATTTAGATTAAGAATCAAACTGTAATGTTCCATTGAGGATCCGTAATAATAATATCGAATAATAAAAATTAAAAATAAGGAAGAATTCTAAGTACAAAAAAAAATTGTTCCTCTCTTTATCATTTATGTATTTTCTTTTTGTTCTATGAAGATAAAAGAAGACAGAATTATCCTGTTTAATTAAAATAAACGTTTTTAGAACGTGAAACACAATATTTGGGCTAGGTGAAAGAGTACTGAATAGACCAAGAAATCACCTTGTTCTAATTACAAGAGAAAAAAAAGAAGATCTAGCAAAAGACAGGGTAGGGTGGAAGAGGGGAAAGGAAAGTCTGACCGGAAAGACAAAGGAGGAGAAGGGGGAGGAGAGAGAGAGAGAGAGAGAGAGAGAGAGAGAGAGAGAGAGGAATACGAAGGAAGAGCTCGCCTTGCATGGCGGCCTCGAGTACCGACCGACTCCCACCGGCTGGCTGCACCATCGCCATCGTCTCC
>NW_017257255.1:130944-151965 GCF_001594055.1 Mycetomoellerius zeteki | reverse complement strand
CTCACTTTTTCTACCCTGCCCTTCGCTATATCTTTCATACACTTCTACAATTCTTTCTGCTCTAACGACAGAATTATCATCTCATCCTTGAAAAGTATGCAATTTCTAAAATTCACAAACGCGCGACCTGTCGAACGGTCCTCCAAAAAATGTTTGTCTTTACCACGTGATTGTGAACTTTCTTAGGAAATGCATAAAAGAATTTTTTTTAATTTTAGAAAGTATAGATAATTTCTAAAATAGATCATTTCTGAAAATTAATTCATTTAAATGAATTTACAATAGTTCAACATCTTAACGTTCTGACCGTTATGGCGCTTCTTAATTTAAAATTATTATGTTTAACATTAGCGGTCTTTCAATCTTATTATTCTAAAATAGATCTTACAAATCATGTACTTAACTATTATTTCTTAAACAATAAATATCAATACATGGTCAAAATTAAAAAACGGAGAAATAAAGGGCATATACTACGAACGCTAGATGTTTTCTAGTGAAGCTTATCTTAAAATCAATACATACAGAATTACAATTAATAGACGTTTCGGCCTTCAATTAAGCCATCCTCAGTATATAAAATTAAAAAAAAATATAAACGAAATAATGTATATAGTACAATTAACCTAAGTTATTTCTTTTTTAACATGTCTACATATTACATAAGTACGCTCGTTGAATTTATTTTTATATTTTCTTTAGTTAATTACATATATATATTTTTGAATGTATCCAGCGAATTTCGTCTTATATTCCAATTTATTTCCGATAGTTTGTATTAGGTTGTAATTGAACACAAAATTTCCAGATTCTGTGTTCCAGTAAACTTGTGAAGATTGGTATCGTAAGTGGATGTCATTTTTATAACAAAATTCTTTACGATGTACTGCCCTAATCATTTCTTAATTGAAATTATCTGTACTTTCTAAAAATTAAAATAAAATTCTATTTTAAATATAACTCCGTTTGTAGTATGTTATTACTTGTAAATTAATTATTAATAATTAAATGGTTTCATCTCCTACTCTTGTGCTCTTGCTATTTTCAGTCTCTAATATACACTCAAAAAAGTGATCTTGCAGTTATAGCGAAAATTATCTTATATTATAAGTACGAAAAATAGCTAAAACAGATAAATTTCTAGCAAATACTACGATATTGGATATGTATTGCATCTAATCATATAGATAATAGAGATAGAATTTAGATTTGTGCTATAAATTCTATGCGTATGATACATAATTTTCTATCAGATACAAAAAACAGCTATAATTCTAGCTGGAGCAGCGAAATATTTTTTGTGTGTGTCGCGAACTCGTTTATATCTGTCGAGACGACATCTCTTTAATGTCTAAACGTTGTATTATATTTGACACGAGTGTATCGAGAGTGAATCTATAAAAGCCGAAGGATAAAGTCGGATATAGGGAAATTTTGAAAAGAGTAAATATCTTAAGACACAGAAGTCTTTGACAGATGCTTTTACCTAATCATCACGATATAATCTAAATACATCTTTTGTTCCAGTATTTGCATCTCTATATCTAATTGTAAATATCGAATGTCGAATATTAGTTGTACTCGAATCGATATTCTAGCAATGCAGTTGCTCTACATACTGGGTACTTAGAATTCGTCTATTTCGCGAGTGGTCTAATGCAACCTAACGAGCATCCTCGTTGAATAGTTTCAACTTGACGGTGTTCCTGCCCTTGACTTATCGATTTCCGCACGGCCCTTTTATAATTACTTCAGAAGATAATTAAAACGGTCCCTCGGCGCTTCACCGCGCGCGCTTCGTGCCCCTTCGCACGTCGGAGGGTGTATAATCGATACCGACATCGAGGGGTGTCCATAACGGGAAACACCCACCCTTTCCGACACAATACGCCGCGTATCGTCCCCTAAATATACATACATCTTTCTTCCGTAAACAACCAGGGGTAACCTAGATGTACGTCGCGATGATTCTCATCGGAACAAAGGTACACGAATGTATAAACGCGTGCATCTTTGACGATTAATTACACGATAATTGTTGTTGGACGTCTCGATTATAAATTAGAGCTAACTGTAACTGTTATGTAATTGTTTTTTTTTTACAAAGCTAGTGTTTTTTTGTGTATTCAATTATACTTTTAATCACATATCTTTTTATTAATATTTTATATTTATACATCTGTATATAGTCGCAGTAAATCTTAAAATTATCAAAATCTTTTAGGCTATTCTTTGTTTTGTTTTGGGCTCATATTTTATACTGTTTCTATCTCTCGAAATCTTTTTTTGCTATATGTAACTGAAAATAGCGGCAGGTGGTCTTTCAGAGGCTGAAGCTAATCATCTTTGGAAATCTTCAATGCGTGCTAATTTAAATTGATTGAAAAAAAATGTTTCGGTTTTTTTTAGCGGTATCTCTAAATAAGATTATTATTAATTCGTAGATTACCTGCACTGAGTTAGTGGAGGCCTGAAACTTAAGTTTCATCAGTTTTCACACAAATCCTCACTCACTCTGGGCAAAAAGCGGAAGATGTCAGAAATCGGTGTCGAGAGCATCGAGAAGGGTAGACGCGAGGACACACGAACAGGCGAATGGAAGGACGGACGGACGGACGATGTCGATGGTGGCAAACTCGCGGAGGCACCGGAGGAAGATGAGGTCGGAGGTAACCCGACACCCAGCCGCAGCGTCGGTAACGTGAGAGCCCCTTTACCCGTCCCCCCATCTCTCTTTCTCCCATCTCCTCCGCAGCTAACCGACTCGCCCTCCCGTAGACTCATCCGCGAATCCACCGGAGTGCTCGTAGAGACAAATCTCCTTTTTCTCCGTCGCACCTCTCTCGGCGACGTAACTGTGAGGAGCGTGTATCTGATGTGAGCCACGAGACGGAGGAGGACTCAATTATGTCCGCGAGATGAGCATAGTCGCGTCGCGTCGCGTTTGAGCACTTTTCGAGTGACTGTCACCCGCGGAGTGCAGACGCGACGCAATGCACTTCTTGCGAATTACGATCTTCGTTCCCCCCCCGTTAAGCTCCTCGCCCCTTGAAAGTAAGATGCCATCTCTTAAATTCCGATAGCTAAATTCAGTCTTTCGTCAGAAATTCGGACATTTATAGCTTTACAACGATTAAAGTTACTGTGAGATTAAAAATATAGAGAATGTAAAAATTAGACGATAATTAAAATTATTTTTTAATTTCATAAAATTATTATTACGTAATAAACGCACCATAGTGATACCATAATAAAAATGGCTTGTTATCGAATGATAATGCACTTATAAATTGAATAAAACGATTTAAAAATACATATTTTTTAAATATAATATTTCGTGAAATATATACATAAAGTACAATTGTATATATTTATCTATATATAAATATTGTATATTATTTACATTTAAGTAAACAGGCACATGCAGTTCTCTCCTTCTCTCTCTTTTTTCCTCTCTTCCTCTCTGTCATTATGAATAGATCTTGGTACGAGACAGTCTTATGGATTAGCAAGCAGTCACTATTTATCAGACTTGTTGTGCATCGGCGAGCGGAGGCGATCATGATCGACAAGCTTTCTCCAAACCTATTATCGGCCCGTCGCCTCTGGCCACGTGTTGATCCACGTGCATGTACGGGTGATACGCGTGCACCGTATTTCCATAGATCATGCCGTGTTGGAGATTGTAGAAGGGTGGTAAATAGGTGAGGGTATCGCGTAAAATGAGATCATGGCACTGAGAAAATATCTCGTACGAGAGAGGTAACCTTCCCATCTATAATCCTTGTCACGTTATAGCAAATATTATGATTTTATTTTACTGTGAGAAAAAGACAAAAATAAAAAAATGGCAATAACGAAGTAAATTATTCTAACAGTAAAATGAATATAAACATACATCTTCTAATGACAAACAACTATAAAACTTGTCGAATTCTTCATTGACATTTCTAGGTTGCGATAAAAAATATTACATGAAACGCGCGCATCTGTTTATAGAGTTTTCGAAGTTTTGCTCTTTGATTATCACTTTTAGAAAGATAATAATATTTTAATGTTAACGCGAGAATGACGGGTGAGATTGAAAGATACTTCTACGAGAGGATCATGCACTCGGTACCGGAGTAACAAGACTAATTTGTCGAGACACAATAATGAGGGGGTCATTAAAACGAGCGGATTGAGCGCGTGTCGGTGCCCCTACCGCGTGGCTTCCTTCTTCGTCGGGGCACCCCTTTATTCAACCGAGAGACGTATCAGTGGTATCTAAAACCAAAATCGCCCATGATGGGCCGCCGACACGTGCTTCTCGCGTCGATCACGTGCCGCGAATTTCCTTTTACACTGTCCAACTTCCCCGTTAAATCTTCTTCCATGATATAAATAAAGGAGGATATCACTCATATATTTTGTATAATATATGTCTCGTGTCGAAACATACTAATCAGAATAAGGAAATCTTGGGTTCTAGTTATAAAGTTGAATGAGAGAATTTAAATTCACATGTGTATTACATAAACATAACAATATAAATTATTAAGTATATAAGCAGTACAAAGATTTGTATCTTGAAAATAATGTAATTATTTTCAATGTTGTTTTAATTATATTAACTGTATTAACTTAAGCATATTAACATAAGCAAATAGAATTCTATATTTAAAAAAAAATATTAATTTTGAAAAATATTTATTTTTGTTGTTATCTTGCAATAGAGAAAATTACGAATAGAAATTCAATATAAAAGATTGACTGCATTTTTATAATATTGAGGAAAATGTTTGTTTTGTTTTCAAGATTTAGATTAAGAAAACTTACAAAATTGTAATGCAAATAATTCTTCTCTTTTTATAAGTTAAACAATTGTTTGTACTAAACTTATATTAAATATAAATATATAATGAATTTGATATAATTTTAATTGTGGCTTAAAGCCTTTTCAACTCTCCTTACTATGCTATAATTGCATTATATAATATTTTGATATTTTTTACCAAACTTATGAAGAATAAGTATAGTCGAAACGTTTTTGTTATTTTCATACTCATTTTCAGAGACTAAATTTAATATATTAATATATATAATTTTATTTTATATTATTCATTATTGCTCGTTTTTTACCGCTATCTTTATTTTGTTTTGCAAATTATGTACAAGTCTTGTATTTTTTTTATATATTAAATATAATTATATTTTTCAATGTTTAACAGACTTTTATGATATAATATACACGCTTTAAATAGATTTTGTAACTTAATTAATTAATAATCAGGAAATAATTTTATTCTTTCATTGACATATCAATTTAGTATTAAGTGCCGAGTGCTACGAATATCATGCATACTTGAATATCTCTTAGTATATTTTGGTAAAATTAAATAATTGAGCCACATTAGTTGCGAGAAATTGACGAGATAGAATCGCAAAGCAATTTGTAATCTAAAATCCAATTTCCCGGGTGGCGTCGCGGTGCACGTTTACGAGTCGGCGCATTATGGTCGCGTGACTTTGGGGACCAGCACGTCCGTTGGCATCCGGCAATGCATCGGTAATGAAACGAGGTGGGCAGGAGGCAATAGTCGTAAATAGCTGGCTACCTACTTACTCGGGGCGCGAGAAGAAGGTGTGGCCCTTCTTTAGCCCTTGTTGGCCCGCTGTTGCACTGTTATTGCTGGTCATCCCGTTGAGAGCCATTAATCCAGCGTAATAGAATCGTTTACAATTTTTTTCTCATTTAAAGCAGTATAGATTAATACTTAATATAACTTTTTTCAATGTCTACATTCATTACTTTTGCTGTTAGGTAAGCAGCTATTAAATGTTTCCATCAGACATAAAAAGTAAATCAATATGAAAATTTACATAAAAATTTGTATTCAAGGATGTCAAAATTATCAAAAATTATATTTAATATTATAAAGTTAAATAATATTATATAAAGTAAAATAATTAAAATTTGTGTAGAATATCAACATTAACATCTGTTATGATCATTTCGTTCACTTTGCAATTACTTTATATTTTTTAATTAATTAATAACAGTTTTTAAATAAAGGCATTAATTATTTTTATTTGTCTGAAGGCAAAGCTTTTACTTTTTCTTTTTATAATATTTCAATAATAAAAAGTCATCTAATATATAAATTTTGATTACTTCCGAATAATCGCTCCATCGATATTGATCAGACAAATGAAAAGTTCTGCGACAATTTTATGTGATCCGCAATCTAAGGACGAGATCGAGAAAAATTCCCAGAGAGCGGAGCGTATAGAAATCAACGATTCTAGACGATGGATATCGAGGACAGAAACGGCGGAAGTAGATGCATCGTCTTTCGAAATTGCACATTCGAGCGGGACGACCGAGACGTTCACGATGCGTCGCGGTACCAACGCGCTCCGCGTTAGTAAGGTAACTGGATAACAGTGACCAGGTATCAGTTACGGAAAACTTCCGTGCACGCATTAACAACGTCGCACATCTTCACGTATGTACGATGGTCGCGGCGTGAACGGATATGCGACAGGTTCGCGATGAATCTGGGTCGTGCGTTTAACCCTCATCACCATTTTCACAGTGTCTTGACTTAATTATTTAATTATTTCAACGTGCCATTATTTGACTATTTATTATGAAACTACTATGTCTTCAAATATTTAATTCAGATGCGAAATGAGTCCAAAATCATTCTGAAAATGGGTCAGTAGAAGAAAGTAACTATTCCTCATTGTAGGATTTCGCGAAACCAATTCAGATTCCATGGTTAAACAGTTGGATCCTAACTTAAGGATTTTTCACTGTAATATCTACCAAAAAAATCAATAAAAAAGCCAATATTAGATAGAAAAGTTTGGTCGTGAATATGATTGAAAATAATTACAAAAAGGAAAACAATTTAAAACAATTTGGCCCGCAATGACTTGTGCAGCACAAATGGCCATATTTTAGATAAATAACTTTTAAACGAGTAAGTAAATCCAAATAAATTTTTGTACGAAATTTGTAAATAAGTACTATGCGATTCTACATAAGGTCTGTTTTCTGTTTTTTGCTGAACCGGTGCAATAAGTTGAAGCAAAACAAATACGTTTGTTTCACTTCATCTTATTGCACTATGTGTACTAGTTCAGAAAAAAACAAACCTATAATTATATAAGAATCAAGATAAACAAAACACTTAAATAACTTTTAAATCAATAAGAAAATTATGCTTAAATTTTACACAGATATTCAGACGTGATAGTGGAATAATCTATGAAATTTTTATATTTTTGGTAATGCTGTAAGATGTAACATATACACCCCTAATTAGAAAAAAGAAATAACTCAATATGATTTTTAATTAATTTGATAATGGATAGATTTTTTTGCCACAAGTTATGGATTGTCATTGTCGCACACTTCAATTAAAAATACTCGATGCCAAAGAGAAGAATTTAAGTTAGAGAGAGAAGAATCGTTATAAAGGATTATCAATGATTTTGTATAAAGAAAGTGGGTAATGGATTAAGTAAATATATACGTCAGATTTCATGAGAACGTACGGCGCCAACGTCGCGAGGAAAAGAATGCGACGTACACTATACACCTCGAGGTTCTGGAAGGCGTCTCTTCTGAAACACCAACAACGCGCCTGCTTATATTATTGCCTGCATACATATTTATGCGCGGAGGTGGAGGAGGGTGAGAAAGGTCGACGATGGAGGAGGAAGGACTCGCTTGAGTTAGTTATTACTGAATCAATTACCCGTTCGTATTTATAGGGTGTAGCGTGTGTTTCTTTTCTGTTTCTCTCGACACTCTCGTGCTCCTTCGTGGACTACGGAGGAAATGGCAAAGCGAAGACAAAGAGAAAGAGACAGAGGGGAAGATATTACATCGAGATACGACCGGAAATTCACGGGGCTTCTCGAAATATACGAAGTTGACGACGATCGGTAAATCGCGTGAGATCCGTTTTTTTTTTTACGCGACTTATTAAATCTTATTAAATATTAAATCATATGAAAGATATGAGACCTCCCTCATATATCACTTAATGTACAATAATTTACAAAATAATACTCATTTTAAATTTATTTTCATCTAATTATTTCTAATTTATTTCTAATTTATTTTCGTCTAATAGCGCCATCTTCATTAATATTGGTTTATCTTTCATAAATTATTGAATATATTTTTCATTTCATTTAAAATTTATTTTATAAAAATAGAATAGAATTGATTTCTCTTCAGTATATACATAAAACTAAGAAGGGAGAACTTGGTTTATAACTATGATTTTAACTCACTGTTTCATTCATTTATCCATACCTTCATCGCGTGTTTTATTCGAATATATACTTAAATAAATTAAAATATTACATCCTATCTCATTATCTCTTTCTTTGCCACGTTTACCTTATCTATAAAAGTAAAGTTAATGTAAATTTTACTAAGAGAGAGAAAGTATTATTACTTTATAAAAATATTTATTATAATTGTTATTAAAATTAAGAAAGATAACATTTCCTGTTTTTTTATTTTTATTTTCTCGTTCCATAGCGTTGATATATAAAAACATAATATCATTTTGTACAAAAAAATTATCAATCTTTGTGTGTCGACATCTTGACGAATATTCTGATTTCACACACACATTGGTAGAATGTATAATAAGTTAAATGAATACTACGGATTACAAATGTAGATTGGACGAGAATGACTGTGGCGGCCGCCGGACTGAATTTTGCAATTAGAGAGATACGAGACACTCGGTTATTATCTGTCGAGCGTGGCGGCGGCATGGCGAACGTGGCGCATGCACCCAACGTGCGACTCCTAATATATTCGAAACCCTGCCGTGGATTGTGTTGCGCGGACTGAAATATTCCGCGCCATAAATTTTGTGAGTATTCTCCGCAAAAGTCCACGATACGAGCCGACGCGTCCGGAGAGTTTTCTATTATCAAAGTATACGTGAAATTGATGGATGTCTACTATAACGTCTACTACATTGACTATCGTTGATATTTTTGTTTTACGTATCATACGATTTTTATTTAGTAATGTTAATTTATCAAACAATCTATTAACTCATGTTAATGATTATTATGATACTTAATTTTGCCTAATTGAATCGGATTACAATATTTTCTTGCACATTACTATATATATATTTATATACTTAATTTTTTTTTCGTATTATTTACGTATTTTTTGTAATATATTATTAAAAATTTAGATTAGAGAATTCAAACTAAATAAAATATTACGAATAATTATAACGACACAAAGGACAAAATATGATCTTTTACATTTTCGTCTTTATATTTCTAATTTAAAAATAAATATATGACTCAATTTTTATCTTTCTTTTTTATAAACATCGTTTGCAAACAGTTTTGAGTGTCAATAGTTGGAGAACATTGCGGATACAGTTGGCCGACAATATTTCATGGTTATTTTTTCCAGGCCAACAAGTTTCGTATTTCACAACGTTGAACGTAGGAACGTTGTACTGCTGGAATTTAGATTTTTATATATTTTTGCTGTTAAAAAATATATTAGTATATGTAGACGCGTTGAAAAAAGTTAGACAGTTATTCCTAAAAGATATAAATATTGCAATAAATAGACTTTTTTAATCATTACTATTACTATTTTGTCTTTTTTCTATGTCAATATGTTTCAGAAACAAGAAAATTATGCAAATTATTCTCAAATATATTTGTACAGGCATGTGTATAGATCTGTAAGTATTATATGTTATTTTACTTTTCATTCTCGTTGGAAAAAATATACCAATTATTGATTATGTGCAGAGAAAGTACTTTTAAATAATCGATCTTGCGTACAATTGGCAAAAATCTTAGAACATTTCGATATACAATCGTGGTAAAATGTGAAGAGGGATTTATGATGAACTGGATAGTAATAATGCCCGACAAATCTGTAGTTTATGGTGGTCCAGTAAGTCAGCTTCAGGAGAAAAAAGAAAAAAAATATTGAAACTTGAGCTGCTATTGGGCGCGGTCGCTTCTGTGATGAGAAATTTCACCTGCGCAGGGCCGTTGAGAGCTCTTCTTGCGATTGATCGCACAGAGATCAATGCAAAGCTCATAACCAATATGTAGACGGAATATTTAGTGACAAAGAGTAACTAATAAATACGCGAAACAATTAAAGGTGTAATATGTGACACGATATTGCTATCAACATATACATTAGTATAAACGTTTCGAAAAGCTATAAAATGTCTACGGTAATTGTATTTGTGGGAATTTGTCATTAATCTAAAATTTGTGGAAATTTAGTTTAAGTATCTATATGTTGTCTCTTATCTTCTATTTCATTTACATGTTACATATTTTAATAATTCCTTTTAATTTTCAATAATCATTTCTGTAATAGCAAAAAAGAAGAAAAATTTTATTTTATTTTGAAACAGTATTATAAAAAAAACTTATGTGTTTTTAAATATTTTAGATTTTATTAAACATTAAAAATTTTATTAATGCAGATAAATAAACAAAATATAAAAATACACTATTAAAACAAGTTCATATATCAATGTAATTGAAACAGCTACATATTTAAGTTTAGTTAAAATAAATCATAAGGCTGAAAGAGATTTTAATCAGAAAAATATATAAATAAAATATATAATTTAAAAAGAGAGAGAGAGAAAGATTTATAAATTATATAATTTAAAAAATATATAATTTATAAATTCCAACAGATAATTTTGTCGATAAAAAGACAAGATATCGAAAGTTTTCAGTTGGATTAGCTGACAAGAAAAAGAAGTAAAGAGATATTAAATCAATTAGATAGTCATGCATGCATGCATAAGTCTAAAATACATTGCATACAATGAATAAGTACAATGATTGTTAAAATCGAATAGCAACGGTTGAATACTTCTAATGAGAGAATATCGATTATCGAAAACGTCAGACGATGTTAATTACGACTAAGTTTAATCACTGTTCTCAGAATAATTAAAAGATTCAATTCGATCCACATTTCTATCTTTCATTTTCGTACTACTTTTTACTTGTGATATGTCATGTAAAAGAAAGAGTTTTTAGTTAGAAGTTCCTCTAATAACATTCTTGCATAAATACAATGCAGAACATTAGTATATTAATAGATTAATAGAATTTTTTACATTACAAATGTTTATGTATATTTCGCCTGTGATATTAAGATATTTAACAAATAAGCCACTCACATTCGTAGTAATTTTAAATCGAATTTTTTCAGAACCCAAGAACATTAATTGCATTCTACACGTATCAAACAGCGAATCAAATGTGATGAGAAATTCTATGTAAAATCTCCAAACTCTCCAAGCGTATAATAGGAGTTTATTGAATGCGGCCCGAATCTGTAGACGGCCCTGACGAGGGGGTCGCGGGAATAACCGGGAGCAGAAGGGATGGAGAGACGACGAGCTTGGGGCGAGCGGGTGGTATGGGGCCTAGGTGTTAAAACACGGTAATTAACAACGAGGAACGTCGTGGAGAACCGAGAGAGAGAGAGAGAGGGGAGAGAGAGAGAGAGGGGGGGGGAGAGAGAGAGAGAGAGAGAGAGAGATCATCGGTTCTCTCCGGTGGCTACCAAGATTTACTGCCAAATGGCCGCGTATTTATGAACTACGTCGGTGTGGTGCGGGCGCAACGCACACCCTCACGCGCTCGCGCTCGTGAACACGTCTGTGAGTTTGCTCGTAGCGGATGCGCTCACGAGGGTCGGCGAGAGCGGAGTGCTAACCGGCCATCGATCATGTTTCGTGGATAGTTAGGAGCCATGAAACATTCATACGCGATCGACCACCCATCGCAGCCGTAGTCTTCGCGTTTGAACGGAATTGCAACGGCGCGGCGTGTCGCGGCACGGAATCGCTTAAGGATTGCACTCGCTTAGACACATCAGATATAACGTTTATAAGAAGAGTCCGAATTGTCTGCGGACAACGAGGGAATGTCGACAGAACGAAAAATCAGCTCATACATGTTAAAATTATTATTAGTTAATTTATATGCTAGTTTAATAGTAATTTTATAGTTTAATTTTTTAATTTGATTTATAATAATCTGTGCATATTTTGTATACTGAAGCCTTTGAATGTTTTTTGTTAACACTAGAACGACCGACGGTATTTTGCAAGAACTATCGAAGGCCAATTTAGTAATTTTCTACATCCTTGTTTTCAGTTAGGGAAGAGTTATTTTGATATAATTTATATTATTAAAATTATTTATATTATATTGACATATATATTTTTAATATTTTTTACCGTACAAACTAATAAAAAAGGAAAAAAAATTGAAATGATTAATGGAACCAAAATAGTGGGTGGACTCGTCGGTAGTTCTAGCTCTGATCCTAAATGTTTGCGTGACTTTTTCTTGGCATGACAAACGTGTGAAAATGGAAGATTAGCACGCTGGCTGCGCAATTATCTAATCGATGGAAGAAACGGGACCGTATATTTCGACAAGTAGAAGAGGTAGTAGGTTTCCTCTTGCGCGAGGACGACGGCATTTTCCGAGGGTGGTTGCTTTATTATTGGTGCGCGGCCTTAAATCTCCGAGACCGGGGCCTCGCAACAGATCCCGTGGTGCTTCTCGTCGAAGCCTTCTCCACTCTCCCGGCGTGGCAGTCGAGTTGTTGCCGGCCGTAATACATTATGCCTACCTAAGGCTGTTAGTGGCCGACTCGTGCTGGCGCGCGTTAAGTTATTAGAGAATCAATTACTCCTCCGCTATTGTTTATGACGGGCCCCGAGGGCCCGAGACGCGCCCCTAGCTCGTTCTCCTCGGCTGTCCCTCTTGCCACTTACCTCCTCCAACGTGATACTTTGCCGGCTTAACATTTATACCAGCTTCTCCTCCCATTAAACGGCACATATGTATTTTTTTCTCCGCTGCCGATATACGCTATCGTTATTACGGCGTATAGCATCGCGCTCGATTCAATATTTATTAATATGTAGCGTGTAAGTGTTTTTTTAATGCTTACTGTTAAATTTATAATGTCAAATTATATCCAGTTTAAATTATTTTTTATAATTTTTATAGTTCACCATTGCTCCTACCCAATATATCGTTAATTTGACCAAAACAATGAAATTAAACGATTTAATTCAAGATAATATATTAAATTTGACTCAAATTTAGGCTATTATTCACTAAATGCATATATTTATGTTAACACAAACGATATTTACTCTGAAATTAATCACAGAATGAATTGACAAAGAAAAAAGTTAAAAATAACAAAATGTTATTTAACTGATTGGGTTACCATTGCTCCTTTGATATATGACAGAGCACAATGAAATTGCATTGCTTTTTCTTTACAGATATTTCTATCGATATTTTTTGTGTTGCACTCAATTTGATTTTATTTGACAAATAAGAACAATTAATTATATTATCTATTTATATATCTTTATGTTTCTTATGTTTAATATTCTATCCGAGGCGGTAAACGACTCGGTTCGCCCCTGAACACAATCCAATCGATCCTCGTTCATTACAAGAACATCCATTTAGAGTTGACTCTTTGAAGCAACGACAGCGAATATAAACGAGCGCTGTTTAGCACGCCGGAGGTACGTCGACGTGAACAGAAAGTACCCTTAATTTATATGCATTCATAAGTATCATATGCATTACCTTGTTACAAATGACTCTTTTCTTGTACATTTATATTCTTTTCCGCTCTATATATATATATATATATTATTTTTCTTAATATCGCTATAATTATGTTATTAGTTATATCACTGCGACATGCAGAGATCAATTAATTAAGCAAGGTTTCTTTAGTGTTATTGAAAAAATTATGGCTTACAATCAGATAAGAGATAAACGGGCAGACAGACAGAAAGAGAGAAAAAGAGAAATGGAGAGGGGGGGAGAGAGAGAGAAATAAATTACTACATAAAATATTGCGATATTCCAAATTAAAACAATTATATGTTGCTTTCTTTTATGGGCAGAGTGATAATTTGGAACTTGCAGCATGCAACGAAAAGGAAAATTTCGCGGCTAGGAAGTAAAAAAGCGGACGCTCTTATGGGGCGTGAGGATACCGCATGGCGGTGCGAAGCGGCCTGTCATTAGGCCCGATATATCTCACGCCGCCAACAACACATCGCAAACAAGAAATGACATCGAGGTTTCTCTCTCTTTCCTTTTCGCTGCCATTAACGCGTCTGCGCGTACCTGCAACTTCGAACGCCTCCCCCGGCCAACACGATGACCAGTTATGCCTCGACAATTCGTGAGAAATCCCACGATGCCAACTTTTCTGCTTGGTTAATGATATTCTTGTGTATGTGTGTAAAGATATTCAATAAAAAATACTAGACAACACGTATGTCCAAAAACGAGACGTAAGACGTCTTAAGGACGTTTATTTTTTTTTAAAATATCTTTAAGACGTTTTATGTTTCGATTTTGGACTTTTTGTTGTCTACGGTGACTTACGGATTGAAATGCATTTCTTCTTCTTACAATTAGAACATTGTATTTCGAGCAACACGAACAACTTTGATATTAGAATATACATCTCGATTAGAAAATGGATCAGAATATATTCAGTACTGATTGATAATTGGTCGATAACAATATTTCTAATCAGTTATTAGAGATATATATATATATATATTTTGGTTTACTTTTCTATTCAGGATAATATATATCAACTCTTTCTCTTTTAATTAACAAATAAAATTGTTAATATGAATACAAAAAGAATACAAAATGCTTATTAAGTTTTTTCGTTTCTTAAAATTAAACATTAAATTAACATTAATTTAACGAAATACATCTATTAGATTTTGTCTTGAATGTTATATGTTTAAATAATACAAAGAATTATATATCGCTAAATAGACTGTGTATACTTTATAAACTAGAAATTTTGATATTAATTGCTTTTTCTTTACCTAGAACGTATATAAAGTGTGTTATTGCTTTTATGGAACACTATTTTGACGCAACAAATTATTTATTCTGAGAGAGAATGGGGAATAGGTAATTTACAATTACTCACGTAACTCCAGGCGTTTCGTGTCTGATCATTATTATACGAGCCCCATCGTTTTCGCGAAGCCAATGGTGTGCCCCTCGGGTCTTCCGTCTACCCGTTCGCGAATCAATTTTTTCCCTCCACGAGTGGACGCATGTATATGAAATTAAAAAAGAAACTCGTACGCGCGCGAGTAGGGAGGTGGGGGAGGGGAATACCCGCAAGTAATTCGATCCAAACAGTACACGTGTGCTTGCACTTTTCGCAAAGACGCTTAATAGAACAATGCACTTTCAATGCCGCAAGATTGCACAGCCCGCTTGATGGCTTTATGCCTTCCGCATCCAAGGATGCAAATCATCCGAATTGTCACACATTACGAGCGTATTACAGTGATCCGACGGAAGGATAACCTTAATAAGCACAGCAAACTGCAGGTATCCAAGTAGGCGTCCCTCGATCGGCGGATCATCTTTAAACCACTGGTATAATCATCTTGCTCGTCCATCTCGTTGCTCTTAAATAGCATCAGGCCGATTCAGTTGAAACTACATCTTCTCTACCGTCGAGAAGTTAAATTTTAGTACCGCGAGAAAATTCACATAAGCTTAAAATTTTCATATTTGCATAATATTTTTAAGTGTAACCATTTCCTTGAATACATTTTTTAAAAACATCCCTTTATATGTGAATACATTAATTTTTTTTTGGTAAAACTTTAATATTTAGTACAATTTTAATGTTTAATATTATGATAGTATATATTTATGTATCCAGAATATCTCGTAAATATTGTCATAAGTTTTTATATTAGATTTTTCAATTTTAATTAAAATTCGCACATGTATAATACTTTCAAAAGAGACTAAAGTATACATAAACATTGAACTGACTGTACACTTATTAAAACTTTACACTTTTGAACATGTTTAATATGGTTAACAATTGAATTTATATTTATCTAAAAAACAAAATATAATAAAAAAGATTAAAATATATATGTAATAACAACTAACGAATAACAATAAAAAAACTAGAGGTGAAGAGTTATGAGAGTCGAAACGTAGTTAATACGGTGCACAAATTATTTAAAATAAAGTGTTTTTAATAAAATCTCATAAGTGTACAATGTACGGTGTAGTGATCACGAACGTTTAGAAATTCAAAGTATAAATCGTTATCTCCCACACTCAGACAAACTATGGCGAGTCTTCCTCTAAATAAAACATTCCCAAAGTAGAAAAAGGTTCTCAAAAGTGTGAGAGATAAATAATATTAATAAAATATATGTTGAACTATCTATTGCGTCATTATTATTAAAATTAATCAATATGAAAATATTAAAATAAAAAGTCATACGATAGTCATGATATAAAATTTAATCAAAGTGACACAATTACACGTATGAATTACAAAGAAGTAGAACACATCGTACTTACGAGATTTTATTAAAGACACTTCGTTTTAAATAATTTACGCACCGCACTAACTGACTCTTACAGTCCTCAGGTTTTTGATTATTATTTTACATTCACATGTAGAAAAATTTGCTAATAATATTAAACTTTACGAGCTTTCGGCAAGAACCTCACAAAAAGGTCATTCCGACTGAATCGACCTGACGTGTATCGTGGGCCGCAAGGGTCACGAGGGAAGGCCCGTTTGGGCCTGGCGCGATGTGATCTTATTATATCGCGAAGCGATGATGACCGTGTTTAGGTGTTGGCTTGCCAGATTTAAGAATACACCTCGTGCCTGGACGATTATGGTAACGAGGCCTCTTTAGTCACGTTGACGTGCACCTTGTTCGCGAATAAGGCGCGATATCCCGTGCACGCACGGCGACCTGCACCGATCGGTCGGTTCGCCTCCTTATTGAAACTTTGCGGTTGCCAGCCACAATGGCGGTTGCTAGACGGAAAACTGTCAAGGATATTGTTAGCACGCCCGATAGGCAATAAATTCAACGGTTTTCATTATTTTACTTCAATTTAGATGTATAATGCAAAAACGAATTCATCCATCAAATAGTTTTCAAATGATCTAAATAGTAAGTATAATAGTAAGTACTCTCTAAGTTCTTTGGAGTAAATCTCATTCCAAACGAGTGAATTCTCACTTCAAAGAATTTAGAGAGTAGATCAAAATACAGCTTCATGTAACTTAGTTATGTGTGTGGCTAATTTTTTTACATTTACTTTAGGCAATATCATCCACTTTTTCTAATAGTTTTTCATTAATAATTTATCAAATTGATATTTGTTTTAAAGCTCTTGAAACTTACATCTTGAATACATTATAGATAATATAAATTTGTTATTATTAAATTGTGTTATTTGTGTTAAAGTGTTATTTATATAATAGTAAAATCTAAAAATATTTTAATGAAATATAAATATAAATATAAAGTTTATAATTGTCAGAAATATATGAAGTATTTCTCCAAAAATTATTCTTTCAAACTTAGTTAACTAAAGAAAGAAATAAAAGAATTGCATAATTAAAATTATATATTAATATTTCATTACAGAAAATTATTAATGTCTATTAATTTTCTCGTGTATCGACTCGATTTGAATAAATCTAATCTTCTTTCATCTTTAGATAGACAAAAAGTCCGCTTTCTGTTTTTTTTTTCGAGTTAATTTTCGTGCCGACATACATTAGACAGATTAATGACTTCATACTCGGGGGAAACTCGATTCACCGATATGTCACACATTACGGGCATATTATAGTGATTCGTGCGAGAGATAGCTATAATAGCCAGGATCCCAAAAATGCTGGCATGCCGAGGCCGAAGGGATTCGCAAAATCATCTCTTAAACTGCCGATAATTTCTTACGTCGCGCTGGGCCGGTTTTTTTCCCGGGGATTGAGGTAGATACAAGTGTATCGTGTACGAAATTCATTGCAACGGCAATCTCATATCGGGCGAGCGCATCTCGTACTTTGATGCATGCGGCCGTGTGAATTTGTGTACAAATTTGCGGACACCCCGCGATTTTATACATTCAGTCGTAAATCGGCGAATAATATTCGTAATATTCTATTATGCATAAATAACCATTAAAAGTTGATTATTTTATAAAATTATATTAATTTATTTTTACCACGTCAAATAAGAGAAAAGTTAATAAATGTCGGAGAGTGCCGTAACCAGGTTTACAAATACAGTATAATTTGCACGAAGCACTATGCGATAAATAATTTATATGTTCCAGTTTAAGGTTTCGCATTTGTTGCAAAAACATCGTAAAATTAAATCGCGATTATGTGCGCATAATTACTGTTATTACGCGATAACGTTACATTTTGCTTTCATTTCCAGTAATCACGTATAATTAAAATGTTATAATTATAAAATATTACAATGTAAATGAAAAATTAATTTCTTTATTGTACATTCTGGATTGCGTGTTCACGACTTTAGCACATGTGCATGCAGTATATCATACAAGGAAGATATCTTTTTTTTTTAAAAAGATCTTATTGTTGGAAAACAAATATTAATTAGTAATTTATTAATAAAAAATAAAATAATATATATATAATTACTATATTTATCTCAAAATTATTATCTAAAAAGAAATTAAAATATATTATTGACAATCTTAAAGACAAGCGAAAATGAAAAATTGTATTGTTCGAATACTTTTTTCATTCACCATATTGTATAATTATCAAAATATATTTCTTAATAATAAATAAAAATATAAAATTATATTATTTGGGTATACAAAAAGACGAGAAATTTAGTTTGATGATCATGAACACAATCATTTTCACAAAGTACTTTTGTTAATATTAGGAGAAAATGTATTTATTATTAATAAGTACGTTTATTAATAAGTTGTTAATTAATGTTTATTTTCGATAGATAAGACTTTTTTTTATAAAAATTTCTTCTGTATAAATACCTTTTGCATTCAATATATATATGTATATCATAATATATCTCTTAATTTTTTAAAATTATAACTAGAAGATTATCAGTGCTTTAATATGGCTCGCCAATAAACAACTAAAAGTAATAATAACATTAATGATATAATTTCAAATATTTTCAACAATATAAATATAATATAAATATAATATAACTCATGTATTATAAACAGTTACATTGTTGTTGTGAAATTTTAACATTCAATTGATATTTATTAGGTAAAGATTAGTGTCAGAGCAGTTAAAAAATCCGTTATCAGAGTTCACGGCGAGGATGTACAAGCGACATGTATAAATATACGTATATTTTTCTTTTGTCATCAATAAAATTAAACCCTTCACTTTCTTCCAGAGACACGAGAGGGTTAACAACCTAGCGGGGACAAGGAGGACGAGTGAAGAACAGCGGAGAAAATAAGCGGACATCGAGGGAGGAAGATCGAGCAACAAGATCTCACGAGGTATCTCGATAAATCCCTTTCGCTGGACAAATAACGACAAGGCTCATTACTATAAACACGTCTCGCGCGCGGTCTCTGCGTGTGGCGCGTCGAGTTGCCACGCTCTCCACGGCCATTTATTTTTATATCCGCGCGACTCCCTTGTTCATTATTATATTATCTGGCACGTCCGTCCCAATCGCGCGCTCAACATTTTTGCATTCTCCGTCCCAACGAATATGAAGAATGCAACGAGACAACTGGAGATTCGTGAGCTTGTCATGCAAAGACATCATGTGTTGGCAGATGAAAACGTTTTACCCGTATAAAACGTTTTTCGAATATTTTTCCGTCTGTTGGTTCAGTTGATTGCCATTTCCAGACGTAAAATCTTTTGTAATAGTTAATCCGAATAATATATGTGTTTACTACTTGTATTATATGTATATTTAATTATATTATATTGTAATTAAAGTGAGCTAAATACATTAAGAATAATAGTTACTATCATTTATTTTGCAAAAATGTTTGCGATTTTTTACTGATAATATAAAAAAGTAATTATCGCAGCATATGCATTTGTTATAGACATATATGTTAATTGCCTTTATCTTTTGTTGTTGATATATAATTGTGAATAAAGAATGATTTCTGCTTTTTCATGTACTTTGCACCTTGTCATGCTTAAACCAGAAGCGCGACGTCATTATTCGACCTTTATTCATGCGGTAGGTAATGTAAACTGAAGCCCTGGCACCACCGACATCGATATAATGTGTCTGCAGGGCGGCCCAATCGATACGTCAATTAATTTTTGAAAGGAGGCTGCTCTCAACTAATTTAAATGGTCAGACGAGACATGGGGAACTGATGTGTACAACACACATACAACACACGCGCGCAAAACACCTGGTGATTTCCTTCCTTTTCAACCCACATTTTTATTATTATTGTTGACTACGTTTCGATGCAATGAAATGTGCAATCGAGTAATTCTGATTGCTCATATATACAAAAAATGTTTCAAGATATAATGGATACTGTTTAAAAATGAATTGTATAAACAAATCTAAAAAGTGATATAAACAAACAAACTGACGAATAAATATGGAAAAATATCAAAAATATTAAATTTATAAAGACATATACAACAATGTCATAAATGTACATACAAACATACATATAGACATTTGTGTACAATAAAGTATAGACATCATAAAGTATATACAAAACATTTGCTAAATATAACAAGTGTAAATGCAAATATTGTATATAAATATATCAAACGTTATATAAAAATATATTTTATATAATGACTAAAATTTTCACGATAAAACATGCAACATATAATACAAAAAATTATAAATTTGACAACGCGCAACTGCCTTTTGAAATCAGTGCGATTATTATGAACTTTGCAATTATTACGTATGCACTAATCTGTTCTGTTTGACTACATTTATTTCATCTATTTTACATATAAATATTTATACACATTTATTTATATAGGTGTTATTATATATAATAATTACACAATTTAATATTTTTATTGTAAAATTATAATATTTTAATTATTATAAGAAAAAAATATAAAATATATTATTATTA
>NW_017257255.1:118587-130916 GCF_001594055.1 Mycetomoellerius zeteki | reverse complement strand
AGATACAAGACACAAGACTTAATACATTCATTCCAACAAAAAACAATCACGTATAACTAACTTTTCCTATAGAAATCTACATATGCTCTGCTTTTAACTATTGTTATTTTCTGATTATCTACTTATAAACATCTCTTGAACTGTATTTACATTATACTTAATTTACTTTGCTTTCTACTCTACTTGGTGTACTATCTGGGATTGGTCCTCACTCTTGTTTATTTTTCTTTTTTTTTTTCCCTCTCCTCTGCTTCCTTTCTTGCCTTGTCTATCCTCTTCATTATCTCTATCCCTTTACCTTCTTCTCCTATAAATTCTTCCATCTGCATCTCACTTTTTGTCTCCTCGCACTCCTTGAGTATATGGTTCATGTTTTCTTCTGCAGCCAAATATAAAATATAATTAAATTCAGTTCAAGTCCAAGCAATTAATATTAATTTAGTAATATTTAATTAAAAATGAGAAATAACAACTAATAATATATGTAAATTGCAGCAAAATGAAATAAAAACAAAATTAAATAAAACAGATTAATAACAAAATAATCTAGATTCATTTCGCGATTTCTATCGATGCATCTTTTACTGCGAATGTCCCGGAAATGATACAGGAACTTCATTTCGTCGCTTATTCCATATCTATTGTATTTTATTTCAATAATACATTCATAATGTGAAACTTATGAAACAGCAATTTTAATAAATCTATTAATTCTATTTAATAAATCTATTAATAATTAACAAATATTTATTGAAAAACAAAAATTACGCCCTTCAAAAAGAGTTTATATGTCTATTATATATTACTTTATACCTTTCACATTTTCATGAAAAAAATCCGCTATTAAATTTGCAAATTTAGTTTTTAAAAAATGCATACTGAAAGATATATAGAATATGTGAATTTATTTAATAATAATCTATCGGGGAATATTTATAAATTTACTTTAAAATACATTCATCGCGAAACAAAAATACTTGAGTATTTTTATAAACAATATAAATTCAATTTACATCCATGTTACGTTCAATTTACATTCACGCTTCACAACATTTTTGCGACGATCACCTCACTTCGCAATATCTCTACGAAAACTGTTATCTCAATATTCCTGGGAAAATCGCTTCGCCTTGCAATACCCTTGCGAAGTTCAATTTTGTAATTTCTTTACGAATATTATTTGACAGCAATCGCTATCGAAATATCGAAATCGTATTTAAAAAATTGAAATTTAAACATCATGGCTATCTAAAAATTGCAATACGGATCAAATTGCCACTCAAACAGACGAAAAATATATTCTCATAAAAATTTTACAATTTATAAATACAATAAAATTCGTGTTGTATATATAATAAAACTAATCACGAACATAAATAATAATAAAATAATATATAAATAATATATGTAATATAGTATAAGTAATAAATTAAAGCTGTAATAACTGCAAAATCGTTGACGTAAATATTATTAATTACCTAAATAAAATAATTACGAGAAAATTATGATAATTATGCAAACTTAATCTTACAGAATTTCTTAAACTCCGAAACAAACGTGCAATAAGAATATAAGAACGGAAACGAAATAAACTAAAGAAAAAACTAAATTGTGATCGGTATCAATTCGTTCAAAATAATCTTAGCAAAATTTTCTAATTTCTGTGAATTTAACTCTATGAAAGTAATATCTATATTTTTCCTTGTCAACATAGATATTATTATAAAATTAAAAAACCGGTAAGTAAAAAATTGCAAAATGTATTAACAAGCGTAAAATAATCATAATGTTTATTTTCCATGATTTATGAAGTTCAGGCAAATACTACGTTAAAAAATCCGTATAAAAAATTAAAACATCGAGAAGAGATAAGTTGTATAAGTTAATAATATAATAAATCGTATTTACATTTAAAATACACGAATCATATTTTATTATATGGAAAATTAATTCTCAACACATTGCAAGATATATAAATTACAGTTATTTTTTAAAATATTTCTTTATAATAATCAAAATATAATTTTTATGTATAATATGTAATTCAATATTAAAATATATATTAAAATGTAGGCAGAATTATAAAATTTATAAAAATTATGAGATATTCACAGTATTCTTTTCACATTGTGTGAATTTGATTGTGTAAAAAAAATTGTTTTAAGTTATATTTCTAAAATGTTTTTAAAAATAGTCAAATTTTATCGATACATATAGTATTCTACTAATCGTATTCATAAAGATATTTCATGAAAATAAGGGAGAGAGAGAGAGAGAGAGAGAGAGAGAGCTGAGAGCTAGAGATAAAGAGAGAGAAAATATTTCAATAAATAGTTCCATTTTAATTTGCTGCTTGAGAAAACGTTTTGTTCTCTCTTTAAAACGGGAAGATTATAACTTTATACTTTTTCTGATCGACATTTACAATGCAAAAGTCTGCATGTAAAAATCTATAAGAAATAAGTGAATCGTACTGATTTCAAAAACAGCTTATCATCAGTGAAAAAACCATCACCTTTACCCTAAATTCTACTCACCGATTCAGATCAGGACCACACTCACAAGATCTACAACAAAAATATAATACCGATTAAATTAGATTTAAACGAGTTTAACAGATAAATGTAAGTTTTTTTTTCTAATAATCTTCTAATAAAATAATTTTCTAATAAAAGAAATATAGTTTCTATATCTGTGGAAATATAGAAACGACGTGTTACCTTCAAAATATACATATTACTTAATTATAAGTTGTAAATTATGAATTAATAAATTATAAGTTGAGAATAATAAATTAATGTCATAACTGTAACTAAAAGAATTATCAAATATTCTTACAATAGATTTGCGCGTTCTGAAATATGTATAATAAAGTAAAATTCCTATGAATATTATAACATTCATGAAAGAATTATTAAAGGCTATTCCTTTTGCAAAAGGAATTGAAAAGACTGTCGATAAGACATCGATAAAACGATAAAATAGGAATATTATATTATCTACATTATCGATTTTTAAATATTAATTGTGGTATTATCGAATAATTAGCGATGTCATAATACATCATATTCTCTCATTACAATAAGAACTAATACAGAAGTAAAATCTTTATAATTAAATCGTAATATTGTAATATTTAGTTAAGGAGTCATACGGGAATCACAATGCATACATTTTAACGCCATATACGAGTATCATGTACATTATTGTTAGTTGTTACACATCATGCTTGCTTGCAAAAGCACAGTGCACTTGACCTCTGTACGCACTTTTGAACCAAACATGTGTTTTATAATGTATTAAACAAAGTTGTGAAAATTGTTCTACTTGTACGTCTCATCGAATCGAAATGAATACGTATTAACTCCGGTATATACGCCACACTTATCAAAAACTTAATTTATTCAGTATTATTTACTATGTTTAAAGTAAACGAACTATATCAGTAAAAACTTTGTACTGTTTACTACTATGAAAAAAAATATTAGAAATCCGAAATATTTATTTTTCGCATTAAGAAATGAACTTTTTGAAACCCTTGCATTTTTACCGTATATCCTATAGAGATGGGATATATGGTTACTCATAGGAGGAGAGGGGGGTACGTACGACTCATAAAAAATTTACAAATAATGCTTATAAATAAGACATAAAATGATACAATAACTTATAAAATACGTTTATAAAGTTTTGTTAAGGAATAAGAATGATAAATATGAAGTAATAAATAATAACTACAATTTTCCTACATATATTACAAGTGTTATGACATGAGGTACATATTTCATGTAATATATTTATTGCATTTAGTGCAATGAATTCAATCTGCGCACTTTGTATGCTTTGGGCATAAATCCCATCCGCTAAAAATGCCGTATATCTCAAACAGGTTGGATATACAAGACAATAAACTAAACAAAGAATACGAAAGCAAAGCACTTGTATTTTACTATAAAACATGCTTTACTTATTCCTCTACACGTACGTATCACGAAATAACCACTAAGTCTTTTACACGCCCTACTGTAATCATTTTATGTAGATTATAATTTATGATGGCGCTATTTATTATAGTGACAAATCGATTCAACTCACAATAATTTTATTAATATTAACAGTAAGAAGCTGAAATCATAACACAATACTAATATAACATAAAGACATGTAACAGAGTAGGTGCGGGAAAATTACCTCCACTCCTTCTATTTTTTCTAACTTCTGCGGCGTAAATCCCAACGCGGCGTATTTGCCGGAGTTACCCTATAAATACACATCGCTATGTGTGTCCTTTTTTTTTCTTATGCATCTATATTCTATTTAATTGTGCGATGAGAGATGTAAGGCACATGCAGTCAACGTACATAATCTTTACATACTAAAATTTACATACGAAAATTAAAAAAACTCAAGTTTTTTTAATAGAGAGAGAACAAGGAAAGAGACATATATATTTATTCAATGTATAAGCATAAATAATTACGAAAGATAGAGATTTTTAATTAATTTACTATAAGTATATAATTATTTTACTTAAAAGAAGAATTTATCATAGTTTATTAAATGTATTGTGTAGTGTGATTATATTTATTTTTATATAAAAAAAATAGAGAGAATTAGAGAATATTTTGATATAAAATTTATAAAAATTATAAACATTGTTTATACAGAAAAAATATAAATTTATATTATATTATATTCATCAAATCTCTCTCCTCTCTCTCTCTCTCTCTCTCTCTCTCCATTCTATTTAATTACTATTCTATGTATTACATTAATATATTGATCTTCTAGATGCTGATATCTCATCGAAGCAAAGATTACTTTAAAAACTTGTCTTGCATCATCGACACTAGAAAAAAATATATAAAATTGAAGAAGTACTTATCACTCTCTTATCGAACTGTAAAATTTGTTCTCAGATTTTTATCTCATTTCACATGTCCAATGTATATTACTACATATACGAATTAATATCGCATGGTACATAGAACCTGTACGCCTATACAGCACAGCGACACATATCGCACGCTATATTGTAACAATACAATAAAGGACCGCCGTATCTCCACATCTGTATTCTCTAAAATTTTAATTACGGCGTTCACGCTTACCAAACAATTATCGTCGGGCGCGCTACGTGCGGCGTTCTCTCCTCGGGGCTCCGTTGTTCCACCTTCGTTTCACGGGCCGTACGTGCCCCTAAGGTAGTGCCCCGCGTACGCACGTGGAGAGAGTGCTGGGGCTCGTTCGAGAAGACCCGTGCGTTTCATGTAATTTTCATCGAGTGGGTGGATACCCATTATTTCGCATTACAGGGTCCTTACGATCGCGTCGGTCATGCGGATCGAGCGGAACGATCGCGTATTAACGACCCGAGAACTCGCGCGAGATTTCTCGGGCCTACGTACAATTTTGCGCAAACCGCGACATACGACAATCGATAGGATTTTTTTTCTCTCGAGCATTTTTTCCTTAAATGTGAAATTTAATTTACTTTATTTGCAATGTCACTTATACTAAACTCTTCGTTCGTTTTACAAAAAATATAAATATGTCTCATACCTTATTTGTATCTGTACTGTGCGTTACGTTTAATCTCTATTGCTAATTTTTTTATTTTGCAATATATTTATTCCTATTATTTCTAATATCTCTTCTATTGTGCGCAGAGCCTTAGTCTTGCAGCGAATTTTTAAATTGTTAATTGAAGAAAAGTGAAGTTTAATTTAAATCGTTAAATATATAAGCTAAACCGATCTCACAAATTTACAATTAGACGATTTGAAATCACTATTAGAGTCGTCTATCGAATTATTGCAGAAAGAAAGAAAATAGAGTCGCACACAGGTCAGATATGTGTGTGTGTCGCACGGTTTTACAAGGATCCATAACAACGCCGGTATATGGTCTTTTTGTTTCTTAATGCCGGATCATTAACGGCACCGCATTAGCGAACGGTCCCGAGCGCGAGTTAACGATAACAGATTGTACAGCGGGGCGCGATGTTTGCGAGCATTATTGGCGCCACTTGTACATCGTTACCGGTGTACGTGACGTATCGGCGGGGTATCAGAGAGGTCCGCACCATCCACCATATCATTATGACGCCTCGCAGGCAGAACTATCGATCCCGATCGATGATATTAATAGTCGCTAACTACAGTCCTCCGAGCCGCCCGTTTGTGCAAGTTCTACAGCAAGTTTCAGTATAAGGCGCTTTTCAAGCCATTGGCCGATCATCCTTTTTTTTCTATAGCCGTCATTTGTCGCACTAATTGTTTATAATTGTTCTATCAAGGCCGAGCGTACATGGATATGCGCAAAATTGTTGAACGAGGGCAATTGTACTATTTCAAGTACGGTCGAATTTATAAAAATAACAGAAAATCCTCAAATATCGAACATGATTTTTTCGATAATTTTCAAACGAATCTCAAATTTACATTAGCAATAAAGTCGCATTTACAATTAACGTCGTTTCAAGATTACTTACGCTTGATGCGAGCGCATTGGAAAAGAAATCTTGATCCATTTTCCAAATTTTCTGCGATCTACAGCTTGGAGCTTCCACAATCTTCAGCTTGGAATTCAATTCCCACGAATACCTATAGTGACATATACATAGGCTTTTATTTTTCGGCTGAACATTGCACGATTCATCTTTCTTCTTTTTCTCTTTAGCTAGAGAAAAAAAAAAGAAAAAACAGAATTAACAGTGTAAAAGATTCTAGACTTAACATTAGAGATGCGACGTTCAACAGAATGTTTATTTTGCAATTGTTGGAAGTTTTCTTTGTTGAGATAGAACTGTTTCTCCAACGTCTATTTTTATTAATGTAGATTAACTTTTTAATCTCGGTTTAACATATTAATTCCTCAAATAGAACATAAATCATCATGACATCAAAATAATGTCAAAATAGTTCCAAAATTATTATTAAAAGTCACTTTTTAATTAATCATAATTTAATAAAATGTTATTTTGAAATACCTATACGCGATAGTGTCTTATTGTTCTGCATATGTATACCATATATATATATATATAGATCTTCTTTTTCTCTGATTTTTAAAATTAGAAAAAAATAAAAAGTAAGTTAAACCGAGAGATCAAAGTTAATCGATCTACATTGATAGAAATGGGCACAAATTGATAAAAATATAATCCAATTAGTGCGAAGAAAACTTTCAACAGTTGCAAAATGATCTGCAGAACGCGACCATTCCCTGCAGTTCTCATACAGCTCACATTTTATCCAAGAGACGTCTGAGAGAACGTAAAGGCGTCTTTAGGACGTCACTTGGAGATCTATGCTATATAGTTTGCTATAGATATGCAATTATCGAATCTCCCTTCGATCAATAGCGCGGCTACTTGATAATCGCTATTTTATTCTTTAGATTTTTTTCGTACAGTTTGAAAATCGATAGAGATCTAATTGAGATACGTTCCATTATTCACTGAAAATCTATGATTCACGTAACATATAGATAATACTGTAGATTTGCAGTATTTGCAGTGAATAATGGAACGCAGCCTCATAAAATTGCATCGACAATCGATAAACAGACAACAATAATAATTACCATATTCGATCCAACGCATTTAAATTGTTTCATCGATGGCGGTCCGCCGCGCGAAACGACGACGTTCGATGAAACGGGATTACGAACATTCATTTGCTCGATATCGAACAGGGCTGGGTATTTTTGCATTTAAAATGCCATTTAAAATGTAATTCTATTTAAAATGCTAAATGTAAAATACTTAAAAAAATGTATATTAAAATTAGGGAAAACCATTCTGTATTTGAAAACTATTTAAAATATCTATTTACCCATTTTACATATAAAGCGGATTCGAAAAACATTTTACATTTTAAATACATTTTTTTAAGTATTTTATATTTGGCATTTTAAATGATTACCCAGCCCTGATATCGAAATGGATAAATATGAATCCGCTAACTGCTAACTAAACGACAATTAATCTGAACTATCTGAAGTTGCGCGCGATCGTTTCGCCGCGAAAGATCGAGCGAAGGCGCGCGCGAGATAGGGAATTTGTAAGTAACTTCACGGCGCACAGTGGATCGAAGCATAGCAGATTGCGGACATAGCAGAAATCGGTCTGATATAATGACAAAACAATGATTCTATATACTTTTTAATGCAAATATGAATTTTTTATGATGATTTCATATGTTAATTAGGTTATTGTATAAATCCAAAGTTTTTAACGTAATGTTTTATATATCTATAATAATTGTAAAGCTTTACCATTGACATTTTATAAGTGCTTCATATCCATCCAAAATGTATTACGTGAATATTGCATAGTTTAATTTGTATCTCGTGTGTGTGTGTGTGTGTGTGTGTGTGTGTGTGTGTGTGTATTTTATGTGTGAGCGGTTGTGCGTGCACGCCATGTGTACGCGAATGCAATGCAAAAAATCATATTAAAAATTGAAGCATTTCTAGCAATAGATCACACATATTATTATTTAATAAAATAATAAATTAATACTATTATATGTGTTAAGTAAAATATATAAAATGGATTTTCTTTGAAAGTTTGAACATTATATTATAAACATAGAGTATATCTAAATTCGGAATGAATCTTCGGTTTAAAAAATTTTATATATTTTGCGAATATGCACCTATCTGCTCGTTCCAATTTGAACATGTAGTGTAATGTTTACTGAATACAATGCAATTATTGAAAATGCTAACAACCTTAAATATTTTTTTAAAACTTAATGATAAATTAAATAACATTCACCTTTTTCCATATATCGTTCCGGAAAATATTCAAAAGAGGTTGTGAAACTGTTATTAAGATCATTTCTTTATATTTAAAACTATAAAGTAAAAAAATCTTTTATTGAATTATAAAAACCGTATGGAAATAGTGCAACCTGAAAATTTGATGCGGAAGTATCGAAATAGTTACGTATATCAGGAAGACCTATATTGTGATAGATTTCTATGCAAATTATGGAAATATTACAAATAATTGACCTTATTACATGAATTTACAATTAATTTATTATCAGAATTTTTAATTAAAAGTGGTAATTTCGATAAGTCAGTTTTTTCATCTATGTCCGCTATTTCTTGTGCTTCGACCCACTGTGAAACTTTCGGAAAGGCTGCTACCACGGAAGGGGCTCTCAACTTATAGGGCGGAATCCATAGACGTTGTTCAAGATTCGAGATGGTCTTAAGCTAGTGCATGAACCAATCAGAGAGCCGTATTAGCATCTCATGACATTGGCTGCGTTCAGCAGAACGTTCGTTTTGCAACTGTTGGAAGTTTCCTTCGCGCTGATTGGATCATACTTTTAGATCTAGAAGAATGGTCCTATCTCAGCAGACAATCATAAAACGGTCGCAAAACTGTTGAGTCTGCTGAACGCAGCCATTGCTTGAGATTAAGAACGGACTATGGATTCCGGCCTAGATTAACAAAGTACCGCGATGGGAAAAATTGAAGTAACGTATCTTTGGAGCCAAAATGGCTATCTAAAGCAGCGATCTTAATTCATAGAAAATTGACCAATCATAGTCGATTATTCTTCTCATATTCGACTGTGACTACGTTTACACGGCTTGATTTACGCCGAAGTTACAACGTCGATGTTATGAAACTGGCCAATCATAGCTATTCCTCAGAAGAATGGAATGATTGTGATTGGCCAGTTTCATAATATCGATGTTATAACTTCGGCGTAAATGGTTCCGTGTAAACGTAGTCTGTGATTGGTTAATTTTCTACGACTTAAGACTCTACGGCCGGTATTCATAGTCGATTCTTATTTCAAGATAGTCTTAAGTAATGTCTTAAGATGCTAATACAGCCCTCTGATTGGTTCGTGACATCTCAAGACTGAACTTAAGCCGTAAGAAATTGACCAATTACAGTCGAATCCGAGGAGAATAATCGATTGTGATTCGCCCATTTCTTATGGCTTAAGGCTTAAAATTCTATTGTAGATCCGGGGTAAGAACTGACTATGAATACCAGCCTCAATCTTCAATATGTAGTCTGATTCCAGCCTAAAGCCTTGTGTCCACGATGCTAGAAATTGGTCCGAGATCTCGGAGAGAGAAAGAATTAACCAATCACATTTAAACAATTTAGTCACATGATCAATGCGATTGGTCAATTCTTTCTTCATCCGAGATCTCGAACGGATTTCTAGCATCGTGAACACTGGGCTTAAGGCCGGAATCAGACTACGCATTGAAGATTGAGATCGAAGATTGAAGATTGAAATTTGACCAATGAGGGCAAAGGAATTTTAGCTCCTATTGTTTTGATTGACCAAATTTCAATCTTTCAATCTTCAATCTCAATCTTTAATGCCTAGTCTGATTCCGGCCTAAAGCCCAGTGTCCACGATGCTAGAAATCCGTCCGAGATCTCGGATGAAGAAAGAATTGACCAATCGCATTGATCATGTGACTAAATTGTTTAAATGTGATTGGTTAATTCTTTCTCTCTCCGAGATCTCGGACCAATTTCTAGCATCGTGGACACAAGGCTTAAGACCATCTCGAATCTTGAGTAACATTTATGGATTCTGTCCTTTGTATTCTAGGGACACTACCAGTTTGCAGTGAAAACACCTGCGCGCGCACAAATGCGCATACGCCATATTAATTTAATATTATTAAAACGACGGACGACAAAGGTTCATGGAACAGCCGTGGTGAGGGCGTTAGGTGTCGATTGGACGCTGTGCAGTGTGCAGCTCCCGGCAATTCCCGGGAAGATAATAAACAAAAGGGACGATGGCTCGTCTCTTTTGAAAGACATCTTTCCCTTGTCAGGAATGTTTCGCGTCGTGTTCGCGGCCGTTTGAGGTTATTTTCTCGCGAGTGAGACACCGCCATCGGGGTGAGTGCCCACAAAAAGAAACGCGACGTGATCCGCTCGTATCCTCTACCCCTCACCCTCCCCTCTGCTCGCAATTTAGCGGTGCGAGCTCCGTTGCGATTTTGACAGGTTATGTTGACAGGGCGCGTGTAACCTTGGCAGTGCCTCGGGACGACCTCGATCGGTCGAGAATCTGACTAGTGGAATTATCGTTCTCCCCTTGTGTCGCGTTACGTAATTACTCTCAGTTTGTTTCACAAAAACCGCGCAGCATAGCGCCCGCAGGCATCACGGGGTTTCATGCGGCCGCATCTGTCATAACGTGCCGCAATTCCGACCGCTCGCCGCGCCATATTGGTAGCGAAGTGTTTTCATTTGGTAATTCCTATTTTTTTTCGGAACACCTCACACATGCGATACGCTTTTATTGTCAAAGCGGTTGCGAAACAAGAATCCTCGATACTCCGGGTCTTCAATAGGACGAGCTTTGTACATGTAACAAGCTATACTAATTTGGAAATGATTTCGAAAATCAGTCATTTTTAGACTCGCATGTTGCTTTGAAGACTTAAAAATTCCGATCGCGATATAATCTGCACATATGCGATTTTGAAAGGCAAGCGAGATCGCCGTTTGCCTATTCGAACATTACTAACACCGAAAACACCTGTACGAAAAATAAAACGCACATTTTAATAGCACATTGAATTTTGCGTGTAGGATTTTCGCTATTGAATTGATTAACTTTCAGTTGCAAAATGACAGAAAGTAGTGTACCCAGAATGAAGTCCCGTAATGGAGCACGACTCTTTAAGAATCCACCGCAGCCGCACATGTGTATACAAGATTTTATACAGGTATTATACCGTTGTGATAACAGTGCTGTTACTGCAAGAGTTTATTATATAACTTGTAGAAATCAATGGCGTGAGTATTATATAAATATCAATTTTCTTGATAGGATACTACAGCTCCATGTTATGTAAATGTACTGTCTTGGGACAAAATTGCAATGCCTCGCAGACCTTCACTGCCTGTGCCACTCTATGGAGGTATGAGAGTGCCACCCCCTCGCACAAAGACAGAGGCTATAGTGTTTGCTGTAATGGCTAATCCAGAAGTCCTACGAATAAATGGCAAGAATGCTCAGGACACTAAGGTAAGTAAAACATTTTTAATCTGTAGAGATTTTAATAACAAATATTCCTTGTTATATTAACTGTAAAGGAGTATAAAGTCTGTAATATTTTCATCACCTATTATATCGCAACTATTATTTTCTAACAGAAGCGTACGAGTTTTATCGAGTTACTATTAGACTTCATAGAAGCGATGAACGTAGGGATAATTTTCCATCGTAATTATACGATAATGAAAGATCGAGATATCACGGGTGAGCTGAAGGAGGTTTGGAATGCAGTGTTAGCCATACGCGACAACGAGC